>NW_022900914.1:55447063-55499333 GCF_012274545.1 Fukomys damarensis | reverse complement strand
ACACACACACACACACACACACACACACAAAGATACACATACCTTTTTAAAGAATGTTATGAGATGTTCATGTCTGATATAGCCACAAAGGTTGTTTCCATTGTTAAGATAACTTGAGATTATACATGTATTTGTCTACATTGTGATTTTGTGTAATTGTGTGTGGCATGTATGTGTAGAATACAGTTTTATTTGTTGTTGCTGTTTCACCTAAATTATTTTAGACAAGGTTGAAATCCTCACACAGTTTTGATCAAGGCAGAATAGAATAAGTGAAATAGTGTCCTTTCTTTCCTGCCTTTAGTCTGGGTCTTCTATTTTAAGTACAGGCAATGCTATAGTTCCACCCCCACCCCAGTCTGTGTAAGAAAAAAAAAATTACCTTTTGATCAATATGGAGGCAGGAATTTACTTACAAATGGAAACACAATTTCCGAGACCCCACATTTTTATGAGGAACCAAATGAAAAGGCTGCTAATGATCAGGTCTTGCTGCTAGCAGAATTCCTGAGCTGAGAAAACATGACTTCAAAGGAAGCTTTAAGGGCCAAATTAAATAAAAACCTGGGAAGGATACTAAAGTAGTAGAGTCTGCATTCTAAATAAACACAGTACATTCTCTGCCAACGGCATTCTTTCAACTTCTGACACCAAGTTTTTAGAGATAGAGTCTTTAGTATTGTTGAGAAAGTTTGCATCTGGAATGCTGTGCTTTATGGCTTGCCCTGTGTTTATTTTATTTTATTTTTATTTGTTGGATACCAGGGATTGAACTTGGGCCCTTGCACTTGTGTTGCAGTCAGCAGAATCACTAAACCAAATCCCCTGCTCCTTTTTAATATTTATTTTTTTGGTACCTGGGATCGAACTCAGATCCTTGCACTTGTGAGGCAGGCGGTGGAACCACCGATCCCTGGCCCTGCCCTGTTTAAAGGAAGGACATGTCTCTGCTCACAGTAACAAAATTTGATAATTACCATTTTTGGTGTGGCCTCTGGGCACCAATTGTAGCCTTAATGGTGACAGTTGGAGTAGTAATTATGTCCAGGAGCATTCTCCTGCATTAGACCAAGTTTTACTAGTGTATAGAATATCTAGGAAGATTAAAAACCTGCAAAGGGGAAAGGGTCAAAGAGAAAGAGAAAAGACTTACATGCTTTATAAAATTTTGCGGAAGTAGGTAAGATTACATTGCTCCTTAATGTAAAAGATAAGACTTAAAAAGTAATTTTATAATATGTGAATAGCAAAAAAAAAAAAAGACCCTTCTTTTTTCATAAAAGGATAGAAAGGATGTAACGGAAAAATCAACATTTTAACCCATATTCCAACTGGTATTTCTTCCTGATTTTCCTATTTCTGTTACAGGACTTCCTTAATGCCCATTCCTCCTCATTCTTCACATTCAGGAACCTAGTTCTACTGCTGATATTTCAATAATATTATCATCAGAGGAATAACTTCAATTACTTCTTAATTAAAACAGTAAACTTCAGAGCAAGGAATATCTTAGATTACAACTGTCTCAAACTGTATAACTTATTCCATACCTAGCCAAAAAATTGTCATTAACGATTACTCATCCCCACTATTCCCTAGCCAGTAATCCCCCAAAATATCAGGATCAGGTTAATAATCCCAAAGCATCTCTATGTCACTTCTCAAAAATTTCAGTAATATCAACATTTGGAGAGTCTGATAAATTTCAAGAATTCTCTTATAAAAAAGACTGATCTCCATCGGCTTGGAACATCTTCCAGTGTCAGTGCATTATAAATGCTGCCATTTTCACTGACATTATCACCATCAGAGGACCCCAAAGTGCCCATGGCTGCTGGCACATTTAGAACGGCAACATTTAAAATGATGAGCATCCCCCATTTTACGAGTATAAAAAGTATGTGTATCTTGCTGGCTGGGGATTGAGCTCAGTGGTCCAGCTGCCTTCCTTGCAAACACAACATCCCGAGTTCAATACCCAGTACACAAAAAAAATGAGTCTCTCAAAGGAAAAATGTCTATTTGGAAGTCATGAATTCAAATATATAAGGTAGTCAAAATTTGAAATGCTGATTACAAGCTAATATCCTTTAAAGGTATGTCAAATATAAAACACATGCATCAACCATATTGAACATAATTCTCACAATAAAATCCATTAAACTCTCTATATAAGGATGACATCTGTCAATATTCAATTGCTGTTTCAGTTTCCCCTACCAACCCTTTTACACTCTGCTCTGAATTCACCTCATGGCTGGGTGTGAAAGAGAGGAAGAAACTGGCATCTCACTGGAGACTAACTTAGTGAAAGCTAAATTTTTAGGTGACTCTGTCTTTTGCTTTTCACTAGATTTGGCAAATGGGAAGCACTAAAAGAACAGAAGTAAGGAGGAAAGTAGCAGGACCCTGCTCCTGGATCTTGCACAGTCTCATTCTGTTTCAGCACAAGAAGCAAAGGGACTGCAACTTACAGTAACCTTGAGATCATCACCACATCTTCAGTAGCTCTTCCAGGTTTCAGAGCAATAGCAGCACTTCCCATAATGAAGAAACAAGGCAGGCCTGTAGCCAGAGAATCTACCACTTAATCTAAGGTGACACACATAGGAAGTCCATATCTCTCCTCTTCTAATACCTCATTTTTATCCTCCAGTCCTTCAAACAAATTTATGAATAAACATTAATATAAAAGATACTTTCTTTGTAATATCCAGCATGGGTATGTTTTCTTGCTTGGATTCAAACTGAAACAAAAAGAATGTTCCCAGATAACTGACTTTTGAATGTTGGAAATTGGTATTGATCTTATCTGATTGAACTTGTAAGAAGAGGTAACATCACTGACATCGTTAAATGAGTTTTTGATAATATACAGTATGCTAGATTTCCATCACTGTAACAAAATATCTAACACATTTAACTCAAAAAAAGGAAAGGTTTATTTTGACTCACAGTTTTGGTAGTTTCAGTCCCTGGTCAGTTGGCCTAGTTCCCTATGGGCCTGAGGTAAGGTAATCATTTATCTTGGCAAGAATACTCAGTGCAGAAAGCCATTCACCTTATGGCTTGGTGTGAAACAGAGAGGAAGAGACTCGTATCTCATAATCCCATTTGAGAATATGTCCACAGTGATCTAAAATCTCCAGTTATCTTACAAAGCTTATGGGTTTCCACCACTTTGCAATAAAGCCTAGCTAGAGCCAGCTTTTTAACACACGGGGTTTGGGGAGACATTTCAGATCCAATCTACAGCACATGGAAAATAGTGATATTCTCAGTAGTTAAATTATCATCAACATTGCTTATAAAAATCATGTTTAAAGGTAAGGCATTGAGAAATCAGGTGGTAATGAACTTGATGGTTATGACAGAGATGATTATAATGGCCATATGATTACCTGGATATTTATGATTGCTCTAGTGAGACTACTAAGAGAAATGCAGACTTAGGGACCTGAACTTTCATTTCAAGGCACAGAATATATTTTATGAATAATTTTTTTCTTTTATAAGCAAAGAATTAGTTTTGATGAAAATTAAGTACCAAATATAATGTTAAGATGTAAATTGATCTTTGTCACACTTCTTACATTCAGAGCATTGAACAACAAGGAATAGGACCTGACCCTTGGGGTAAAGATATTTAGTTATACTTCAGTGAACACAGTGAGCCTGAGCTTCCAGGCCACCTTGAACCTCTCTTTCAGAGAAATTCGTCCATCCTTTTTTGTCTGAGAAAATTTCTTTCCCTGTTAAAAACCTGTAATTTTGTTACCTGAGGAAATTATCCCCGCAGTGGATACTGACTCTTTTCAAAACTATCCTTTATTGTCTTTAAAATGAATACCAGAGTCAGAACCCATTATGTTCCTGTGAGAAAAACGGCAAAGTTTGACCCAGGAGAAGATTCTAAATGTGTGATTCACACATTTAGAGACTCACAGGTTTTGCTGAGTTATATGAAGCAATTTATCATATATGCACAGAAGTAAATTGTAGCAACAGTTGGCCAAAAAGAATAAAAAAAAATATTGGGTTGACACTATAATGTTGAGAAGGGTAGGCGGATTGATTGAACCTTGTGAGTTCAATCTATTAGCTTGATTATTTGGAGGTAGTTTTAATAGTTTTCTCGATTAATTCCAAGAAGTCAGTGGTGATTTACAATCAAAATTTATATGCCTAGGTTTCCCTGTGAAAGGAAGAAATCAATTTTATACAGACAAATATTTGGGTTGATTTTTTGAAGCAAGTTTTCTACCCTCTCTACCCTTATGTATCTTTTGGTAGACCAAAAGGATGTCATTTTTTCTAAAAAAAAATCTAAAAATACATTAAGAAGGGAAACATACAAGCATCCTAAGTTCATTAGTGGCTTGGAATGACTAGAGGAGGTAATGGTATTGCTGGGGACTTCCTGATTCCTGTGCAGAAAAGGGAATCCCAGGTATGTGAACACCCATGGTCCTTTCTTAATTGTTAGCTATAAAGGTAAGTGAAATCTCTGTAAGGGAGAGTAATACCTGAATAATCACCAACATTAAGGGTGTGCTGGTAAACTTACTACGGTGTCACTAGGAATAAAATAAATTAATATCCTACCAAAGTAGTACTTGATCTATAAAATTAAATGAATTTGAGCTAATGAGTAGAAAAATAAGGCATGATTTTTTCAATGGAGTATAACACATATTTGCATTCCTCTCAGTGAAGAAAGGGCCCTATCACAATTAAATATGGTAAATTTTCCTCCCACGTCTCTCAAAAGGAACCTGTATCATAAACAGGATATGTCAGCACTGACCCAGAGTAAAATTACCCAATATTTAGGGAATTACTTGATTCTGTGTACTGGTTGCTATTAATCTTGGGAACTTAAAATGCCTTCCTTCACTGCTTAAATGGAAACTGTAAAAATCTGCTGGAAAATAGAAATTATCCTAAAACTATCTTTCAATGGTTTCATGTTCTGTAGATACACACTGTAATTTTTTTCCTTCAATTTTTAAATGTATGATTGAAATATATTTTGAAATGGGCTGAATTCCCTCATAGGCTCACTGATCCATGAGAAAGGGCAGACAGTAAAAGAAAATACCAAGTAGAAACTCTAGAACCTTCTAGAATGATAAATCATGGGCAAATACTATCACTAATAAAAGTCAGAAAGATACAGGGTTAGTGATTCCTATCACATCCTTCTACCATATCTTGCATGTCTGGCTTGTGTAGAAAGTGGCTGGAGCTTGGAGATTGAAATTACTTAAAAGATTTGTATTTACAGAGATGGAAAATAAGATCCCCAAAAGATAGGATTTTCAGTTTGTGTATAAGGTGGTAAGAAATGAAATTCTGTATAAATGAGAGAATATTGTCTAGTCAGTATAATGTCTGAATAATATAGTTTAGACTATAAGATAAATAAATTATAAGATTAATAAATTGTTATAATTAAAACTTATAATTTATACTTATAAATTATTTGATAGGTAAATAATAATCTATTAAGCTTAATTTTAAAAACCTGGCACAATCATAATGATATTGTGTATATTCTCTCTCATTCCTATCAACAAAATTTTGTTGGAAGATGGCTATACTTATTTGTTTATTGTATCTAGCTGCTCTTGCCCAACAATTACAGAGATAAATAGTTGAGATTTGGCCATTTGGAAATCTTCAGTAAAGCTGAAATTTTTTACTACCTAGCCCTTTACAAAAAGAGTGTGCCAGTTCTTGTTTAAGATTATGGAAACAAGATTTTTAAATTTTTACTTCATTTAAGGTATTAAAATCTCTGCATTGCAATTTTTTATTTGTTTTGTTTTTGAGGCAGAGTCTCACAGTGTAGTTGAGGCTGACCTGGAACCCACTATGTAGCCCAGGCTGGCCTCGAACTCATAGTGATCCTCCTGCCTCAGCCTCCCAAGTGCTGGGGATTACAGGCATGCGCCACCATTCCTGGCCTTTCTATAGAGCTATATAATTTAATTGATTGCAGAAGCAGCTTCTGAAAATCTGGGCTTGTGCGCATGATATTTCAAAAAATGGTTCAAGAAAAATAAAGGCACAAAAAGAGACAATGTATTCTGGTCTGGTACAAATAATTGATTCAAGGTAAAAGGACAATAGCATCCTGTTATACAACGTCTAATTTTTATGTTTTGAGGATAAACATTAATATGGTGATGGGCAATCTTTCACTCACTCCCATGTATGAGGTGTGATCGCAAAATACAATTGATATTTTAATTTTAAAAGTCCATTGTAGTAAATATACATTGCCATTAACCTTCTCAAAATATTTCTCCTTTCTTCAGGCATGTTCATCCCAACATTTTTGTTTTTCAAGCAGTTCTAGAAATCTTCTTTCATGAGTGCCTAGTTGTGCTGTTATTCCTGCTTCCATTTCCTAAGTCAATTCAAAACTTTTAACGTTCCTCGTCATTTTGACTTTGAAGAAGAGCTAGAAGTCACAGAGTGCCAGGTCCAGTGAATATGGGGGCAGGGACACACCATAAAGTTTCTGTTTGAAAGAATTTTCCATAAATAGCTTGAATTGATTCAGGACAACAAGACAGCCAAGAGATATTCCTGAAAGAGGACTTGCAACTGTTTCAGAAAGTGGTAAGCACAATGGGGAAGTGTGTTTGAAGTGAGGTATAGTATTTTTGAGGGAGATTAATGAAAATTACACTTTTTAATTTAAATATTCATGTTCTTTTGCTTATTCTTTGTGTGTCATCCCTATCATTTTGCATCACATGGCACTGCAAACACCTACACTATCAACCCTCTCTCTACTCAACATAGGAGCATTAAGATGTTCAGACACATTTTTCTTTTCTCCATAATTGCTTTTTCCCTTTTCTGTTTCTTTGTGAGATGAAGTGGGCCCTGTTTTCCCTCTTCTCGATATACCATCAATGCTGGGTTAGTTTATCACAGTAAGGATGTATTCTCAAACATAAAACAATCTAGAAGTGATCCAATTCAGGCTGCACCTCACATTTTCCTGAACTCTATCAATCATATGAGTATATTTCAGAGTCCCTTTCTATGGGTTTATGGTCTTTGACAGGGCACTCCATTTGCTGGCACTCTAGGGATTATTGCTACTGCAAAAGAGGAGGCATGGTTTACCCTACCCTCTAGCTAGGACCTCTACAATGAGCATTCAAAAAGATGATTATGTATAAAAAATATGTACAATGCATTATTTCCTATTGGCATAAAAATGCACATAAATGTAAAGAAAATGCATTATTCATTATATATTTACATTAGTCAGTACATCTGGGAAGGAAAAGAACAGACATGAGCCAGATTAAGAGTGAAATAAATCAGAGTTAAGCTTCATCTGTAATGGCCTGAGTATTTGTTTTAAAGGAAAAATCTAAATGGAATTTAATTCTTCAATGGAAGTATTTAACTCTCTCTCCCCATATTCTAACTAGCAAAATATAATGATAAATACTTAATCAGGCACTTTGGAAGTTACATGAAGTTACCTTCCTTGTGCCACCAAATCTCAAGTGCTCTCCATCCACAAGTTAAGCATGTTTTGGAAGAGGTGGGTGTTATCCAGCACAATCTCCATCTCTGTAACATGATCCTGACCTCCTGGATTCATTTTGGGTCTGAATATTCTCTTTTATTGTTCTCATTCACTAAGGAGTCATAGTTAATATGGAATTACATTCATTTTCTAAATCCTCCCTGAATTTATGAGGTCTAACTCAGGTCAGTACTGTGTGGAAGTACATCTTTCTATAAATACCAAAGTAATTAATTTCACAAGTTAATTCAGTGGAATATTCTCAATAATTTTTAACTCACCAATGTAAGCTTTCTATTGTTATGTGTATTGTGAACATAATTAGGTAAGAACCTACATCAGAGATGGAAAAGGACTTTTGCAGTCTGAGAGGGCTTTTGCAGGAGAGAAAATAAGACCTCAGACATGTGTGGCACTGCACAGTGTCAACAGCACTAGTATTTTTTAACTTTTATTTTTAATTGTGGTACAATATAAATAAAACAGCATCTAAATTTTCAAATGTACATTTTAATGATATTAATCATATTCGCACTGTTGTGTAACCAATTTCTGGAAAATTTTCCATGCCACAAAGCTGAAACCCCATGTCTATTACAAATAACTCCCAACCCTTCATCTTCTGACCATTTTGCTTTCTTTCCTTATGAATTTGACTAGCTACTTCATATAAGTAGAATCATATATTATTTACATTTTTATGACTGGCTTATATTACTTAGCATAATTTTCCGACCATACTATATAGCATGTATCACATTTCATTATTTTTTCAAGGTTGAATGATGTTCTATTACATGGATATAACACATTTCATTTCTCCACACATTCGTCCTTGGACACTTTTTGGATTATATTTATATTTTGGCTATTGTGTACAATGGGTATTGATTTAAAATTATCTTTTTGAGAACCTAATCTCAATTCTTTTGTATTGAAAAGAATATGCAAAAACAATTGCTGGATCATATTTTATTGTTAAATTTTTTAGGAACTGCCACACAGTTTTTCACAGCAACTATACCATTTTACATTTTCACCAATAATGCATTAAGGGTACAATTTCTTCACATCTTTACCAGGATTTTTAAAAAATTTTCTCTTTTATTTGTTTGATTTAGTTTTGGCTTTATAGTAGCCATTCTGATGTGCAAGGAGTGGTATCTCATTGTGATTTTTACTAATATTTCCCAGATGATTAATTATCTTTACCATCTTTCTACATGCTTATTGACCACTTGTATATACTTCTTGGGGAAATATCTATTATATAATTTGCTTTTTATAACTGTAGTTTTTGTTACTGAGTTGTAGCAATTTTTTTACATTCAAGATATCAATCTTTATAAAATAATATAGTTATAGAGTTCAAATATTTGATTTTTCCTCTATTTATTGTGTTCCTTGATGCATCAAAGTTTTTATTTTTAAATTTTAGTTAAGATTTAGTTGTATATATGTGGTCTATTATATATTATAATGTATGTATTTTGTATTTTAATCCCTTATGGAAATACTTTGTTCTCAAAATATTTTTTCACCTCGCATATTGACTTTTTACTCTGTTGATTGTGCCCCATGACACACAGTGTTTTGTTTTATTTTCTTCCCTTCAATTTTTATTAATATTTATTGATTATATATATATTTGGGGGTACAATGTTACATTTCAACATATATATGCCATACACACACACACGTGTTTGTGTGTGTGTGTGTGTGTGTATATAAAAGGTAATGATCAAATCAAGAATTAACATTTCCATCTCATAATTTCTTCATGTTTGGAATTCTTCAATCCATCTCTCTCTTAGTTCTTCATAAAATATTTAGTAAAGTTATTATGAACTATAGCCACCCAAGTGTTCTGTGGAATACTAGAACTTATTCTTTCTCTCTGTGTTTGGTTCCTGCTATCCAATTTGCTGATCTACTAAACCACTTTTTCTTTAAATTCCATGCATCGCATATTGTGTCTCAGCAAAGAAGGAAGTGACTAATATATTCTCATCAGTTCTCCAAGTTAGGTGAGACAGAAACTATCCCACTGGCAGATACTAGGCAGGGCAGAACAATGCAAATGTACCTCATTTTTTTCCTTCTTTTGTAACTGTGGAGCAGAAATGAAGTGGCAGCTCTTCTAAGTGTGCTAAACTAGGGAAAGGGTAGAATACAGTCAAGCAAAGGTTCCAAAAGTTTCTAGTATATTAATTGTTTTTTCTTGGCTACTACAAATTCTTAACTCTTTCTAAAGTTCCTCTAAAGGTACTATGGTCAAAATATTCTTAGTTTTACTGTGCTTATCAGGGAAGAGGACCTGAAACTTCCTGGTCTGCCATCTTTCTGATGTCATTGCTCTCGGACTTCTTAGCAGTTTCTGTAGTTAATTCACGCCCTGTCCTTCTTCTTTAATGTGCCACAATATTCAAGTGAAGAGTAAGTACTAACCTCTTTGATTTCATGTGGGAATAGAAACTGAGTAAATTTATAATCTATCACTTGCAAATGTGGAGATTATCATTTATTAAATCAAATCACAATATTTTTTAATAATTATTTTGCTTGGGAATTCTGATGCACACATTATTTTATAGATCTTCAGATCTCAAGTATCTACAAGGTGTCCTACATATACAAATGCTCAAAAGTCAGTGACCATCATCATGGTGTTTATATAGCTTATTTCCCCTTCGGTGAAATCAGGACCATGTTTTAGAGTTTTGAGTAGCCTTCTAAATGGTTGGCTTAATACTTAATAAGTTATTCTATGTTTCCTAAAAGAAGCTATTTTTCTGTGTCTTAGTATATAGCTTTTTAAATACTCTTGTTTCTAACTCTAGAGTCCCTGAAGAAACTATATACTTCAAGCATTCTCTTAGTCGATATCTAGTTATTGAAGAAATCCTTGTAAGTCCCTTTTACCTTTCGATCAGAAATATGACTTCCAGTAACATTAGTCCCTTTCAGTTCTCACCTAGCCATATATTACCAGTTCCATCTTATGTAGGAACCTCTGTCAAATTCTCACTGGAATGTTTCACACAATCTGTTCAATTATGTTCATACTCCTTCAATACCTCCAGAGTTTAGCTTCATCTGTGTCCCCACATTTATTTTCCACTGGTTCCTTTCATAAATCCTATGTTTTCTGTGACTCTCCTGGTTTTTCAGAACTTGTATTATGCCCTTTCTATTGAATTTTTACCTATCATTCCTTTCACTATGTCATTTATATTTTTATTAAAATATGTGTATTATTTAGTCATTTTCAAATCCTACCTCTTTCATTAATCTTTTCCAAGCCTTTATTTAATCTTTCCTAAAGCCATTATTGGGTTTTGACTTTCAGTTAGATGTAGTATTTATTTTTCTACCTTATTCATTGGCACTTTGAGTCTAATCTCTGGTTATGTACTTTTCTCTTCATAATATCTTCCCAACTGGACTTTGTTTCTCAAATGCATACTCTTCTGTAGCTACAGTGCTCCTGTCTCCATCCTCCTTGTGCACAAGAAATTGTTCTGGATTCTGAGAACAATGGTACAAAGATGAGGATGATGTCTGCTCATTAAGAAGTGGAATCAAAGACCAAAAATAGAGCCTAGGACGAATTTCCAGAAAACACACACACAAGCATTGTTCATAAGCATTTATTAAAACATTTAATATTTTATAGGTCAAAGTCAAGGATACTCTCTGCATGTTCTTCTGATAGATTTTGTTTTGTTTTGTTTTGTTTTTTTAGCGTTTGCCAGCAAGTTTTTTGAGTTTTAAGTTTCTTGGCTAGTTTAAGGAATATTTACTTCTTTGATCCATTAAGTGATAGAATCATGCATGAACCCAGAGTTACTTGTGCTAATTGTATTTCATTTGGGAGAAGTATGAACAGCATTAAGATGGCTCTTTACACACACTCATCATCACCAGGTTCCTATGCCATTTGTCCCCTGTGTTTGACTCCTTCCTCTCTCTACTTCTTTGGATCTTACAGAGAAAGGAAGTGAACAGATTTCCCTAATTTCTTAAAGAATCTGTAGGGGAGAAGTAGAGAATGAGAGGCTATTTTAGGGAAATGCTTCTCAATAGAATCATTTTGCTGCTGCTTCCAAAACAGCTCATGTTTCTCAGAACTGAGAAAATGTCTTTTGTTGTTCTGGTCAGTGGCAAACATGGCAAACTTGTTAATAATAGGTCTGACTCACGCACCAAGGGGCACATTCCCACAGGCACATCGACTAGGCTTCATCCTAGACCTGGCTTAGGGAAGACAACCTTAAATATTCGGGAAGAATGTGCCTATCTGAATATTTATGCCTATTAAGAGGGCAGCTTTTGTCCTTCCACAACTTCCCATCCCTTTCCCTTGGGACCTTACACATGGTCTGATATAACCTCGGTGCTCATGATTCCAGATACATTATTACATTGCTAGCAAATATGTGCATATTTTACCAGAAATCTTCTAGAGGTTAATAATAATGTGATAACTCATAGAAAACATTCTAATGGGAGGAGTTTCGGTTTCACTGAGGTGAAAAAAAGTACTTTCTTCCACTCTTCAGTCCGTAGCTGAAGAATCACACCCACTTCTTCTTTAGCAATGGGAAAGGGGCCTTGATTTCCCAATTTAGATTTAAAAATTTCAAAATGGATGTGCTTCTATATAAGAAAAAATTTGGATTATCGTTCTCTATGAGAATATATTAAGTTTATCCCAGGGCCCAGCCAGCAATGCCCAGAAAAGTCCAATGCAAGAATTTCTCATTTTAGATTTACTTTGAAAGCCAATGGAGACAAATGGGAAAACAAACCACAGAATAAAAGAAATATTTGGGCTCTAAAAATGACTGGGAGAATTGTTTGATAGCATCTATTTTACCTCTAATTTTTTTGTTGTTTGTTTTGTTTTGTTTTTTGTTTTTGAGACAGGGCCTCACTGTGTAGTTGAGATTGACCTGGAACTCACTATGTAGCCCAGGCTGGTCTCGAACTAACAGCAATCCTCCTACCTCAGCCTCCCGAGTGCTGGGATTACAGGCATGTGCCACCACGCCCAGCTCTAATTTGTAAAAACAAAAAAAATGCATTTTAATTTTGAAGATGTTCTATTTTATTAAGTATGAATTAAATAAAAGAAGCAGTCTTCAGATATCAAGATTAAATGTGTTTATTTTAAGTTAGTGAATACAATGGTATATTAGATACCAGCACTCCAAGCTACACCTATGTATTTGCCTCTAAACCTTCACACATTGTCAATTTCCATTCCTCTAACATTCCACCACTTGGCCTTCTGTTACTAACAAAATCATAATTCAAATGCAAGAAAGAAAGAAAGGAGGGAGGGAGGCAGGGAGGGAGGGATGAAGGGAGGGAGGGAGGAAGGAAAGAGAAAGAAAGAAAGAAAAAGAGAGAAAGGAAGAAAGAAAGAGAAAAAAGGGAAAGTTGATCACTTTATTGTGCTTCTAGTGCCCCCAGAATGATTTGAATTATCTCAAATAAATTTTGATCATTTTCAGTAAAGGGGAAAAGTGATAATATGAGCACTAGTAATAGCACTACAAGAAGAGAAAGAATAGAATGAAGATTAAAAGCATTTTAGGCTGGACTAGTTTCTCCTCAGTTAAAAATCCACATAATATCATGGATGTGAGCTCAAAGTTAAATTGTTCAATTTGTAGGCCACACACTTAAGCGTATTGGCTAGTACATTTTTTCACTGAAGCAGAAGCAATACAAGTTTTATGTTCTACCATTACACTTCCAGGTTTTTCACTTATAAATATACCTGCCAACCTAATGATTCTTGCATGCATTAGAGTTTGCTTTTGTAGAGTTAAGTTTATTTCCCCATCCCTCCCACTCCCGTAAACATTGCAGTGCGAACTCTTTGCCCAACTTTAAAAGAATGTTGCAAAGGACAGCTCTGTGGCACCTCTGAACAGGAAACCCCTGTCCCTCTCCAGGCTACCAGTGGACAAGTAGTACTGACTACATCTCATCTTGTGTGCCAAGACATTGCTCCTTTAATGTCCCCATGCCAGAGGCATACAAGTCAGCAGGTATGCATACAAAAACGGAAGTAAAATGTAAAAGAAAGGAAAAGAAAGAAAAAGAAAAAGCTTTCTTGTTAAAGCCTATCGTCCTAGAAGGAATCCATTGCTTTGAATTCACTTAAGGCCTGCACAGGCGAAATGTGTTTCTTTTGAGAACCTCGTCTAACTCGAGTCTGGAATTCTTCAGGCTTTTCTCTCTTCACAAGGGGCTTCTTCTCTGGAGCCTTCATCTTCCAAGACACAACCGGGGAGTTCACAGCTGCTGTCCCATAGACCTTCTGGTATTTGGTTGAGGCCACATAGGATGCTTTCACCGTAAGTACAACAGCATTCATCAGGTTTTTAGCTGCCTGGATAAGCGAAGTGGCACTGTCCAGCTAGAGGAGAAGAAAAATAAGGGAGACCTGGGTTAATAAAGTTTCCAATTACAAAAGACAGTGGTGCAGTTTCACAGGTAAAACAATGTTTTGCTTGTTGCTTATTGACACATATAAGAAAATTAGCACAAGATAAAGTGAAGAAAATACAAATCAGTCATCTGTCTTCTCCTACCCTTGATCTCAAAGCAAACAATCAAAAGGGTTGTCCTGTGGTATATAGATCTTTCTAAAAATCCCTAATACCTCTAAAGACAAAGCATTCTTTGTAGCATGTAAGAATTCCAGAGTAGCAAAGGTTTCATATAGGGAAATATATATTATTATATTAGGCTATTACATTTAGCTAATTAGTAATAATGACAATAACTCGAACACTGGAAAAGCATTCAGCAGACACTGAAAAATAAAAGAAAAAATTATAAGGAGTTACATTTCCATTCCATGGCCTTGACCTGAACTATGGAAATACCCTTCTACCTTGAGGCTACTTTTACACCTGAGATCAGGATTGGTATGTATGAAACAAGCTAAGAATAGGAACAACCTACCATATTCTGGATTTTACCTATTGAGCATGGAGTATTTATTTATTCCAAGATCATAAATATATCTCCAATTAAATTATCAGTAATAGTGTGTGGATCTTGTAAGTTAAACAGCATTCAGCAAGAGCCCTGGGACCATGTGATAATGAAATATTTAGTACTTCCTATCAAGTACTTTAGTACTACCAAGAACTGTTTTAAGGTTTCTTTATTAACTGTCACAACAACTCTGAGGTAGGAATCATCATTGCCATTTTACAATGACATAGTTGGTCCCATAACTCTTGCAAATCTACAGTGGCATGAATGGTGAATTCTTAATCATTGCACTATTGGTCTATACTGCCATCCTACTGGGTGAAGTTGATCTTAAAAATTCTCTGACTGGTTACACTTTCTGAATAGGTTTAGGGGCCCATCACCAGATTAGGGAGGTTTTTTTAAAGTTAATTCTTTCCTGCCCAGATTTAGCTAGACAGTGTGGTTACATAAGGTGTGCTAGACCATTCCAAATCTGTTTAAACCTTCTTGTGTCATAGCCTGAAGCACAGATTCTGGAAAAGCCCCAAATGACATTTTTCATACATCATGTCAGCTAGAAATCTACAGGTACACCACTGAACGAAAAGAATGAACCACTGAACTGCAAATCTTTCTTCAGATTCAGGGAGGTTTTGACATAATTTGGTCACTGATCAAACTTATAACATCAAATACTGAAAGGTGTCCATTAAATTAAATGAAGGAACTAAAGATGCTCCCAGATATCCCACTCCCAGATGTTGAAATTGTTGTATAACCTCCAAGTCATGGGTTTTAGCTGCATTAAGGGTTTTAAATAAAGTATAGGGCCTTCTAAGGGCTTAGCAGTTGCCAAAGTGTTTAAGTTGTCCTATGGCTCTCTTTTCTGATGTAACTGCAATTCACTTTAGCCTTATATTATTTCTTGTGACTAAATGTGCTCTGTGAAGTGACTGGTGGTATCAGAAATAGGATCTAACATCTCTCTGATGCCATTATTCTGGATTCTCTTTGTTCTACATTAAAGTTTTAATAAGTCACATTGAATAAAAAAATTATGATAATCAAATGAGTCTGATCATTAGAAAAACATTGGATGATACTTTTTACATGAATCCACTGTAATATCAAAAACTAACAACTTTACTCTTCAAAAAAATTAAAGGTAACTACCACATTGACCCTACAAAAATATAGAGAAGCAGAGATATTTGTAGATTAGAGTCAGGATTAAGTAGATATAAATTGAGTGTTCTGGGATTAACTCAATCAGAGTAACCCACTTACCCTTTTCAGTTTACCCCTATTACACTGTATAAAGTGCATGAATACCAAAATAATTGCTTACCCCATAATGTATAGATAATACAGCCAAAGTTTATAAAGCTAGATTTAAAGTAAATTCTACATTATTCATGTTAACAAAAGAAGCCAAGCATGGAATTAGTGCAGTGGTTCTCTATGTACTATCTTTAAACCAGTGGCATCAGCATCACCTGAGAATTATTAAGATGAATATTCCAGGCCCAATTCAAAGCTTGGTGAATGAATAACTTACTATCTTTGTTTTACTAGCCATCCAGGAGATTCTGCTATTTGCCAAAGGTTGATAACCACTGGATTAATGAAATCCAAAGACTATCTGAAGGCTTAATGGATACAATGATCTTGAGAATTCCACCACACAAATTTTGATCATGTCATTGACAGTTATATAATGGAATTTCATCTTTTTCATCATACCCCCAGGTAGAAGTATAAACAATGAAGGACAGAGATGAAATAGCAAAATGTTGGGTCAATTAGGAGCACATCAGTCACGATTTCTGTAGAAGCTTGAGAGAAATTCCTTGATTCCCCTTGGCCAATTGATAGTTTCCTGTAAGCCTGTCAGGTTTCAGAAATGAGCAATATTCATTCATAAAGTTAGTTAATTCTATTCTGTGCTACGGGTAGTGAGAGGGTAGAATGATATGTCAAGGATAGTTTTGTTGATTTAATTTGGGGTGATAGAATTAGTAGAAGTAAAATAAGACAAGTTATGTCTACAATATTATTAAATGATTCCTAAAGAGTGAGTCTTGGGAGAATTGAGTCACTCTGAAGAGAAAGATATGAGTAATTTGGAGAGTTTTACCACAGACTCCATTTTCAGATAGATGGTATCTAAATCTGCCGCAAAAATATGAGAGCCTCTCCCTTCTGCAGTGCCCACTTGCTCTCCCAGCCTGAAGCAGGAATCCTGTGAATAGACCTAATACAATGGTTGAAAGTGAGATGGCTCTGAAATATAAATGCAGTGGTTTCATCCAAGCCACCTGCTGACGCAGATCTTGAATTTGTTACCGAGAGGAGGGGAAGAATCCAGATGACTGAGCTTGAACAACATTACACAGAGACAACAAGCCCAATCTAAAATTATCAATACAAAATGTGACTTTTCATAAAGTTAAAAATGCCACAGGAAAAATTTTACCATTGCTCCTTAGACCCCCTTTTGTGATTTAAATAATTATCGGCACAATAAGAATTTTTTTTAAAAAAGAGTTTTGTTTCTTAAGAAAGTGAAAGATATGATAGTACATTTTAAATACAATTTCTTCCACAGTTAGCATTGAGAAGAACCACTTATGTTTTTGTTTGCAATTAATAAAAACACATATACAATCTTTTTTTTTTTTTTTTTGGTATTGGGGATCAAACTCAGGATCTTGAGCTTATAAGGTCGATGGTAATAAAAGGGTAATATTTCTTTTTCTTAAAGATTTAAGAATCAAACTATGATTATTTATTCCTGTTTTATTTTAGAATGCAGAAATATTACTATTTGAACTTCTACTAAATGAGTTAAAGCCACTGTGATTTTATATATATTGAAATCCTAAACCTTAACTTTGCAAAATGAAATGGACATAACATATTTATGAATAAATCCTAATTGGGCCAAAAACAAAAAATTTTCTTTGTGCTAGTCCCAAATGTTCCCAAGATCTAGATTCCACCAGGCACATTTATATTAAAAATTCATTTTCTAAAGACAAGACTTTTGAGAGAGCACGAGAACATTGTTGTACAAGGTTTAGGAATACCAGTTTAGCATAAATTAATTCTATTTTATGACTTATACTATTGCTGTGCTGTTTTTTAAAAAAACCTGTATAAATGAATATGTGTAAGTGAAATTCTAATAAGAATCACCAGTGATCATTGATGACTTACTATGTGCCTAGTATTGCTTTAGTTCTCTGAAATGTGTGAGTTTGCTTTCAAAAAGTCGTAAGGAAAAATTATCATTACCCTCATCGGCAAGGAAACTGAAGCTTACAGGGGAAAGTAGTGCCTATAATAGGGGAACTAGGACTTAAATTCAGAACCATCACTCTCTAAAATCCACCATTGAATATCATTGCTTCTCTGGAGCGCTGTTGAGCCCCTGAGGTCCTTTTTGTTTTGGTTACTACCCAACATTCAAAATGAATCTGTTTCTATATATCCTTTCTGGCTTGAAGTCTGTCCTTTAAACCTGGCACCATGTGGTTATGATGATTGCTGGTGAAGGCCTCCCTCTTACTAGCCTGCCATTTTGGGTCCCTGAGAACCTAAACTCACCTTGAATTTGGCCTAGGGCATGTTTTCACTAGTTGTTTATCTCTTCCCAGTGCCCCTGGCCTTGGGGCTGTTTTCCTGGCTTGGATTCACCCTCAGGGCAGGAATTTCTCTTACACAGTAGTACTTCTCAGAAACACTTTTACTACCCACCTCTACTCGCAGTTAGACTTTCAGGAGGGGTTCACCTACTCTCTTTAGTGCTCTAAGAAGCTTTGTCTGAGTTCTTGCCAGCTTTAAAATGGCCTGAAAAGGCAGCCATACCTCATGCCTTCCACAGGCCAGCCCACTTTATATAGATACCTCTTCTGCTTCAAAGACTAGTCAAGACTTTTCTATTCATATTGGTGATCCCATTAAGTTCTTATTTGGTCTAAGAGAAACTTCTTTTCTAAGCTAATTTTTTAAAAAGACCATACATTTAGCAAATGATTACATGCCAGTCTCTAGACAAACTCCTCAAGTTTTATTTCTGTCATTTAATATCTAAACCATGATGAGGTTGGTAGCTATATTACGCCAAATGAAAGATGACTCATTGCCTGTCCTATATATCATTCTGCAAATAAGCAACAAAGTCAAGGATTAAACTCAGGCAAGTTAGCTACCAAGCCCGTGTTCTAATTATTGCCCCAAGCAGCTCCCCAGAGCCATGCATGTCAGGTCATTTCTCCATCCGAAAGACCTACTGAGCTGTGCTAGACCAATTTGCCATTTCATTCCATAGGTATCTGATGTCCCTAACCATGGAAATTAGAATTTTCCTAATTCTGTCATTATTCTTTTAAAATATCAAAGTACTATTTTTAAAAAGGCAACAGATGTTTCCTCACATCTTGTTCTATTACAGTCCATGAAAAGCAAATAAGGGTGAGGGAGCTGTTTCTACAAGGCGTTTTCTTTCTTTTTTGTTCCCCTGCCTCTATTTCCACTTTTTTCTTCTCAACTTACCCACTCAATTTCTAATAAAAAGTCAGCTTTCTCTTCCCATATACTGTCTTGACTTTGCGTTTTGAATGGAGGGAGAGACTGGAAGTTTTTCCTGAATTGTCATTCTTTCATTTAATTGATATGTGTGCTACCTAGTGTTTTTTCAGATTCAAAGCTGAACAAGAGTGTAAACTAAACTTGAAATGACTCTCTTAGAGCTTGCATAGTCATCCGGACAGCCTTGAAACTCCATGCCATTAGTTGCATGCTATTTCATTAAAGCTGAACTTAAAATGGCAGCATGAGTTCAGTTTCAACTTAAACAAAAAGTAACTGCACAAATCAATCACACTCTTTCAAAAGAAATGCAACTGTATCTCTTGAAATGCTGGATTGTTGTTTACTGTTTTTCTTCCATTCTATCCCTTCACCTTTCCACCTACATGTGCAACTACCCACATATTTCTTCAGACACCTACTGAATAATCATTTTGTATTAACCACGGCCTTAAGTGCATGCACACATACTTACACATAAATACTGAACTACAAGAGTTCACAGTATGATAAGAAAAGGAACAAAAATTTAGTTTTAGTACGATGCAATGTGCTCAAGAAACAAAAAAAAGGCAAGATCTCATCTGAGTCAGGTGGAATAATCAGGAGAGAGAAGCTTCATAGTTGACATGATATCTAAACTCTCTTTAATGGGCAAAATAAGAGGGTAGTAGTGAAGGGGTACTTAAACATGATGGAGAAGGGCAACTCTCAAAATTCCCAGCTAATATCTTGATGGTCTTCAATGAGACTGTAGAAATCAGAAGAAAATTGAAGTGCTACAATGCTGAATAACTTTGGACATAATGAATTTGAGGTGTCTATGTTTTACCTAGGAATTACTAAAGGAACCATGATTACTATGGTAATGAGCTTTGGATAATCAGATATAAGAAGCCACATGTTTTGCTAACATTGGTCTTCTGCATCCTTTCATGAACAGTGTTCTTCATACTGCAGGTATATAATATGTATCTATTTATGTCTGATTGTATTCTTCCCTTCATAATTCTTAGTATTTTTATAAAGCTGGACTTCCTTGTGAGTGCTGAATGAAATATTAAATCAATTTTCTATTTCCAGTTCAAAATGTTCAATACATTTACTCAAATTTTTCTCAGCATAAGATTTTCAAGACAAAAGTAAATATCCTTTTAATAATCTAAAACATAACATCATCGAGAAGTATCTTATTTGGATAGAAAAAGGACTTGGCTTGCTAGGGAATACTTAAGTAATTAACAATCATTCACCTCTTGTGATAATGGTGAACTTCCTGGGGCTGAGAAAATGCAGATTAGATTTAATAACTTGATTTTAAAAGACAAATTTTAAAAATCCAGCCACATAATAATGTTAAAAGTGCAAAAGAGTGTAAAAGAAGTGGAAAACACATTGGATTAACTGCATGTAAAATAGTAAATATCTTGGGATATTGATTTGTAAAGGCTCCACATAAACTTCCAGAAGAGAATTAGGAATGTGCTGTATGTTCCACATGTACCCATTTACACCACGCAAGTAGAAATAGATTCATTTTCAGGTTGTATATCTATTTTCAAAAGTTGATTACCTATTACCAAAAATTAATGAAACATCAATGGCAGTTCATCGAAATCTAAAGTACAAAGCAATCTATTGACTGGATTAAAGATGATACAAATGCTATGGGGCTATTGGGTAAGTTAAATAAAATAAAATATGCCAGATCCATTTGGAAGGTGATTTTGAAACATAAATACTAAGGTGCATACCTTGATTACTTCAAAAGGCTTAGAAGTGCCTGGGAGAAAGAACCCATTCCCATTTGGGCTGAGGCTATTTCATTTTCATTGTCTCAAGTCAGAGGTAATAGCACTGAGTATGAGAAGACGAAAATGGTTTCCCAAATATGGGTAAACCCCATTTTAACCACTTGCAAGATCTTTACGTGAGAATAGCATAACTTTAATATATAAGAAAAAGTAGTATTTTAATGAGGCTACCCTACAATTCCAAGAGAAAAAGTCGTTATGGAAGAATTGAAAATAAATTGAAAGTAAACTCCTTGAGAAAACTGAAATGTTTCCAGTGGAGCTGGTCATTTTTTTACATTTAAACTATTATTTGCCCAAAAGGAGTCGCAAATTGCTTGCAAGGGGAGAAAAAGAAAAAAAGATTTGTAACCAGTCGGCTTTGCTGTTAATGAATGGAAGGTTGAAACCTAAAGCATCCGAGCCTATTATCTGCCAAGAGGAACATTTCATGATTTAAAAATCCATGAGGCTTTGAAGAGGTATTTGATCTCCTTAGAAACTGTGATACATTTGAAATGCCTTGAAATATCTGCCTACTCTTCCAGAGTCTGTATCAATAACACTTTTTTTAAAGTCTAGCAAGTCCAGCACAATAAATAACGCAGGCAAACAAAGACACGGTGAAAAGGTGCAGAAAAGGTACAGATGAATCACATCTTTCCCCACTCAAGTCTCCTCAGGATGTTTATACACTTACAAAAAAAAAAGAAAATAGAGAGAAAAGAAAGAAATTTATTTTATGGAAAGCCCTCATATCCACGCTCTGGCCCTCTCACTCTTCTTCCTCAAACATCAACAACAAAGTAAATTGGAAAAGCTGGAGTCCTACCTCTTAAAATAGGACAGTGGTGAACACAGTGCAGCAATTTGCCACTCATCGCAAGTCCCTGGCAGACACTATTAATCAATCACAGAACTTTGCTCCCTCAGAATCTTCTAAGTGGTGGGAGAAAGGAAACACATTTACTTTCTTCCTCCAAGAAGTTACATTCTGATAGAGTTGTCAAAATCAATTTGACTCAGTTTACAGTACAAATACATCATCCATAGCACTTCTTCTGTATTTATACTAATGTGTTTAATACCTTTTGTTGTTATTGCAATCTATCAGACCACAGGCAAATATTTCTATTTAAATAATGCTGCATCCAAACTTGTTCCCACAATTAATTTTTTAGGAACAGATTGTGCACTGCTTTGTACTGACATTATATTTTAAGTTGCCAATTAATAAAATCATCAATGAGAGGGCATAAATATTAACAGAAGTACAAAACACTTTAGGGGATGGTTTTAAATCAGATGGTAAAAATTAGCTGCATTTGACAAGTATAATATGTGAAAATGACCATCACAGACAGGGGGCTCTTACTGTGTTATAAAATGCATTAAAAAAATATAACATACACTAATCTCTGATAACTGATAGCCAAAATACTGGGGGCCAAAATCTGTTCCTATTTGATTGCTAGGTCTTGAAAAGCAAATATTTTACAGCTTTAAGTAGTGGATCAATCATTACAGAAAGGACAAGAGGTCTGTTATTTTTTCCGCAGGGCTTCCTTGAGTGATGCCAGAGAGGCAGCTGGTGCTGTACCAATGTGGGAGGCCAGTTGTTAGGAAATCTGTATGTAATGACTCAAGATCAAATTGGCAAACACCTTCATAGGAAGGGACTGCGGTCTCAGTCAGGCTAAGAAAAAAATCTCCAGAGCCTGACTTAGAAATTTGCCAATTGGGTTTCAGGTAACTTTCTCAACTGGACATATTTGTGTCTTCAGTTTTAATTCATTTAGGTGGGTGGTGGCGCTTCATAGTCAGCCAGTCCACTGATTAACTGTCTTCATTTGCATTTTTTCAATTATAGGTAAGTAAACCTTGGGGACTCCCATGAAGGCTTAATTACAGTCAACAAATTTCCTAAATCTGGCTTGCAGCCACCCCCCCCAAACCCTGCCATTAAAGGCAGAACATTTTTTTTTCAACCCAAAACAAGGTATTCTTGCTAAACCTGGAATCTCAAGGAAAATTTGGAGTGTTTAGATGTTTGGCCCTTGAAAGGTTGAGAACAGAAATACCTGTAGTAGAAAGCTCCCTACATCCTTTTTCTGGCTTTCTTCCATCCATGTTTCCTTTCAGCTTTCTCCATTTCCCAGAATTTAGAAACTCCTGACCCACAGATTCTCTATGCATTCATTATTTCCATAGAAAAAGAGAACCATGAGAAATAAATCCATCAGGCAAAGAAATGGCAAAAGATTTTCAGATACCCACTATGATTGGGAGATTCTCATGGGGAGAGTCTTTATGTCACATAAATGTGCCAGTTCATTGGCACATGGATAGTTCATTGTGCCCTTTCTGATTGTGTCAGTATTTCTACTCTACAACATTTATGTTTATGTCAAAATAACTTCCCAAGGGGCTAAGTCTCCTTGTTGCCTTCCTTGCAGAGAAAATCTCTACTTGTGCTAGTTGATATTATCTATTTGACTTGATCAAGAGACGCCTGGAGAAGTGATTGCATCGTGGAGATGTTATATTCATCAAGGATTCATCTACTGATCTTTACAGCTGCATGTGCTGTTGGAGGTGGGGCCTAGGTGGAGGAGGTAGATGGAGGCTGGGGGTGCTCTTGAGTATATATCTCTCTCACCATCACTGTTCTTTTTTGTGGGTTCTACATACTTACTGCTATGAGTTGAGTAGCTCTTCTCCACAGACGTTCTGCCATGATATTTCCGCTTCAGAGCCAGCTGACCATGGATTGAAACCTTCAGCTAAATTAAACATCTCATCCTGTAAGTTGTGTGTGTGTTGGGTTCTTTGTCTCAACAATGGGAATGTACTATCTGTACTACTTTATGTGCCATTCTCTCTCCCCAAAGAACATCATGACTGGAAGACAATGTATCTTATCCAAAACTCAAGAGAAGCTGTTTTCACAAATTAGATCAAAGAGTCACTAAGAAACCCTTTGCTATCAGAAGTGCCTAGCTTGTAAGACCATAGTATCTACTAATAAGTCCTGAAGGCTATTTAACAATTTACAAAACAGCTCCCAGCCTCCAGAATGCCACACACAACTACTGAGTAGAAAAAAGACTATGGGCCAAGCATCACCACTGGTGAATAAAGTGCTATACCTGGAAAGTGGGCAGAATGTGAAGGTCCTGGATTAATTCTTCATGTTTTCATCACCGCTCGTACCTAAGCACTAGGAAAGGTATCATAACATGACCGACTCATGTAGGGGAAAAATAAACTCCCATCAAGATAATGCCCCACTCCTTATCAGGTGTGTGGAATAGGCTAAAGCCTCTCTTTCTACCCAGATACTAAGTGGAAAATAAAACAATAAAAGAAAAGCAAAGGCAGCCTTTCTCCAGAGAATGTGTCATCCCCCTCCTCAGCACCCTAGGCCCCTCTTCCTCTCTTCGCCACCTCTTTCTTCCAAGTCCTGTACATGTTTCCCTCTCTGGAAACACATCCTTACCTCCATGCTTTACTTATTATCGTCCTTGTTTCCCCCTACCATTCCATTTGTTCTTCTCTCATAGTGATGAAAACCTGGGCTATGATTTCAATAAAGCTTGAACTCAAGTCTCATCACTAGAACTGCATGAGCTTAAACCTATTTACACTTAGCTTGACCTCAAATTCTTCATCTTTAAAGTAAATTGAAAATGCTTTTCCTAGGTTTATTAATTGCTAAGTAAGATAATGTTCTTAAATTTGAGTACCTAGCCCAAGGTAAATCCATAAATAACCTTTGCTTTAATTATTACTGTGATCTATCTTTCCTCAAATTACTACCAAGTCACAAAAAGATATTTTACAGTTTATATTTTTCTATCATCTCTTACTTACTTTCCCCTTTGAAGGTTTTACCCATCTAGCATCTGGGGCTTTCACTAGCTCTTTGCTTACTGAAGCTACTTCTATTTTGACTTGATTTAAGTGCCTGAATGTTATATTATTTTATTAGGGATAAAGGTCTCATAATAGTCAAGAGAGGAACAGAACACCATTAAAATATCTGTACCTTTTAAAAGTACTTTTGAATCCTTTGGAATAAAGGAGGAATGAAGATTTAGTATTCAAAAACATGGGGAATATATAAAAAAGAGATACCCAAAATATGTAACGGCACTGAGGGTTTGGTAATGGTTGGAGGAGGACTGAAAATAGCAAGGCAAGGCAGGTCTACTAAGAGAAGGAGAAAAGACAGGAGATCCTGGAAAGATAATGTTTAAAGATCTATAAAGTTCAAGCTATATATTTTGGCTTCAATGTTGTTTCTAGAAATTGCTTATCTTTTTAAAAGTTAGTGCTGCTATAATTCATTAAATTCTCAATTTATAGTGCTATTAGACCTCAGCTGAGATGTTTAGCTACCTAAAAACTGGAGCTTTCGGAAAGCTCCATCAAACACTGAAGACCAACCTCCTAATTCCTGTGTTTATCTCCATGAAAACAGAAACACTTGGGTTGCCTAGCCTTGCTTACTAAATCCTTAAATCTATTTTTACCATGAAATGGGTTACAAATGCATAATTCTTCATCTTTTATTCAGTCATGGACCATTGGACCTAAGATTGACCTTAGCTCAAAATCTGATTTGACCAATAGATGCCTGGTATTTAACTTACATATTCTTTAAGGGTTACCTGAATATCTCTTCAAACATCTCAGAACATAAGCATTCCAATCTTTCTTCTCATTTTTTCTATTGAGCACACATTCATTAACTAAGTAAGGTATCAATGAGCAGGCTTCAGGAACAGAACTTACAAAAATATCCAAGATGATTAATAGTCAAAATGTAGGGAAAGTTATTTCCTGGACTAAGTTCTGTAAAAGTCAGGAAAAGTAGGTCAGGCACCAAAAGAAGCAATGAACATTCTTAAGCCAACACATGTCAATGCTTTAAGCCCCTTCTAGCTCCCTTGAAGCCCAATGGTTAGTGTGTGTCACACTCTGCCGCTTCATTAGTAACTTTATTAGACACACTCACTCACAGTCCTCTTCATTACTTATCCTAAACATACTCCTCTCAATGTACAGCCCAGACGTTAGCCA
Source organism: Fukomys damarensis (assembly GCF_012274545.1). Lineage (NCBI taxonomy): Eukaryota > Metazoa > Chordata > Mammalia > Rodentia > Bathyergidae > Fukomys > Fukomys damarensis. Next base: position 55,473,299 of record NW_022900914.1, on the reverse strand, counting down.
CTGAGTTAGAAATTTAAAATGGAATCCATTTACCTTCCTCTGTGAGCCTTTTAACTATACCCACAGAACTGCAAAAAAGGGTATACTTTGGTTTGTGTCACCTGTGCAATCACTGCTTTAATTAAAAATATAATAGTTCTTCTGTTTTGCTTTCCACAGTTTAAGTTAGAGTCCATTTCAGTCTGAAAATATTAGATAGAAATTTCCAGCAATAAACAATTCATAACTTTTAAACTGTGCTTCGTTCTCAGGAAATCTTACACTTTTTTGCTCAGGATGTGAGTCAAAATTCTATCCAATGTATCTGCCCACTTGTCACTTAGCAGCTGAGAGTTATAAGTATAGTACAAAGACTTCTATACTGTCTATGATTTCAGGTATCCGCTGGGAACTTGAAATAAACTCTGTGTTTAAAGGAGGACTATGTAGTATATTAATATCATATTTCCCTTTTATATCATCGTTTTCTCATGTGACTCATGAACAGGGATCACTTACATATAATATAGAAAACTAAAAAGAAATGTTAGACATATATGAAACTGTATAAAATAATTCACCAAATTAAAACAAAATTTCAAGTTCTTTCATTACAGAAATGAGAACTAGGACAAAAAGAAATGGTGCCATTATTCAAGTGCTCATAAGAGTTCTTCAATATAATGTATGGTTTAAAACCCAGCAATTTTAATTAAATTAGTTTTAAATGTGGGCAGTTGATTCATGGCTTTTATAATTGAACACATTTTTCTGTCTATTTTGAAACATTTTTTTAATAGACACAGAATAATACCTTCCAAGGCATTTTTTTCCTGGTCACTCCTTTTTCTATTGTGACCGCAAATCTACTACCAGTGTCAATAACCATTTAAATAATTTCCATATGAATACTGCGTATACTATCATGAATTTAGGTATGGGTTTCTTAGCTTTCCTTCACAAAACAATTCAGTGAATTATAATCATTATTATTTTTGCTAATTTCCACATATATTTCACTTCAAGTCATTAAAAGAATTATCATGAAAAATAATATTTTTCAGCATTTGGAGAATGATCTAATATTCCGCAGAACTTTTCTGATTGCCCTTCCAAAGACAGCAAGAGCTCCATGATTGAGTTCACCCCTCCCACCGACTCTTCCCACAGTCTTCGCCCACTCGGTGAGAGGGAGAGTCCCTACTGCTCCTCTTACTGTTTGAATTAAGTACCCAGAGGGTTATGCTGAATTTTGTTGTCCCTGACTCGACTTCTTCCATCACGCAAATCCTCAGATCATTTCCGGTATTTGACTCCTCACTTTCTTCACTCTTACAGCCCTGCCGGTTCATCAGTGAGCACACTGGCTGGACCGTTGAGAGAGCTTTCCATAACTACTATCCTTGCTTCCTTTCCTTTAACCTCCTTTACTATTTAAAAAAATGACACTTTTAAATGAACTCAAATCATAGTATCTTTCCTATGCATCACTACCCATCAGTAATTCCTAGCTCAATCTAAGTACAATTCAATGTAAACTCCAGTGGAATAGCAAGTGATCTTCAAGGTCTTATGATTTGGACCTGACACTTCTGTTTTTCTTCCCTGTTCATTCAACTCCTAAATACCAGCTCTGAGTGGTAACTCAGACCCACCAGTCTTACTTACAGTGCAGATCCTTAGTTCTTATTATTTTCACTGCGTAGAATAATCTCCCTCCAGATATTTGCAAGGATTCCTCTCTCACTTCTATCTGAGTTTTATTCACAAACCAGAATCTTGGTGAAAACTACCCTAGCTATAGATTGTAACATCATTTCCACGTCTATCCTTCAATTCACTATATGATTTCCCTGTTTTGATAGTTTTATCCTCTTATGAGTCTACAATACATACTTTCTTCACCCGTGTATTATTCCTCACCCACGTGCTATATTACCAAGCAGTGCTGGTATATGCATCTTCCATAAATGTCGAATGCTGTTGAATCATTGTAGGATACTACTTGGAAAGAGGTGAAAAGACTTATCTAAAGACAAAGCTAAGGCTAGCTCAGGATTTATTCTTTTTATGTCTTCATTTCTTCATAGAAGTAAATGCAAAGGCCTGAGATTGTCCGAGTGTAGAATTAAGAATGCAATACACAAGGCACATTTTAGCCAATCTGTGATATAAAACATAATTTTTCCCTCCTACTGTATATAACCTGGTAGAAATTCAAGATCAGCCTTTGCTTAAGACATGACCACAGTTTAATTATTTGTGTTCCATTATTGCTTTCTGCTTACAAAACAGTTTTCTTTTCAAAGAAAATTCTCCATCTCTCCTATCAATAGTACCAGAATCTGAAAGCCACTAAGCTATGTTTGAATCTTGTCAGAGCTCAAGTACACGATCTCTAATTCTCAAAAGATATATAAGGTACATATGCATCCTATATTTACATATGAGAAAAGCAAAATAGAGAAGTTAACTTTCTTATAAAACTTTCATAATATTTATTTCTACTACAGCCAATTTTCAGTGCACTGACAGGTAATAGGCAATCTTCCCTTATTGGGCAAAACCACCATAAGATCTTCCTGCTTTACCCTCTTTTCATTTGTGCCACTGGTGTGTTTGATCGGAGGTAAACATGCTATATATATTTAATGGGTCACAAGTATTAGGAATGTGACCAAAAAGGGTGTATTTTCTTATGAAGCCACAAAGGGAACAAAGATACAAACTTCCAAACTTGCTATCATGATTTATATCAGTTCTGAACTAAGTAAGGAGCAGGGACATCATCTGCTTTCTGATCTTCATGCCAGCAAACACACACACACACACACACACACACACACACACAGAGGTACACATGTGCATACCTTCAAATATTTATATTTCAATAGAAAACAAGGTTAAATACAACCTTTAATTCTCCTGACTCCTGGATACTATACATACCACTTCCTATTCACCTAAAAATTATGAAGAAAATTTATTCTCAGTGAATACGACATAGCCTTTTAATTTACCTTACAGTGGGCACCAGTATATTATGTGAGCCTAACTGATAAGAGTATGTTTAGAAACCAATATACAAGGTATTATCAAGCATACAGTAAACATTTAATTCTTTTATAAACTTATCACAGCTAAAAACACATTGCCATTAGCCCCCCTCAGTATATCCCCCTGGCTTCACACACACTTATTCCATCATTCTTGCCACTTTCTGAAGCAGTTCTGGAAATCCTCTTTCACATCGTTAGCTGCTCTGTGGTGGCTGCCTAAATGTCCTGAATCAATTCACAGCATTTAACCTTTCATGGTCATTTTGAGTTTGGAGGAGAGCTACAGGTGTCAAGGTGCCAAATCTATTGAATAAGATAGGTATGGATGCACTACAGTGTTTTTACAAGCCTGGTTTCCATTGGTTGGAACTTAGTAGTAGCATTCATTATATTATGGATCACATCAGAAAAGACATTCATGAAAGAAGACTTCTAGAAGTCTTTCAGAAGGTGGCAACAATAATGGAATAAATCTGTTCAAAGTGGGGCCATACTTGGAAAAGGGATTATTGGCAATGTGTCTTTTAGTTAATTTTTTAAAAAAATTTAAACATTCCCCATATATTTTGTTCATCTCTTGTGTATTACCTGTTATTATCACTACATCAACAGACACATGCTACTTTCTGCTTTCCTTTCCAAGTAGCTGATGGAGTACAGAGAAACCAGTACCAACCTTACGTTCCACAAAACAAGACTGTAAAGAAACTGGCTCTGAGTCTTGTTAGTGCCAGTAATTTTAAAAGTTTGAGATATTCTACTAACCTCGGTTTCCATTTCTTCAAATGTAAAATTGGGTTAATAACAACATCAGGTCCAAGGGAGAAAATAACACTTAATACTTAAAACAGTTTTTAAGTTTTAAAGAAGTACATGACTACAAAAGATGATTATGTAATCTTTGAGTGTCTTTTGGAACTTTCATCTAAATTTATCAGAACATGTAGGTGCTTCAGGTTAAAGAAGCGTGGATAGGAGGAAGTATTACAATAGATGAACAGAGCAGCATGCAGTTACCAGAAGCCCAAGCAAGGTAAGAGAAAACATTCATGAGTTGTCTTCTTCCCTTTTACAGTCAAGTTGACTATGGATGAAATAAAAGTGAGTAGCCAAGTTACAATCCCAATTTTTCCATTTATTGAGAATAGTAAAAAACGTAAAAGACATAGTACATAGGAATTATGCATTTGGGGACCTTAATACTGGCTATAGAGTACAACCCCACCAACAAAAAAGAAAAATCAAGCAAAAGAGACCATTCTGCCCATAGAAGCTGCTAGCACATCTGTGAATCTGTTCTTCACCCTTCCATTTCAACTGATAGCCTTTCTTACTCATATCAACTAAATGACTACTGATACTCTGTTTTCTCCTCAAAAACTATGTGTATTTGTGATACTGTCTCCATAGCTAAGACTTCTGGCTGTCTACAGACAAGCACCCCCTTGCCCTTCAGTGGTATGTTCCTCACAATGGCTAGCAACACAGAGACTACATAGATGTTAGGTGCACATATTGGGATTTAAAACTGATCAATTCAGTACTGGCTGCCCCTTAAAACTGACATATAAAACAAATTTGTTGAAAAATAAAAGTTGAAGAGTATTACTTTTTCCTGGATTTAGTATTTTATAGATTCAATATGTATTGAATTTCCTAATTAAAGCTTTCTGGTATGATAACATCACCTAATCCTATTTTTCTGTTTTTTTGTTTTGTTTTGTTTTTGGTACCGGAGATTGAACTCGGGTCCTTGCGCTTGCGAGGCAGGCCACCAAACCGCTGATCTAAATCCCCGGCCCTAATCCTGTTATTTTTAATTGATGCATCTATTCATTTCCACCACTCTATACATAGGGAACAGAGGCTACGAGAAAATGAAATTGCCAGCTAATTGACAATTACCCGAAATTCAAGTGCATGATCCCTCTCCTTGAGAATAGTGTATTTAATAATATATAAAAACTCCAACTTATTTTAAATGAAAGTGTAAAGGACATTTAAGGTGGTTCCCCTTAAACCAGGTTACTTCCCCTCTAGGTGCCTGCCACAGCTTGGCTTAGTTTGGAACCTTCTAGTCTCTTTCTTCTGGAGTGAATTTATGTTAAGGCAAATGTAGCAAAAGCACTGAAGGGTTCTCTTCCATCTAAAATTGGATTTATTACTTTTTTGGTTCAACAAAGAACATCTATTGATGGACAACATATCGTCTGTTCCTTTGCAACAGAAAGTGAACTATATAAGCAACTTTTAAAATCACAGATTAAAGGAAACAGCAAACTCAAAAGACTGGAAATGCGTAACAGTATTGCCAAAAATCAGAGAAAAAATATTAGTATTTCCTTTTAAAGCAAGCTTCAAACCTAAAAATTGGAAAAGTTCTTTGGGGGGAAATGTATTTCTTTAATTTCATGAAGATGACAACTTTTAACCAGGGAACAAAGATACACATTAAAGGGTTGGAGATTTGTGATACAGTGTCTTACCCCTACAAAAAATTATGTTTAAAATTAAGGTGAAAGTTTCCTCAAGGCACAATCCCTATCTCAGAGTCCCTGTGAATCTAGCCTTTGACAAAGTTAAATCAGCTTCGTAGGTATTAAGAGATAGACAGTACCCCTCATTATTTCTTTACCAAATACACTAAAAAATGCCAAGGCAAATTCTTCAAATATATACAGGTATATCTTTGAGAGAGTGATATCTGTTATATAGATATAGCTACCACCAGTTAAAGCTCTCCAACTTTATCCTTTTTTAAAAATGAATCTTAAGCTATGAAGCACAGTCAGTTCTTACCTACAACTTTCTTTATTCCAAGGCTCACCTGGTTCTAATTTTTACCTTACAGAATTGCTTGTAAGAAGTATTATCTCAAATAAAAGCACATAGGTAATTTGAACTTCAAGGAGGCCATCAGCCTGATATGCTTGATTTTATTTAAGAATTGTTTAAGGAAGAAAGTAAACTTCCTATCACGTTTTAATCCTTATATTTTAAAGTGTTCTTACTTTTTCTCTCACTATGTAAGGATTTGAAAATAAATTGAAAGAATAAAGTACTACAATTCAATTGCTTTTATAGTATTCTAAAGGTTTTAAAAACTTTAAATAGTACATTAGTTTGTAAAAAATAAGTGAAGACCCAAGTTTGATCCCCAGTACCCCCCCAAAAAAGTGGAGTAATTTTATGTTCTATAAAACTTTTTTTCAAATATTCTCACCGAAACTCTTAGTTGCCTTTGGGAGTAGAAATGCATGCATGGGAAGTACAAGAAGATTTGGAATAACCAAGGAAAGAGGTGGATAGAGACTTTTAAAACTTGTAAAAGGTGATGGCCTAAGGATGACTGTGAGAGTTCTCAGGAGTCTTGATTTTATGAAAGTGAATCTCCACACACTGATTCTAAGTGAGGCATAAGGGTTGGGTTTGAATATGAAATTCTTGTGCCTGCCGTCTTCTATCCTTCCAGAGGGAAGTAAAGAGGCTCCATTCAAATGATATGTGTATTCTAGGTGAAAGCTCATGATTGCAAATGAGTCCTCATTCCAGGTACATTTGCAATGTCTGGTGATTATCATGGTTGAGGAAGAGGGCATGTCCAGAGATATTACATAATGTCCAAAAATGGTAACTACAGCAAGCCCCACAAGGAGCTGCCTGGATTAGCTGACACTCAACTATCCTAATGAAAGAAAGCAAGAATTTTTCTAAGGAAAAGTCTAAATGGCCATTTATTCAGGGAAGCTCTCACTTTATTTAGCTGTCCTCCTTCCTGTTCTTTTTTTAAATTAATTTTATTGATATATTTAAAGTATACAATATAATGGCATTCATCATTGAAAATGTGCACCTTTATATAATTCATCTTGGCTCTCATTTTTCCCCATTCCCCTGCCCTCTTTTCCACCCTTCCTATCTACAAAGACTTTGTTTCCATTTTTAAATTTTCTCATATTAATTCCATTACCTTCTTTCTTTTCCCCTCTTCCCTCCTCTTATTAAACCAGTGTTTTTCAAATAGTTTCCATAACTCATTTGTATCAGGAATATTTAGGAATAGAATGCTGACCATTACTTCTTTTTAAAAGCTCAGATTTGGAATTAAGGAAGCAGAGTGTGAGTGTCCATTTCTAATGGCTACCCATGTGATTCTTCTACAGACTGATGTGTGTGAATCTCTACTTAACTGTTTTGTTAAAGCCATTGTTCCTTATTTTCTATCATCGCCTCTCTAAGTGGCTCCCTCACAACTCCTGATAGCAAAAGAATGCAATATCTATATGGGCAGAGGCCTTGGCTGGTTGTTTGCTGCTTTACATGCGGCAGTATAGTTGGGGTAGACACAATGAAATAGAACAGGAAAGCTCCCATCCCATCAAAAAGACTCGTCTTCTAGGAGAAACAAAATAACCAATATCGAGGTCCATTTATTTAGTACCCCTGTATTACAGTCACTGGATTATGTGTGCAGTACACATCAAGGCATTTTAATTATAATAAGAAGAACTTGTTGAAGTAGATTTGAATCTCATTTTATAGCTAAGGAAGCTGGAGCTCAGCAAGATCAAGTGATTTTCCCAAGTTCTAACTTCCACAATTTTGGAATAGAATAGAAGCCATGTACTAAGTATAGCAGAACTAATTTAGAAGTCTGGGTTGTTGAAGGCTCACTGTATTGTTCCTGAACTACATTTATAAACATATTCCCCGTGTCAAACAAATAGCTCTGTATTTAGATGTTTTATCATATGCAATTTAATCTAAATCTGACTAAAACATGTAGGAGGTTATATATATAAATTATTAATGCAGCTTATATATAAATTGTTAATTACAGGGCATTCTAAAGTATTACTGCATATCAGCTGCTGGATGTGACCTTCTGTGAAACACGAAAATATCTGAGCCTTATTTTCCTAATATTTCAAATGGAGTTAAGAGTGTGTGCCCCTATTGGAATTTGTGAAGGTAGACTTCATAGAGCATTTAAAATGCTTAGCACAGTTCCTGGCAAATACTAAGCCTTCAGTGTAACCTAGCTAGTATAAGAATAATTACTAATATACACACAATTGCCCCTGTAAGTAGATATTACTATGCTGACTTATTTATTAAAACCAAAGATCCAATATCATCCAGATGATAAGAAATGAAGTTTGATTTTCAAATTCACATTTAATAACAATATCCAGCTTAGATATCTTAACATTATTTAAGAAAACTCTTTATTTTTCAGATCTTGAACAGCCAAAAACTGTATAGCTGTTACCATCCTCTATCTAGTTTATAACCAAGAAAATTCTAAGCTTTTAGGTAAATAATTTTGCTTGGCAGATCCTCTTAGAACTACCTAAGGTTGTATTTGCCTTGGTTAGTGTAAGGACAATTGCAGAGCTACATATCATTGGTAAGAAATATCTGCTAGAAATACAGACACACACACACACACACACACACATTCAACACGCTAAAAGTAATTTGCACTGGAATCTTAACAGTAAGCTGCTTCTAGAAGGTGACAATGTGTATATAAAGCAATAAGGGGGTTAAATTTAGACTTGATCCTTGTTGCTATGACCCAAGGTCCACCTTCTTGGGAGACCAGGGTTTATTCTTTTGTTTTAGTAAAATGTAAAATACTTCTTTTTTCCCCTTCTATGTCTTTGAATGTATCTGCAACTTTCTATACAGATTGATGGCTGTAGGATAACAGCTGTTGTCCAAGATGGAAAAAAAAAGAATGAAAATTTAGCATTTCTGGGTGGTTGTTGATTTAAATATTTAGTTATGTCATAATTTTCAATGTTGACCGTATAGGTTATATGCTGTATTGACATAAGAGCATGAGTTTTTCTTTTCAGTTATTATAAGACTAGTAATATAAACATTCTTTCATTGAATTTCATTAATTTAAAAAGTAATCAAATAGCTCCACAAAAAAATAGCATTCAGACACAAATTTTTCTCTGTCTCATCTTGGTACAACTTGGAAGATGTAGAGCAAGTTAGCCAGATCTTCCTTAATTTTTTCTCAATTTTTAATTTTTGTTAGTACATGTTTGCAGTACATACATAATGATTATATTACTTCTGGGGAATTAAAACATGTACATAATACATCTTAATTCCTTTATAAAAATCCCTTTCTGCTCTCCTCCTAACCCCCTCCCATCTCTTTGGTACCCCTCTTCCCTTCCAGTGATTTATTTTTTCTTCATTAACTTTTTCATTGCAACATGACAAAAGACAGAGGAAAGACAGTCTCTGAATATTTACAGTCTCACTCCCTTTCTTCAATAAGATTTCATAACATCATTTAATAATTCTTCACATGTGATAATCATCTTTCATAGAAAGTTATTTTTCTTGTGCTTAAGCAAAGTTTAAAATAATTTTTTTGAAAGACAGTCTTTATATTACCTTTAGCTCCTTTTTTTCTAAAATCTTTTACTCCTGATAATTAATTTTTTTTCTTCTTGAAAGCTTTTCCAAGATTATAGAAGCATGAGTCATTTCTGTTGCCTTGCAGAGATTCTAAAACTTAGGTGTGAAAATGAATCACCTGGTGTTTGTTGAGGGGTGGGGAGTTACAGATTCCAAGAAACCCCGCCCTACTGTTCTGATTCAAGATATCTACAGCTAGTCAGGATCTGCATTTTAATAGTCTCTGTCCACCACTTTTTTGGGTTTGGCATCACATAATCCTGAACATTTTGAAAACATTCCTGTAAAATCAGGGTGGGTCAGACTTTGATATCCAGCTCTAACTTTCTATTTTCATTTTATTTCACCATTTTTCCAGCCCTCTCTGACATTTTCAGATCTAGTCAGTCTGGAAAACATATGTACCTCATTACATGAGTGTTCAGTTTCTCTTCTTGGATACCCCCCCCACACACACACACTTGGATTACTCTTATCCCTGAAAGTTATATCTTGATTCTTTGCCCTTTTCTAAATGAATGCTCAAATCACTGTGAACATAATTCTTTCAAAGTAATTATTACAGTATATCAGTAATTGATTCATTTCTTTTTAAGCAACAGACTCTTTATATAATGTGGTTTAAAATACATCCGTATCAAGTCTCTGGCTGTTGTGAATACCAAAAGGGAGAGGGGAGCTGTCAGCACAACTTGTAAACAAATCTGGGTGGCCAGGTGGGACCACAAGAAAAGCAGTTACAGGGACAGAGGCAGCCCTCTCCCGGAGGCAGAGGAAGCAGAACAGGAAGGTGCCTGGCTATCCTGCGTGACCACCACAGTGCTATGTAAGGTGGGAGGACTGGAGCAGTAGCTTGGCAGGCCCCAGTCTCTCCGCCACCAGGGCAGCTCCACTGACCTCTTGGTCAACCCTCAGCAGGGCCACCATGATGGGGTTGGAGGAGGGATAAATAACTATCTTTACAGAGGTAGCATTTTTACAAAAAGTGTTGATTCATTCTTCTGTTTTTCAAGGCAATTTCACCTATGCATCCATCATACATAGGGAAGTGAATATCATGTTTGTTGATTACAGAACTGAACCTCTATTACTTGGAAATGAGGGAGGAAAACAATATCCATTTTTAATAAGGTTTTCTTGGCACATACCATCCTAGTACAATCCTAATTTACAGTTCTTTAATAATCCACAATACATTTTTTGTCCACATAATTTTTTTTGATTGCTATTTAAACATTTTTTGATAAATTACTTCTATAAGAGCCCTCGTTTTGTAAAATTGCCTTTGATGATATGATGCCCTTCTTCTCATATAGATAAATTTGGCCTTTGAAAGCGATTTCCTCAGATAATAAATTCTAAAAATTAATTTATGTCACATTAGAAAAAATTAAAGACATTTCCCTGAGTAAACTAAACTAAGTCTGTATTTATTTATTAAATGCTTACAATCTAGGAAAAAGCTAGGTACAAGAGCAGTTCAATTCATGGAGATTCAGTCTCTTAGAAAGACCAAAGTAGATATTTGGAAAGAATTTGTATGGCGAGGAACTAAAACACAAAACAAGATAAACAAAGCAGCAGCTCCCTCTAAGTGATGCAAAGTATGTGCTGCAAGTCATCAGGCAAATCTTTAGCAACAAAGAGGCTTTCAAGTATAAAAGTCCTTTTTCCTCAATATGGGTCAATCATATCAAAATCAATAACCTTTTCCCAAGTGTCCCAGACAAAAGACTTGTCTAATCATTCGCAGTGTTACTTGGTGCTCAACTACTTGAGTAACCTACTATCTTCATTTCTAAACCGGTGTGTGTCTAGAGTCCCACAGAGGCTCCACATTGCCCACGTTCCATAGCCAGGCTGTGTACTACTTGCTTTTATCTTCCATACCGTATTAACTTAGTAGCCACCAATACACTATTCGTAACCTTTTTCAAAATCTCATGGGAATTCTTCCAAATCGCAGTAGTAATTTTGAATTTTGGTGTCCTTGGTAAGACCAGCCCTGACAATTACCAAGTAGATAAGGATATTTTAAAATCCCAAATATGTAGAAAATACATGAAAGTATAGAGTCAAAAAATAATTCAGTTTTTCTAATTAATACATAGCTACTTATTATGAGTCCTCCCTCTTCCGATGTGGAATCATACATAACTCTATAAGTATTTGGGCAAATTAACCAAATGATATTTTTCTTATAAAAGAACATGGCTACTCATGTATATCATTAACCAGTAAAAAAAGTCTATATCAGATAGAGGGTAGACCTTAAATACTAGTTTGGATGAAATTTTTATTTACATTTAATAATTATAGGTACAGTATGAGAACTGTACATTTACCATGATACAATCATTTTCAGATTAATCATTTCTTCCAAAATATAAAGCAATAAAATTTAAAATTAGGGATACATTAGTATATAACTTTCAGATCATTTAACATCATTTAACAGACTGGAAAAACAGAGGCCCAAGAAATATTATTTACTTTGAATTATTTGTCAATAAAAAAGAAAGACCCAGTACACTGGTGCTCAGCCCTCAACTTCATTGTCTCCGTTAGAGCCCAATGTCTGTATGTATTTTTAAATTATATTTTAATACATACAAAATGGATTAAAACATTGAACGTCACTAAAAATGAAACATGCACATGGAGATAAACAAGTGCATGCACCACGCATTCCATGATAGACTCTCTGAATTGCCACAAGCGCACAACACAACCGTTCTTAACTCACGAAGTTTAAAGATGATTGTGTTCCGAGAGTTTGTAAAATATGAGCATTTCTTACCTGGCAGCTGTATGAAAGGTTGATAAAAGACATTAAAAACTTGAGCTATGATTAAACATCAGAATTTTCTAGCACTGAAGGTTTGCTTCTACCTGAGTTTAGGGGCATAATACTTTTAAATGAAAAGTAGATCAGAGACTTGAGAGGGATAACCAACATATAAAACTTAAGCATCACCATTCACATTGTCATATTAAGATGAATGCTGGGGATTATTACCCAAATCTCCCTATTGGCTTATGTGGCAATAGCTTTTCTCATTAGGACTAACATCATTATAATTATAATCAATTACTTAAATTAGGAAGCTTAGGATGGGAAAATAACTACAGAACCCCTTATCACCCAAAACTCAAGGGTAAGTATCTGTTCTAGTGTTTTTAGTATAAAGGTACATAATTTTGGAAGTGAGGGCAACATGATCTAAATACAACAGAGAAGCTGTTCACAAGAAAAGACTTCATTGAAACTGTCCCAGTTCTCCAAAACCAGTGTTAATACATGGCTGTTTAACTTGGGATGTATTCTTTGAAAACCATGACTGATACTCATAAATACCCGTGTTACATACCAAGAGGCATTCGTGCAACCCCATGAAAAGCATCAAGGCCTCACATCCTGATGACCAAATCTAGAAATTTTCTAGAAATACCCACCCTGATGCTTCAACAGCTCTTAAAAATTTAACCACTTCTATGAACAGCCTTTGACCTTTTATACAAAAGCATATATTTTAACATGTTTAATAGGTACCTGGGAGAGCATAAGGAAAACAGCGAAGTTGATCTTTCCTTTCTAATTACTAAGGCACATTAGAAAGACTTGTCAGTAACTGAAATTCTAATGAGAACAAAGGACAGTAGTTTCTCACACCTCTTAACTACCAAGAAACTGTATAAAACAATGCATGTGTGACATGCAACGATAAAAAGGCTACATATTTTTAAGTGTCTCTGTCTTCGAAAATGAAGAAAATAAAATTTTAATGAACAATTTTTTCATCGCATTAGGAATTTTCTTTGGTTTATACCAAAACCAAGTTTACTGATAATCCCCTTGTATCAGTTTTTACCTCTACAATCTTTAGAAGAGCTGACTAATTCTCTGGGCCAACATCAACAAAGGATATTTGCTAACCCTGAAATATTTCAAATGAAAAAGAGCACATCGTATTGACTAGCTTACAGAGAAGTTCACAAAAGGACTACAGAATAGATTCATTCCACATATGCAGTAACTTTCAGTCCCAATGGGAAGAAAGACTGAGAAAAAAAGGAATGAAAATTATCATTTGTGCTTCTCAAGTTTAGAGCATTTATTGAAGAGTTTATCAGTGCTATGGAATTCCTATACCATAGAAAGAATAAATAAATAGGTCCTTTGTCAAAAGTTGATTAATAATGAGTAAAGAAGGCTTGAGTAGGCATATCTTCATATCCCTGAGACCCCACCCCCTCACTTCAGAATTAATGATTACAGTGAGATAGTAGATTAGAAAGTGAAGTTACTCACCATGGAGGAATCACTGCTTCCACTCCCGATCGGAGCTCCCTCAGCACAGGTTGGGAGGTGGGTAGAAAGTTGACTAGCCCTGCCCCCATCTATGACATCACAATCTACCTCATAAAAGGTAGTGAAAGTGCTCTGAACTCCTGTCTGATTTCCGAGAGATACAGAAAAGAGAGAGTGAGAGAGAGAGCAAGAGAAAAAAATACCGGTATCCTACTTGGGGGATTAGGGAACTGGAAGAGGGAATGGATTGCTTACTGGGAGCAAGAGGTATTTGATGAAATTTGGTGCTGAAAGAGCTAAGTGTGGGCCTTGACATTAAGCAGCCCAGTCACTTGGATTCCTCTTTGGGTCTTGAACTGATAAAGGAACCATCTGGTGGAGGATGAAAAAGCACCCTGCCATATCAGGCACTGTAAGGGACAATTATAATGGGTTCAAAGGGGATGAATCTCCTATTCAAAGCATTGAACATCACCAAGAGAAAAATCAAGGGCTGCAGCTCTTAAAGCCTGGCGCATTATGTAGGGAGCCCAGATATTGTTCTTGGAGGTTCCATTGCCCATTGTAGGACTTTTGTCAGGCAGTCAACTCTGTACACCAGTTAGTACAAGGTACTAAGGGGATACTTACCTCTTTTATTGGGTTGCATTCATTGTTAGAACTGCAACTGTTTTTACTGCTCCTTTTTTGCACCCAGGGGTGGTTTGTAAAGGACATAATTAAAAATATAAGCCAATAACCAATGCCTATTGCTGCCTTTAAAATTCTTTCTTAAAATTTTCTCAATATAAATTGTTATGGACAATCAATGATTTGGAGTGTGTACCAAATTTATTATATATCTAAAAGAGGTAGTTATCTTCAAAATTGTACAGAAATCAAATGGCAAGATTCCTACAGTGATTAGATTCTCAGCACTCAGAAGCCAAGTTTATGTGAAACAGCAATGTTAATTAACTGACTAAATGTCTTTTACATAAGCAATTCTGCTATAGTTGTACAGTTATAGCTTGGTATAATGTCTGAATCCAGTTCTTATGATAAATGAGACAACATGTGAGAACATGTAAAGCACTAATGTATTTTTCAAATGGCAATTTAAAGCTTTAAAAATATCTAATATTTAACACTATTATATATATATACTATGGCAAAATAAAATAATGAGTGATATTGAAAAGAAGGCAGGTCTTAAAACCATTGACATAGAAGCCAGACCTTGGTCTGCCTAGTGAAATATATGAAAAGTGAAACTATCACTTTCCACAGAAGACATTTTAGCAAACGTAAAGTTTCAAAATGATAGCTTGTGGTCTCACAAATAGGTGAAACCCAAAGCCTAGTTCCGTAGAAGATAAACAAAATTCCAAATTTGGGAATTTTAAGCCAATATAGTTCTATTTCTAATCTTATCCTTCTTAGTGAAGCTAGTACATAAGTATATTAAAATAATCACAATTTAAAATTAAGTAAAATTGGCAGATTAGGGAGCAGTTGGAAACACAGAAGCTACTAAATTCAAATTTGTTATGAATTTAGTAACATCCCATCTTGTCCTTGAAAACAAATGTTAAATACACTTAAAGAATGCCTTTAAATACAAAAGACATTATAGCAAGGGTGTAAGAAGACAGGTATTTTTTTTCTATATTGGATTTTTCTTGTACTTATTATGAAAGCAATGAAACTGTACATATACATATATTTCCATTGCCATATACATATGTTTCATTGTCTTTATGTTCTACGATCCTAAGTCTAAATTCAGATTCTACATGCAATAGCATTTATTCTGAGAATTTTGCAATTAACGGCCTTGGGAAGTCATTTGCACTCAACGTTTACTTATTAGATCATTGACTAGTTGGCTTATCCTTGCTTTCATGTAACAGTCTCATTTGGATTTAGAAAATAAGCACCTCCTAGTTTTCCCATTAAAGGGAATACATTAGTCATTTACTGTTATTTCTCAAAAATAGAAAAATTATTATTTAGGAACATGTTTGAGTCTTCTCACATCTCATAAAAATTGTAAATGTTATTACGATTTATGATGCAATTGTCCATTCTTCCAATAAACATCTCAATTTTTATTGCCTACAAAGAAGATATACTTCTTTTAACATTAAGGTGCTAGAATAAAAATGGAATTGAGTACTTTTAAATATTGAAATAGAACAAACTGAACTTAGGTCAAAATCTATTAGTATTTCTTATTAATTATTTACTGTCTATTTGGGAATGGAGTGTGATTTCAGGAACCCAATGCAAAACTAGGCCGCATCAAAAGGATGCAGAGTAATAAACCGTGCTGACCTTTTAGATGAATTTAGTTTGATTGATTGTGATAATGCCTTTAGTTATGATATTAGTTAAAACAAGATAACTTTCTTTGACATAGAATGCAATGCCAAGATACAATAATCTCCAAATTCCTCTTAGAATCTAGCCTTTCGACATTGTCCATAAAAAAGTTTTACTGCAACTAAAGATTTTATGCATACTTTTCATGATATTGAATAAATAGATGAGCAGACATACAAGAAAGAACAGGAAATGATTGTAAGATTTCATAATCAAGACTTCCCATAATTAGATCCTGATTTTACTTTATTCTGACCAGAGAGAGGGTAGAGCTGGTTTTAAATTTCTGTTTGAGGGGATAAAACCATTTTAATTTCTTAGTACAACAGATTAAGTAGAGAGAATAATTGTGCACACCAAAGAATAACCTGCAGATGAATTTACAAAAGTAATTAATCTTGGAAGACATGATCCAGCAGATGTCATGCAATTTGACTGCAGTGTTATTACTGAACAGAAATATCTCAGTAAGTGAGACTCCAGTAAACACTGATAGCAGCAGACTTGAAATAGGAACTCCTAAATAAAGAGATGAAGTTTTCATTTTGTTTTATGGCATTGCCTCACATAGAAGAATTTGAGTTGAAAAGTCTGTATGGTTCATAGAGGATGATGTCGATGGGCAATGCTCCAGGACATTCTTCCTCAGCTGCAAAATAGATTTTCCAAAGAAAATGAAGGAAAGAAGTCAAGAAATGGGTTGTAAAGATTTGACAGAACTTGTAGTTAGAGTTCCAGTCAAGTTCATTATCAGCAAGGCATCTGCACAGATGAAGGTACTCAGACAAAAGTAATAATGCAAGATAGAGTATTGATGATGAAAGAATGATTAAAAGTCTAAATTAAGAAAGCTTTCCTTCAAGAAAATAAGATTAGGATAAAGTATTTGAAATATATTTATTGCCTACAAGGAAAATGACTGTTCAAGACAGAGCAAGATGATGTGCTCTGAAGCAATAAAAGAAGCTTGAACTAAGACAACTTCAAATTGCCCATCTTGAAGCTTTTCCTATTTATAAGATACACACACCATAACGTGGCACACATTTCTCTTCAAAGGGCTATGATCAAAGCCATATTTTATAAATCATTTAAATTGGGTTGGAGAAAGCACTTGACAATATAATCGGCAGGGACAGAATGTAGATGACAATAAGTTAACACATTTTTATTTCTAGAATGTAGTGAACCAAGAAAACAGTGAATACACAGAGATAACCATCAACAGAAACCTTGCTATCCTAGCAGAGAATCTTAAACATTTCAGTGATTTGAGAAACTAAATGAGAAAAAAAACATAGAATACACATTTCAATAACACAATGGACAGAAAAGTTTATCCTTTTCATGATAATTATTTGATGTTGGTGAATAATAACATTTAAATACCTAAACTCAGTCAATATTTGTCACTATACCTTTTACATAGTAGGGATGCCAAAAAAATGTTGTACTTAATGAACCAGATAAATACTCTTCTGTGAAAAAAATAAATAAATGCAACTCTTTGAAGCCCTGATTGTTAGTTGATCTTAGAAAGTAGGATTACTTCACTCATATTTACTATGAAATGTTCTGTCTTTTATAGATAGCTTTGTTTATTTCTGTAACAGCAGTAATATTAATAATCTTCAGGATCTGATAAGACTGCTCTAAAAGTAGAAGTGTTAGAACTTTCAACTATAAATCATGAAAAGCTATGGAAATAGTGGGGTTTTTCTTTGTTTTGCTGTTTTGTTTTTTGTTTTTGTTTTGTTTTTTCCTGCAGTTCTTGGGATTGAATCTAGGGCCTTCACTTTGAGCTATATTCCTAGTCTTTATTTTTTATTTTTTATTTTATTTTTTTTGAGACAGGGTCCTGTTAAATTGCCAAGGCTAGGTTAGAACTTGCAATCCTCCTAGTTCGGCCTCCCAGAGTGTTTGGAATACAGTACAAGTTTGTGCTGCAATCCCCAGACTGTTCTATTTTTTTAAAAAATACTGTCAAACTTTTATCAAATATGAAAAAGTGTTCTCTCAGTTCTGCTATAGCACCTCTTTATTTCCTTTATTTTTGACAAGGTTAACTTATGAAAAGATATATTTAATAAGTCAAAAATAAAATAATCAGCTAATCTTGTGTATAGCTTAATGTTCATCATCTCTCTTAAGTTTATTCAATAGTTACTTATATCAACTTGTTCACATTTTAATATTTTTTTTCCTTAACAGCCTTCAGGTCAGATTGGAGCAAGTCTAGTAAGAATAAGTAAAAAAAAAATAGAGTTAGGATTAGGTAATCAATTATAAATAACCTATTTCTTGATTAAAACTGAAAAATCCTAAAATGTATATGAAAATCAAAAATCAGGGGATGATTTTGAAGATATTTCCAAATAAAACTATTTGGTTGATTCTTTGATCCCTGACAATTACTTGGCTGAAGTCAGGGATCTAGTGAAACCACATTTGCCTTTAAATATCCAAAACGGATTCAAAATTGGTAGCAGGAGGTTTTCCTAAGTAATTTCTCCCAAGTATTACTCAAATATTTAAAATAGTATTTTAATTATTTTAAAATTATATAAAATAAAGAATTCTTACAACAAATTCAGGTGCTGATCACATATGGGCAAGTGCTCGGGATTAGAAAATATCTCATGCAGACATTGTATAAGCCTATACTTCTTTCACTGGTTTGTCCGGGTTGCAATGACATCCCAAGATACATGCAGTTATCTCTCCTCCTTTGAGTATCTCCCATGAGCGCAATTTCCAAGTTTGAACACAGTATTATTGTTAATTGATAGCCACATTCTTCAGAATACTAATTGACATCTAAGGCACTGGTTGACCATAGATTAAGGTGTCAATGATTTGCTTTTCTTGTTTTAATTAGAGGCTTTAAAACTTGCAGACTTTTAAGATCCAAAGGAATAAAAGTTCATTGATCAGCAAGCAATAACATTGATATTTTCAGGGTAAACACACTCTGTTTAAAGACACTAACCCTTTGTACTATTATAAGCATTAACATCCTACAGTTTAAACAGAAATAACTCCTCACTCACTAATTCAAGTGATGTCATTAAATCCTGCCACTGAGTTTCACAACATTAGGTCACTGGTTCGGTTCATGTGAGATACTGGAACAGTCTTTCACTATGCATAAAATAATTCAGTAGAGCAGTCACTGGTTTCATTCTATCAGTGAATAATTGATTGTTTTTCAGTGAATAAAATTGATTACATTGGTAAGTTTAGGGTCACCAGTACAGAGTATGCACCTGAAGAACTATTTCGTAGAGGAGATCAGTGTACCATCCTCCTTAGCCCCTGACTGCCTAAATTTAGAGACAGAGAGGAAACGCAGCCAGACACACAGCAACCCGCCCCGAGCTTCCATTGATACCCAACACCCAAGGAGATTTTTAATTTACTCATTAAAATTCTTATTAATTCCCTACTTCTTCAAAAAATAATAGTATCAAATCGGCAAACTGTCACTTCTTTAACCCTGAGAGAATGAATTTTCACTGAAAAACCACTTAAGGGTTTTTTCCTTGGAAAGTTTGTGTAAAAATCAATGACCTTGTACACTGATATGAATGCAACTAAGGAAGACGCAATGCAGAAATCAGAATTTAAGTGATGATAGTTTTACTATCACAACAGATTGGAGGGGGAGGATTTTCGGAGAAAGATTTAAATCCTGAAACAACTCATCTGACTAACAAAATGTGTGGAAAGAAGGGCTGCCATTCTGAAAATGAGAAATGCCTGTTTTATTTTTCTCAGTGTCACAGAGAATCTGTACTATCTTTCCATCCAGATTTATAATCTGAAATTTGTGTTATTTTACTCTCTCAATGTGGACATCGTGGTTCTCACTTAGATCTGGAAAGGTTTTCAAAGCCTGAATATTTAATAGCCACACTTCTGTATATCATTCTTTTGTTCTAAATTTCTTAAACATGGATCTTTTTGTTCAAATGAAGCACAGAAATGCATTTCAAACCCAAATTGAAATAGTTAGCAATTTAGATTCTTTTCCATTACTGCTACACTATGAATAGTGAAGATAATCAAGAATTGAATATAGACAGAATCGGAAGATAGAAAAAAATTTTTTCCAAAAAAGGGATCCTTAAAGTATAGGCTTGCACACTTTGAAATAATGCTTGTTTCAATGACTATTTCATATATTACCATAAATATTGGCAATGTATTTTTGTATATAGGAAGTACAGAACTATTAAAATGTAACTATGTATACACACACACACACACACACACACACATATATATACATACACACACACACATATGATTATGTGCCAGTGTCAAGTAAGTTTAATTTGAAAATTATTAGTTTCTGGAAATTTTAGGAATGTTTTCCATCCATCACCACAAATACTCATGTTGATTTTAATTAAGAGCGAAGTTTTTTAAGTGACATAAAACATGGGCATAAGTTAATCCCTTATCAAATTTTGTCCAAAATCCAATTGGAAGCAATTAAAATTTGCAAAGGAGAGACTTAAATACTAAAGAAGAAAGGTAAATCTCTTGGTCTCTTAGGAATATATCAGGATTCCACTCACTCAACCTGAAGATTTAGCAACTGATATCCTTCACCTCCAAATTCTGTCCACATATTTTATTCATTGAAGAATAATATTTATATGTGGCAAAATCTGCTATAATTCACATTATTTTCATGTGCAGTCATTTGTCAGTTAAATACAAGTCCATCTGTCTCTGATCTGAAGATCAAATACCTGTCCATAAAAAGGATTGTGATCAGGCTTCCTTATTACAATGGCATGCCTGATGTATTTGAACTTTTAAATCATTTTAAGGGACTTTATCAGTTTTATCAGAAGGCATGAGGTTCAGTATGCAGATTATAAAGTCCGACATTTCTGAATCTCATTCAGAATAATACACAGCATATAAATCTTTGGGTAAACATCATTAAAAATCACAGGCTGATTTTTATTTCTCCAGATCCATATGTACATCCTCATTTTTAACTTTAAATGTGTCCATTAAATTCTCTGAAACCTACTGAATAAAAATTAGTGAAAAACATGATAATTAAATATACTAATGATTTCTATATCATGGCATTGGAACTTACTTATATCCAAAAGAGTATATTAGTTTTAAAAATATTGCCCACCACTTCCTCTACAACCAAGTTGAATTAACTGGTTCACAAATGCAACTTCCACTTTGAAATTTCATAAGAATAATATATTTACACTATTCTGAAAGTTTTAAGCCAATGACTTAAAAATTAATTGTCACCCATAAAATTAATGGTGTTCCTTAGGCAGCTCTAATAAGAACAAATATATAGCAACATAACATTCTAGATGGCTTTATTTCTCCAATTTCCCATTGTGACTTATGGAAAGATTTTGAATACATTCTCCCTTTTGACCTGTTCCATTTCCCTTCCTCATTTCTCAAACCCAAAGCAGACAACACAGCTGGTTTTTCCCAAGTTGTACACAAAGAATCACATGAGACATAAATACACTGACGTGGTGTATAATTGTGCATTTTGCTTGACATATGTCCATCATGCCAGCGTAAGACTATAAAAACATGACTCTTCATTTTCAAACTGAAATCATTTTTCTTGGCAAAAGGAAATTATCTGTCCACATTTTTTGGTAGAGACTTTGACTTCTAACAAATATAGCTTTCCTGGGAAATTTTATGTATTTTAGAGAAGAAGCCACAGTCTCGAATCCCATGGATATAAACGCATAGTGAACAAGCAAAAATGATTATAGTATGTCTGTTTCTTGATTTCACGTGAAACTACCATGGCTTCTCCTGAAAAGTATCACAACATACAACAAAATTACTGGGACCAAAACAGAGGTGTAATTTTCTTGGCAAAATCATTGAAAATCTGTGTGTATGGGGTCTCACATTCTTGACTCTTTTGGAACTTTGGAAGCAATCACTTGTGGCTATTTTGCACATAAAGCACATAGATTTTTGTCTCCATCGGCCATTAATGGGGCAGAATGAAGAATAAGATGGAAGCAGAAGTGGCAAAGACAGCAAAGTACCAATGCAGGTGTGGCACCACATAGCAGTCAAGCTTGGAAAAATCAGGCCAAGAGCAGGCCCTAAACTGAGCAACATAACAGCAAACTTTTATAATGTGTTTGACTCAGAATTACTGTAAAGTTCTATAACATTCCTCTAAAAGAAGCCTTCTCCCATGCAAGGATTTATGAACTCTGCCACGAAGACTCAAAGAAAGAAATAGGCTTCTTGATGGTGTTCTCAATCTCAAACACCTGTGCAAATGCCAACAGTGTGAGTGATAAAAGCCAGTGATGGTTTGAACTACAATTGAGTGAGGAAAAGACAATGGGAATGAAACTCTGGAGGCAGGGACGAACAATGGGTACTGAAAGGACGATGGAAAGCAGCTTTGCCATTATTGCTTAGATGAGGAAATGGAGTCTGAGATCCACAAAGATGCTTCAAGCATCCATGTAAATAATAAGATTCGGAAAGTAACAAATGAAAGCACACAAGGCAGCTGAACAAAAAGCACTCAGTTCCACAGGTGCTGTAAACAGATGAACATGAAAGCTGAGTGGTATGGGAAACTATACCATCAAGGCTGAAGATAAGAAAGGAAGCAAGGGAGATGCAATGTTTTGATCATTTATTGTCTAGAGAATATTGGTAATTACCAGCTTGGCAGAAAGGACACATTGCAAGACAGATTGCCGTTGGTCGTGGAAGAATGTTGAAGCAGGATCATTGTGGAAATGTAAGAGGTGACTGCGCTTTGGGCAGAAGCACAAAATAGCCAATTTGTTGAATCAAAGGTAGGACTACATGGAATTGGCTTTCCAGGATGGTAACTCCATGCAAGCCAGATAAGGTCTTTTCCCAGCTACGTATTCAGCAAGCCAAACAATATAGGAACTCAACTATTTGGATTCAAGAATGACATTACAACTTTTCAACACATCTTTACCAAATGGTCAAATTGTTGAATTTCTAAAAATGGCTTCAGGAAGACCTGGGGTCTGTGACCAGTCTGATATTCACATTCACCACACCAATAATGTCACTGTCCTGGTAATTCCATAGTTAAGGGGCATTACCAGAGTTGACTGGGAAAAGAGCTAAGGTGGCAGAGCCACATTTCTGAACTTGCAAATAATTTACAACAAATGGTACCCTGTATCGAGAGAAAGGGTATGAGGGAGGAGAAGAAGCCAAGATGAAGAACCTCAACACATACATTTGGAAATCTTGCCAAGAAATCATGATTCTTCTAAATTTTATTGAACTTATTACTATGCACCTGATGGAAATGGTTTAATTAAATTTTCATGAGAAAGGCAACACTGGTGTGATTTAGCAAAGAATATACAATTATTAGTGTTTAACAACTATGTGAGATTTTGGCAACAGCACATCAACCTGTATTAAATTCAAATATCTTCTGGCTTTTAAGGGTTACTGATAACCTAGTATGCATTGGAACCTGATGAATGGATTCCTATTGTTTTCACCATCTCTAACATGTGAACACAATTCACACATAGAGAGGCTGTCTCCTGAACTGAGAATGAAAATTACTAGGACTAACAAAGGGAAGTAAGCTCACAATGAATAAATATACAAAAGGCCCAAATAATTATAATAGTCCTAGCTTGGCAATGAGTTTCCAGACTATGAAATTAGTTTTCTTGTGAAGAATGGAGATTTTACAAGGCTAGTATAAACATGGGGTAATTGGAAAATCAAATTGCTCTTTGTGAGTTATTGTAAGGTCTGGAATAATGGTGATAACATTTATTAAAAAAAAAAACTCCCTGTTAATCACTGTAGTTTGGTGTTTTTAGCAGTACTGTTGCCAAGAATGCTTGCCTTGGATGTACAACAGTGGGAACTTTACATTATGAAGCCCAAGTCCCGGCTTACCCCTGACACAATGAGCTCTCCTCCCAGATTCTGCACTTCTGCCTTCACTTTGCTGCAGATATTAAGCTGATGGCAATACAAGGCAATTCGTTGAAGGTAGGCTAATAAATCCTGTTTACATGCTGAATCAGGACACTATAAAACAAAAAAGTGATCCCAGTTAGTATGTATATGTCCGTTCCTAACATTTGCTATATAAAAAAATTGCAGGATGAAATTTTCAGTGTCATATACTTTAATTACATAGATTTCACTCATGAATCTTGAGAGAACCCAAAGTTAGTGGTTTAGATTGGCTACCCCTACTTTGTCAAAATTTTACAGAAATTATTGAAGATGGGTGAAGATGGTCTAGAAAGTTTTATTGTGGCGTCTTTATACAAGTTTACACTTAGTATTTCTGTTATTTATCCTCTAAATTATTATTTTTTTTCTTTTAGATAAGGTTTTACTATGTAGCTGAAGATGGCCTTGAACTCACTATGTAGCCCAGGCCAGTCTTGAACTCACAGCAAGCATCCTGCCTCAGCCTCCCCAGTGCCGGGATTAAAGGTGTGCACAACACACCTGGCTTATACTCTACATTCTTAAGAAAACTAAATACGCCACAGGGTTTCCTCCACTGGTTTTCTTCAAGTTTCACTGTGCAAAAAGTCATTTTAATGCAGAAGGATAAAGCAATGGATACTGCAAGTAAATCACTCTATGAGAAAACATCTCTGCCATATCATAAGGGAGAGTTCTGATTCAGCTAATTGGGCAAAATATACTTTTTTTTCTTTTATTTGTAAGAAATACTGCATTCACCAAAAGAAGTCCATTTTTGGATTTATCAGAATTTTAACAACATAAGAAATTTTGCTTACATGAGGCATTTTGAAATTGTTCATGACCAGTGTAATAAAAACAAATTTGACACAATAAGTATGAAGCCAGTTGGAATAAATTCATAGCAGGGTCCTTTCAATGAATGCACTAGTATCAATTCTGGTGGCGGAATTTGAATTCTCCTTGTGACAGAAGTGGGTAAATGTCCACCACATACACAGAGCCTAGAAAAACACTCCCCTAGACATTTACAAACCTTTCTAAAACAATTTGGAGGCTTCAATACAAATGGCTAACAAATAATTGAAATAAATGCATTTCTAATGCCATCAAATATTCAGCTTGAGATACTTCTAGGCTCTATTACTGGTTCTGGCTTAATTTGGCCATTTGAAAGGAACATACAGTCACAAGATCCTTGATGAAATACAGCAAGAAATAAATATTTGAAGCCAGAATTGAAGTATCATATTTAGAATAAGAATAAGGAAGAAAAGAAAAAAAAAGAAAAACCTCCAAGCTAGGTTTCCTTTGAGCTCAAGAAAAATATTTTTTTTTCATCAACACTGTGAAGCGAGTAGTTTGACATAAACATTTATTGAATAAACAATAGAAGGTTTTTATATATAAAACACTTAGAATTGTAGTATTTTTCCACTAACCGCATTTATCAAGAAAGAATCTCATGGAGACTATTTTTTTGCTTTCTATAAGCACTTAATACTGTAATATTTATCCTACTCCAGAGACTCATATAGTGGAAGGAATTAACTTTAAAATGATATCTCCCCAGAGGGCTGACAAACCTTTTGATACAAATACCTTGAAGCAAATTGAGGATTCTATCTCAATGGAAAAGTAATTAAAAATGCAACAGCCCGTAAAAAGTTTATACTGCATGCATATCTCAAATCTTCATAAAAATATTTTCATGCAAAATAAAGGCAACCATCAGCCCATTACTGGTGTTCATTCTATTCTATTCTATTATTTAAACTGAAGCAATTAAAAAAAACATATTTAAAAAGGACATGATATAGCAAAAAACGGTAACTTCTGTACCATGGAAATATGTACAGAACTTGAGAAATTCCTTATTCAGAGAAAAATAACAAAAACCACTAGGTATTTCACTGTTAATATCAGTTAAGAATACCAGAAAGAATGAATTAGTTTTAAGCTTCTTCAATTTACTTTAAAAATCCATTAACATTATTCTCAAAATAAATCTAGGATTCAAGGATCTGTGAGTGGTGTGTGTGTGTGTGTGTGTGTGTGTGTGTGTGTGTGT
>NW_022900914.1:55378534-55446883 GCF_012274545.1 Fukomys damarensis | reverse complement strand
AAAAAAAAAAAAAAAAAAAAAAAAAAAGAAGAATAAGAAATAAAGGTCTTAAAACATTGAAAGATTCACAACTAAACCTTTTGAAATTATATTGAGAAATATTTTCAGTTATTAAGATTCAATGTACAATGAAACAGCCATTCAAATTCTGCTCAATTTTTGCCCCAAGGAAAAGAGGAACAGGCACTTCCTAACAAATCCAGTACAGTCACTCATCACCTTCTGGTCACTCCATACATTCCAGCTTTCCTCAACATTTTCTTCCTGGTCGATGTTTTTGGCTACTTGTATATTTTTAAGTAGGTTCCTTGCTCCTTGTTTCTTCTTGTACATGAACTTTGTGGAATATGTATGGAACTATGTAGAGAAACAGCTTAATTCATGCTTTGAATACTTGCAGCTGACAGTACTCTAAAATCAGTAAGAGCAACGGTTTGTTCCTCAACTCCTCCAAATTATAGGGACTTCTGACATTACGGCAATATTAATGAGTTATTTCAACTAATAGTGTCTCAAAAATTCAAAGCTAATTAAAATATTCTCAGGTTAGCTATCATAACTACAATTAAAATGAGAATCTGGTGGCTCTTATCTTAAATACTAACAGTTTAATCATCTGGGTGTTTTCCAACAAATGAAAAAATTTGTATTAACATGTAGAGGCTGGCTGTGGAAAGCTAGTTTTAGAGGAGTGACTCCAATAATGAGAAATGAGAGAGAAAGTCCTATAATAAGAAACACAGAGACTCAAAATTCAGGAGATTAGGGGCATATATGAACTAGGCCCCCCAAAATTTTTTTTACCCTTCAATGTTTCCAGAAGGTAACACTATATTTTAGTCTATTGAAAAAAATTAATGTTTCTTATAATATTTCCATGTGAGCAACAGTACATGTAATATTTTATTTCATAAATGTATCTTAAAATATATTTCATTTGCAGTAGTTCAAACTATATTCCTAACTATTGCTTAATGGCTAATGAGTTATCCTAAAAAGTCTATTTCCTGGGGCCAGGGATTTAGCTCAGGGGTGCTGCCACCTGCCTTGCAATCACAAGGTTCTAAATTCGAGTCCCAGTACAAAAAAAATAAATAAAAAAAAAAGAAAGAAAGAAAAAAGAAGTCTATTGCCTAAAACTCTTACAAAAAATGAAGTTATCCCAATATGACTTGTGCAATAGGATTTTAAAGTCCCAGTACAAGCCAAATAAAATGAAAAGTATGACAATAAATTCAATTATTCCAAATGACATTGATAATTATTTTATTGTGTATCCTAGTTTGAAATGAAAGCACAAAAGATATTTTGAGAGTTTCACTTATCTCGGATGCCTTTGAGGTGAGATACTACTGAAATCCGGAAGATCCTGATTATGCAGATAACTCTATTTATGCCAGAGAATAAGGTAAATTATTAAAAGTGTTAGATAATATTAAATAGTAAGAGATAAATTTGTATTTTCCTACTACCACATTCAGAAACATGAGGCTCTCTCAGATCCCCCAGTTATCTCTGTCTTCTTATCGTCTCTCCACATGCTTCTGGCTCTCCTCCTCTAGCTCACATCCTGATCTTAGCAGTTTCTTTGTCCTCTGCTTCTTACACAAACCATCAAATCCTGACTACCATACCTTGAAACCTCTGTACATCCATTTCCCTGTCAATAAGAATGGTTGCTCTCTTTTGCTCATTTACTCACTCCTACAAGAAATCAGTCAACAAAGGTGTGAAACCTAAAATGTTTCACGAAGGGGGCAACATCAGGAAAAAGGTAAAGCGATGAACAACAAAAAATATTTTAACATGCTAAAGACTAGGAAATTAAGCTTCCAAAAAGCCTTAGTTAGGAATCTCTGAAAATAAAAAAGATATTTAAGCCAAGACCTCCAAAGTAATAATATTTTTTTAAATGTTCTGCTTCCTTTGTTTATGCTGTCATTATCAGTAGAATTGACACTCTGTACAAGGACAGCTGGGTTAATCTCTAATTTAAACCACACCTCTCTGGTAGCTGGTGCTCTTCTCTAAGGTTTGATAGTTTTAGGAGGGTCTGATGAGCTGAACTCAGTTTTGCCATAAGCCATGTCTCAGAAGAGTCAAAGGTCAATTTGTAAAATATTAGTGACTGTGACAAGTCATTCTTCAGAAGCAGCTCTGATTACACAACTCTAGTGCTGATGATTCCTCTCAGAATGTTCCAGCTCTCCGCTCTTACATTACCTGATCAGCTACAGCACGGGCCAATTTGTCCATTCTAGAACCTGCTTCAGCAATCTTCTTGGCAGCATTAATGACATCAGATGTATTTTTCAATGGGCCTTTGCCTCTGAAATAATATATAATTTCTACAATTATAAATCCACTTAATGACAGAAAATAGACAAACCTGCCACATGTGTGTCTAAGACTAGTTCTGTTTTTGACTGGTTGCTGGCCATATTAATGGAATATTAAATGATTTCTTAATTTGCCTCCATTTATTTGTCAACAGTCTGCTTTATTTCTGTATTTTTGAAGACTGGTGAATTAAAATATGATTATCATGAACACAGTGAAAATTTGGTATAAAGATACTTACCAGGTAGTTAATGCTATTCTACATACTATCTCACTTTGTTTGTATGACAACTCTAAAAGTAGGTATCATCATTTCCACTTTAGAGAAGAATTAAAAGGGCCAAAAAATGGAACTCATCCAAGCTCATGCAGGTCATAAATAATAAATTCTAAAATCTAACCAAAATAAATGCAGATGCATTATCTTCCATTTCATGCTTCTTTATCACATTTAATTTGATGCTCATTTTCTTAACATCTTTATCTCATTTAATTGGTAAGTCCAGTGTGACACTCTGAGAAGCAATTCTCATTTACACCTAAAAAGGGGCAGTTCACCTAGAATTTCAGGAGTTTCAGAATACCATGTGTTTTGTGTACTTCTTGTACTGAGTCATGAAGGAATACCTAAGACACTGTGGCTATACATGCCTTTATCCAACTAAACTATCACCCCAGTATTTCCACATAAAGTTTGTAATTAGGCAAAATGTTTAATATTTTATGACTCAAGTATGTAAACTGTTCAATTTTAAATATTCTTTATAAAGGAACTGGAAATCCATACTAATATCAAAAGCCTTTAACCAAAATGCATGCAATTTAACTTTCTGTTTTCTTGAGAGGTAAATAAGGAAGAAATAAAATATGTTTATGCTTATTTTTTAGCATTGTTACTTATTCTGGTCTCCTTCCTTATGCGTATCTAAAACATCAACATATCTTTAAGGCTATAAGATTATATTCCTATAGTTAGAAATATGGTGAGAGGTAGAGAAGAATTACTCAGAAGCTATTTATTTTAGACAGAGTGTAGGTATACTAAGTGGGCAAACTGCCGCCTGCCTTTCAAGTGCAAGGACCCAAGTTTGAACTCCAGTACCAAAAACTAAATAAAAGTAGGCAATGATCACCATTGTTACATAATAACATTTTACAAAATGGAAGACTTAAAATGGCTTTCAGTAAATACAGGTAAATGTAGGACATTTTGTCCAGTTTCTTTCCTAACACTCTTTCTGGGGCATTTTTCTGCATTACCAGCTAAAAGCTAAATATATCAAGTCTTGATATTTCAATTCCTAAAAAGATTTTTAAAATAATGTAATTTAATAATGTAAATTTTATGTAATATAAATGAGTTAAAGATTTTGTAATAAGCTGGCTCCTACTCCCTAACATATATACTATATTTGTTATTATCTCTAAATGAATCTCTCCTCCTCCTCCTCCTCTTCCTCCTCCTCCTCCTCCTTCTTCTCCTAGTGCTTCTTACTTGGGATTGAACCTTGAGCCTTTACACTGAGCTACATCCCCAGCACTTTTTAATTTTTTTTTTTTCCTGTTAGACATAGTATCATTAAGTCCCAGGCTGGGTGTGAACTTGTAATCCTCATGCCTCAGCCTCCTGAAGTACTCAGACTACAGGAATGTGCCACCACACTCAGTACTTCATTCTTTTTATTTTAAAGTAAAGTTTGGATATAAAATTTGTCAATACTTAATAATATTCTCATTAGTATGCATTTCTCTGCAACTTTCAGACCTTAGAAAATCTCTTCTGCTGTTTTGCTAACATAACACTTACTGCCTTTTGCATTTATCTTAACTTAGTCATTAAAAGTGAACTCTGTTTGATTTTTCATTGCTAAGGAAATTTATGTTTGTATATTTCAAGAGTCTAAGATCTAAGAACGTGTTTCCTCATGAACTCTGCACAATAATTTTCAAAGACTGATTTGTTCTTACAAAATGTGCCAAGTCAGTCAAGAAGGACCATACAGACCTGAGTCTCAATCTTGTAGTCAAATAGTGAGAAGGAGCATTTTCCTGAGTCTCCTGGACACTACAGTTCCTAGACTCACTAGCATACTGCTGTGGAAAAAAGTGAGTGAGACTTTAAAGTTTACAGTGGAGAACCTATTCAATTTCTTCGAGTTGCAATCTGGGTGAGTGTGTGTATAGTTCATAAACAAAAGTTCTTTAATTAAATATTCCCTAATTTTATGGGTGAGGACTGGAACCAAAAGAGCCAGACTAAGTGACATGATCAGAAGATGTGTGTTGAATTACAGTTGGTACACACTTTATTATATCTGCCTTATAAAAATAAAGTAATGTGCTCAAAGTAAAACAAATAATGCAAATTATATACATCAGTACAAAAGAAATAACAAAAATACTAATTACCTGGTTTGGAAATTTAGAAAGAAATAGGATGAAGTAAAATTACAAGAAGAAATTAATGAGTCAGAAAATGCAAAGGGACAAAAACAGTAAATTCTGAAATTGGCTCAAAAAAGGTACAATAAAAAAGGCAAAATTTATTAAAATTTATACTTAGATTGCTATCAAGAAAAATACAAAAGAACAAATATCCAAAAGAGTAAAATGGCAGAGTGAAATAATCTTAGAAAAGAGAAAATTTAAATCACATAAGTGGGAACCTAGGTAAAGTAACTTTCCAGGAAAGTATAATTTACAAAGCTTGGTGAGAAAAGAACGTTAATAGAATATAAGCAGCCTGATTCCCATGAAAGAAAGCAATAAAATTGTCAGAGAGAGAGAGAGAGAGAGAGAGAGAGAGCGAGAGAGATCATCAAAAATAAATAAATAACTCAATAAGTTCAGATGGTTCCTTAGCAGAATTAACCAAACCTTGAAGGAGGAGGTAATCTCATGACATCTAAACTTTTCCAGAATATAAGAAGGAAGAAAACAAAATGAAAGTAATTTGTTGACATTATATTACTAATGTCATAAATAGAGAAGACTAAGTTAAACCTTACTTAAATGGTAAACTATTATTTTAAATAAAGAAGAAAAACCAAAGAACTAAGGAAGTGGCGCCTGTGTGCTGGAATAGATATGTATGAGGATGTCCTGCGTGGCCTTCATCTATCCTCTCCAGGGTACCTTTTGTACAGCTCTCTATGGTAAATATTATAGCTAGGAAATTGACATTGGTAAGGGACATTGAGATTATTTGTACTTCACCAGTTATTCAGCAATTGCATTTTATTCAATGTATCTTCATGTAACTAACATAATTAAGTCAAAGAATTGCAAAACACCACGTTTCCCACATTCTCTTTTTTTATACAATCCACCCAATCTCTAGCATCACTATACTTCTGTTATTTCAAGGATGTTTTTTTAAAAAGCTATAATATATGACAAATCCATGGCCAACCTCATTTGAATGGGGAAAAAATAAAAGCATTGCCTCTAAAATCAGGAACAAGAGAAGGGTGTCCAACTTCACCACTCCTATTCAATTTCAGCCATCACCATTATGGAAGAAAAATAAAAGGAATACAAATAGAAAAAGGAGAATTTAAATTATTCTTATTTGGAGTGCTTTACAGAAAAATCCCCCCCAAAAATTCACCTGACTTTTAGATCTGATAAACAAATTTAGCAAAGTGGAAAGATACAAAATCAACACACAGACATCATCACATTCCTGAAAACCAATAATGAAATCACTGAGAAAAACACGAGTAAAACAATTACTTTCTCAAAAATACTTGAGTCAAACTAACCAAGGAGTTGAATGATCTCAATAATGAGACTTACAGAACTCAGAAGAAGAAAGTGAATAAGACATTAAAAAATGGAATGACATACCTTGTTTTGGGATCATGAAAATAACCTATAAATTTAATGCAATCTTTATTAAAATACAAACAATATTCTTCACAGAACTATAAAACAATCCTAAGTTTTACAGTACGTCCTAGAATATGCAAAGCAATGCTGAACAAAAAGGCCAAGTTGTAGTTATCACAATACCAGATTTCAAGTTATATTATAAAGCTTTTGTGAAAAAAAAAAATCACTGGCACAAAAACAGACACATACACCAGTGGAATAGAACAGAAGATGTAGAAACAGCCCCATACACTTACATCTGATTTTTTATAAGAGGCCAAAAACATTCATTAGAGAAAACACAGGCTCTTTAACAAATGATGCTGGGAAAACTGGATCCACTTGGAGAAGACTGAAACTAAATTTATACCTCTTACCCTGCATGAAAGTCAAATGCAAATAGATCAAAGTCTTAGATACAGAAATAGGATATTTGAAATTGCTGGAAGATAATAGGGAAGACACTTAAAGCCATAAGAAACGGGCAAAGATTTCTTGAATAGAATTCCAGTAGCAGAGAAAATAAAATCAAGGATGAACAAATGGGACTATATCAAATTAAAAGGATCTGAACAGTAGGGACTATATCAAATTAAAAGGCTTTGAACAGTAAAGGAAACAATCAATAGAGTGAAGAGAAAAACCTATCGGATAAGACAAAATTTTTGCTAGCTCCTCTCTGGTAGTTGACTAATGACTACAACATATAAAGAACTAAGAAAAAAGTTAACTTCCTCAAAACAAATGACCCAATCAAAAATGTCAAATGAATTGAATAAATATTTCTCAAAAGAAGTACAAATGGCCAATAAGTAGGTGAAAAATGTTAAACATCATTAGCCATGAGGGAAATGCAAATCAAAACTACTCCAAGATTCCATTGTAACACAGTCAGAATAGCTATCAATAAAAACACAGAAGGCAATGAATATTGGTGAGAATGTGGGGAAAAGAGACCGTCTTATGTTATTGGTGAGGATGTACGTTAGTGCAGCCACTGTAGAAATTACTATGAAGGTACCACAAAAAACCAAAACTACAAATACAATTCCTCTACTTCTCCTGGTTACAACCTCAATAGAATTAAAGAAGTCATACTATATCGATATATGAATATTTATATTAACAGGGGCATAATTCACAATATCTAAGCTCCAGAAGCTGTCTAGATGCCTGCCGACAGACGAAAAGATAAAGAAAATTTCGTACATATACAGAATGGAATATTACTCAGCTATAAAGAAAATTAAAATCACGCCATTTGTAGAAAGATGAATAGACTCAAGACCATCATGCTAAGCAAATTAAGCCAGACTCATACTGCTCAATATTGAATGCTTTATCTTATATGCAAAACCTACAATATAAAATAAATAAGTAAGTGACTATAGGAAATTAGAAGATAGACTCTTGGAGGAGGAAGGAAATCAGATGATGGTGGGAGGAAAGGAAGAGGAGTTAAAGAATTGAAATCATCAAGATATGTTATATATATGTTTCAATTCCCCCAACCATCACTATTCTGCACTGCAAACATGCATTAACAAATGAACAACAAAAAAAGATTTCTATAGAGTTTACTGTAATTTAATCAAAAAGTTTGATCACATGTGTAAGGTTTGAGGATTTTTGGTTGCTTTCAATGATGAACGACAATGTTTTTTTTTTAAAGAATACTAAGTGATATTTCACTTTATATTATATTATCTTTTGAGACACACACTTTTCACTCAGCATAGTTTTCTTATAGTTTATCCAAGTTGTTGTATATATTTTATTACTGAATTGCAGTCCATGTTATAGAAGTACCAGAGTTTAAACCATTTATCCAATAAAGAACATTTGAGTAATTCCAGTTTTATTCATGTATAGGTTTTTGGACGATTACAAGTGCCCAGTAATCTGGACAAATATCTAAGAGTGAAGCTGCTTGGTCCTAGGGAAATTCCATTTTAATTTTAAAAGAAACTGAAATAAGTTTCCAATTTTATACCATGCTAATTGAAATATTAAAACCACAGTTAATATTGTACTCAATGGAGAAAAACTGAAATCTTTCCCTCTAAAATCAGGATCAAGACAAAGATATCCATTCTTGTCATTCTATTCAACATAGTTCTGAGAAATTAGAAATTAGGCAGAGAAAAAAATAATAAAAAGTATTCAAATTGGAAAAAAAGAATTAAATTCATTTTTTTTTATAGATTGTATAATCTTACATGTAGAAACCAAGATTCTACACATCAACAGCAACAACAACCAGAAAAAGCTATTAGAACCAATAAATGAATTCACAATTTAAAAATAAGTTTTAACACACTCACAATAAAGTATCCTAAAAGAAAATGAAAGGAATTTTGGCTAGGAGTGTAGCTCAGTGTTAAAGTGTTTGCCTAGCATAAACAAGGTCTTGGGTTCAATCCCTAGTACCACACAAAAGAGATAGAGAGAGAGAAAAAAAGAAAAAACTCTACTTATATTATCAGAAAAATAAAACAATACACTTATCCAAGGTGGCTGACAATCACAAAGCTGAAATCTACAAACGTTGCTGAAACCATTAAAGATGGCAGAAATGAATGGAAAATAATCCCATGTACCTGAAATTGAAATTTTATTATTTTTATTTCAATTCTGCCCAGGGATTCACTGCAATCCATACTAACGTGCCAATGTTATGTTTTTGCCAAAATAGAAAATCCATCTTAAAATTGGCACAGAATCCCCAAGCATTCCAAGTAACCTAAACAACCTTGAAATATAAGAATGAAATTGGAGATACCATACTTTTATTGTAAAAACTGACCACAAAGCTGCAGTAACCCAAACAGTATTACATTATCATAAAGACAGAAATTTAGACAAGTGGAATAAAGCTCAGAAATTGACTCTCATATATTAAGCAAAATGACTTTCCAAAATGTTACTACTTTCATTCAATTAATGAAAGAGTTTTCAAAAAATGTTGCTGGGAAAAGTGGATATCCACATGAAACACATGAAGTGGCTTCTAAAATTACACTGTACAGAAAAATTCAAATGGATCAGACCATAAGAGCTAACCAATGAAATTCTTAGGAAAAAATACAGAACAAAACTTTATGATATTGGACTTAGCAATGGTTTCTTGACGATAATACTGAAAGCACAAGCAACAAAATATAATATAGATTAGTTGGTTGTAAAATCTTTTGCACATTTAGAATACTCTCAATGGGAAAGGAAAAGGTTATCCACAAAATGAAAGAGTATATTTCCAAATCATATTATCTGATAGTCAATTAAAACCAGAATCTATAAAATACAAACACAACAAACAAAAAATTCAATTAAAATGGACGTTTGGCAAATTGAAACTCATTTTATCCAGCACCATTTAATTTTTTCATTGAGTTTATTGGTACTTTTTAAGTACACATTACAGCTACATTTATCATTGGGATCTTGTACCTTTACATGACAGATCTTGGTTCTCATTTTGTCCCTATACCCCTGACCTCTTTCGCCTGCCCTCCCCTATTTATAGATTTTATTTCCATTTTTTCCTTTTTTCATATTTTTTTCTTTTCCCTTATTTCCTTTCTGCTACTCTGCTAATTACCGCTACAACTCTAGTCCATTTATTAAAGAGGCTATCTTTCCTCTAGTGAAGGTATTTGCTCCTTTGTTGAAGATGAGGTAGCTGAGTATGTCTGGAGTTGTTTCTGCAGATTCTAATCTGTTCCACCAATCCTTGGGTCTGTTTCTTTGCCAGGACAATGCTGTTTTTCTCACAGTGGCTTTATAGTATAATTCAAGTAGGAGCTTGTCAATGTTGCCTAGAATTGCTTTTGCTATTCTAGGTCTTTTCTTGTTCCAAGTGAATTTTTGGGTTATTTTCTCAAGGTTTGTGAAGTACGCTGTTGGGATTTCAAATGGGATTGCACTGAATCTATATAGCAGTTTTGGAAATATGGCCATTTTCACTATATTGGCTCATCCTACCCAGGAGCAAGGGATGTCTTTCTATTTTCTTATATCCTCTTCAATCTCTTTTTTCAGAGTGCTGTAGTTTTCAGAGCAGAGGTCTTTGATTTCTTTCATCAGGTTGATTCTTAGGTATTTCAGTTTTTTGGATACTATTGTAAAAAGAGTTGCCTCTCTCAGTGAGTCTGATGTTCACGTAGAGGAAGGCTATTGATTTTGCTGTGTTGACTTTGTATCCAGCTACGCTACTGAATCTAGTTATTAAGGCTAGAAAACTATTTTGGAATTCTACGGGTCTTTTATACAGAGTATCATGTCACCTTCAAATAATGACAATTTAACTTCTTGTTTTCTACCTTTATTCCTTTTATTTCTTTCTCTTGTCTAATTATTGTGGCTAATGTTTCCAAAACTATTTTGAACAGGAGTGGTGGACATCCTTGTCTTGTTCCTGATTTTAGTGTGAAGGATTTCAATTTTAGACCATTTACTATGATGTTGGCTATTGGTTTTTCATAGATGGATTTTATCAGGTTGAGATAAAGACTACTCTAATTTTTCTAGGGTTTTATCATGAATGGGTGTTGGATTTTGTCAAACACCTTTACTGCATTTATTGAGATGATCATATGGTTTTTGTCCTTGGTTTTGTTAATATAGTACATTACATTTATTATTTGCATAATTTGAACCATCCCTGTATCCCTGGGATGAATCCCACTTGGTCAGGGTACATGATCTTCTTCAATCTGTTTTTCCGTGTCTTATTGAGGATTTTTGCATCTACATTCATTAGGGAGAATGGCCTATAGTTCTCTTTTTTGCTTGGTTCTTTCTCTGCTTTTGGGATCAAGGTGATGTTTGCTTCCAGGAATTGGGTTGCAACTTGCCTATATCTCTCACCATGTACTAAACTAAAAGTGAAATGGACCCAAGATTGAAATATTAAAACAGAAACTCTAAGCCACCTGGGAGAGAGATTAGGTAGAACTCTTGAAGACATTGGCATAGGGAAAGTTTTCATGAACAAAACCTCAATCACGTGTGAACTACCACAAAGAATCAACAAGTGGGATCTCACCTTATTAAAAAGCTTCTGCCCTCCCTTCGCTTTATCTCACATTTTTTTTTCTTTTCCCTTATTACCCTTCCCTTAGGGACAAGGGGGAAAAATGAGAACCATGACCTGTCATGTAGAGGTACAAGATCCCAACAATGAATGTAACTGTACTGTATCCCTAAAATGTACCAATAACTTCAATTAAACCTGAAAAAAAACATCATTTAATATTAAAAAAAATAAAGCTTCTGCACTGCAAGAGAAACCACCAAAGCAGTGAAGAGACAACTCACAATGTGGGAAAAAACTCAATGGCTGCTCCTCAGGCAAAGGTCTACTATCTAGAACATACGAAGAACTTAAACAGATAAGACTTCCCAAATGTAAAGACTCAATCCAAAAATGGGCATCTGAAATGAGCAGATATTTCTCAGAAAAAGAATCAGTAACAGAAAATAAAGATATGAAGAATGTTCAAAATCACTGGTCATTCAAAAGATGAAAATGAAAACAATACTGAAATTCTGGCTAACTCCAGAAAGAATGACTGATATCAAGAAATCAATCAATAACAAATGTTGGTGGGGTTGTGGGGAAAAAGGAATCCTTCTCCACTTTGATGGGAGTGTAGACTGGTCCAACCACTTTGGAAATCAGTATAGAGATACCTCAAAAAGTAGGATTAGAGATTCCATTTTACCCAGCTGTTCCTTTGCTGTGTATCTTCCCAAAATAATTAAAAGAATATACCACTGTGATATATGCACACCCATGTCTATAGCACCACAGTTTGTAATAGTTAAAACTTGGAAATAGTCCCATTGCCCATCAACTGGAGATTGGATAAAGAAGATGTGTTTTTGTTGTTGTTATTGTTTATAAAATGGAGTACTACTCAGCCATAAAGAATGAGAAATTAGAGACATTTATAGCCAAATGGATGCACATTGAGGGCATACTCTTAAGTGAAATAAATAGGACACACATGTATAAATACCAAATAGTTTCTCTGGTGTGAGGAACTGAAAATATAAAGAAGGATCAAAATGTATAATAGATAATGTGAAATAGGAAGAAGAGGTCCAAAGGGGAAGTAGGAAGGGTAGGGTAAGGGAATGAAGGGAAAGGAATAAATATGAGAAAAGAAAAAAATGTAAACAAAGTCTTTGTATATAGGGAGGGGTAGAGGTGTTGAAGGAAGGGAAGAATAACGGGGAAAAAACAAGAGCCAACATATATCATGTAAAGGTACAAATTCCCAATGATGAATGTCATAATATTGTATACCTAAAATGTAGCAATAAACTTAATGAATAAAAAAGATGGACAATGACTTAAGTAGACATTTCTCTAAGAAATATATACAATGTCAATAAGCACAGAGCAAGATAAATCATTTGGTAAAATAACATTAAAACCATATTAAGATGCTATTTCATACCCATTATGATGGCTACTATTAGGAAAAAAAAATGGAAAACAGCAAGTATTGGCAAAGATATGGAGAGATTGGAGTCCTTGTATATTGCTGGTAGAAATACAAAATGTGACAGGCACCATACAAAATGGCATGGTTATTTCTCTGAAACAGAATCACCATATGATGTACGATCACTTTCCTGGGTGTACACACAAATGAAATGAAAGCAGAAAGATAAGCAAATATTTGTACACATGTTTAAAGCAACATTATTCACAATGGCCAAAAGGCAGATGCAACCAAAATGTTTGGTGAATGGATGAATTAATAGTGGTATATCATACAATGGAATATTATTTAGCCTTAAAAATGAAGGAAGTACTGACACATGTTAGTACATTATGAACCTTGGGAACATTATTCTAAGTCAAACAAGTCAGTCACAAGGGACAAACATTATGACTCCACTTGTACGTGAACTGACAGTAGTCAAATTTATTGAGATGGGAAATAGAATGGTGTTTTCTACAGGCTGTAGGGAGAAGGGTCATGGGGACTTAGCATGCAGTGGGTACTGATTATATGTCTGAGGAAGATGAAAATATTCTGGAACAGTTGGTGGTGAGATTCCATCATTTTTATCTATTGGCTACAATATTGGACAGCACAAGTACAAAGGAACTAGTCATCTGGATAATAACTGGGCACTGAATCAAAAAACAAATAAACAACAGCAAGAAAAAAAACAAGCCAACAAACAGGAGAGTTAGAAATCTCAGTAGTTTTATTCTATCAGTAGAAGGAATTGGTCTGGTCTCAAAACAGTGTTTCTGAACCTCTTACATTTCTAGGTCTTAGACAAGACTCTCTGCTTTGGGAGTTTTCAAAGGTTTTAGGAGATCTTGATATCCTTAACAACAGGAGCCATCCTGTAGTTTAAGTGGAACATAGTTTTAGTTTTCTTGTGAAAAGATTCAAACCATAGAATTATTTCAATTTAGATTTTTGTAACTTCTCTCATTTGGGTGTAGTTCATTTCTATAGAAAGATCAATACTTGGATTCTTTTCCAAGAAGTAGTCACTCCAAAAAGAGTGATTTGAGGAAAACTATTACTGTAGTACTGCGATCTCTCATTTACCAAGTAGTTCCCATTTTGTGAAAAATTACTGTCTTAATGTGAAAACGCAAGGTGTCAGTACATTCAGAGTTAATGTATGCAGTACTCAGAATTCAAATTCTAAATTAATCCAAGATAAAGGAGTTTATTTTATGTAGCCTTCTTAGTACATCTAACTTGTTAATATCATACATAACTCTCCAATATCAAAAGGCAGCATGTAATGTGTCAAACCATAGAAGCTTCTACTCAGGACCTGAGCTCCATATGCTTTGGAAATTTCCCCAATCAGCTGAAGCAGCCTGGAGATGCACAGGGACACAGGTGAATTCACCTGGGGGATTTTGAGAAATTAAGATTTTAGCATTGAGGTCAAAATGTAAACATGTACAAAACACAGAGAGATGACCAAAGATTTAAAAAGGGCAAACACAAAGATTTTTGGTCTGTGAAAGGAGAATCCACTGCAAGTTTTGGTACAAAGGGAGTCAGACAATTGTCCTTTAATGCTCAAAGGTGGTGTAGACTGACAAGGCTAGAGAGTTGGAACTAAAAGATCAGCCCACAGCTCCCTGGGTCAAGGTACTGAGCTCCTGAACTAACTCAAGAACAAAGTTTGGGAAGTACCGGCTGAGTTTTTGAGTCTAGTGTTCAGTACTACGGTTGATTGTACCTTGAAAGGTCTTTTTCTCCCCCTTGGTTTCCACTCTATTCTTTTCAAGATCAGAATTTAAAGTTGATTTTAAAAGACAGCTTTTCTCCTTGCTAGAAAATTAAACTTGAGTTGTTGCTCTTTGTGCACCTCTTTTTCTTGGGACATAAGACTGGCACATGCTATTTCTTTCTCAAAAATGACATCAAAAGCATGCGTTCATCCTAGCAGGACAGTGCTGCTGCCATTGCCTAGGAGATGAAAGTCAAGAACCAAGCAGGGAAAAAGAGACGAGACATAATCAGTTTTATTCTCCATGATGAAGTTATTACATGAATAATGAGGCAGAACCTCTCCAATTTTAATAATAATAGAGTGGATATCATTGAGATTGCTGAACCAAATTAATGAATTAGCCGGATAAGAATAAAACAACAAGATAATACACGGAAGGGGTGTGTGTGTGTGTGTGTGTGTGTGTGTGTGTGCGCGTGTGTGTGTGTGTGCATGTGTATGTCCATATACCCTTTAAACATATGAACTGAGAAGAGTAGCCAGGCTAAATTTTCTCATCAGCTATACCCTTTCTTCTGAATAATAGAAAATAATAAATAGGAATATGTGTAGATACAGAGATGAAATTATTCCTCATTGAAGGAGAAAATGCAAGGGCAATAATAATGCACAAGGCCAGATAGAGTGAGAACTGGGGTGAGAAGTCACAAAGAAACAAGCACTCGCCAGCTGCCTCTTTGTGGAGGAAAAGGCTCTGAACATGGAGGCTACTGTGAACCTCTACTTTTTATATTGCATTTCTAATTGACACCCTGGTCTGGTCTTCTAGTCATTAATTACCATCGTCTTCCCTCTGCTTTCACAAAGTGACACAAAACCACTCATCATGCTGCAAGAAAAATGACAAAACAGCATCCTGAATATTATATTATTCAAATTGGCACCAACTCCTAGGAAATTGAGTCAGCCTTCTTTTTACTTTTGAGACTATACTTTGACTAATAAAAAGTTCATCTTATTTAACATCAGCTGATAAGACACCTCAGGTGAATTTATCTTCCTTGATCACAATTAGAAATAATTTAGAGAATTGTACATTGTTCTCCTCATCTAACCTAGCACCATGACTAGACTCATTAATCACTTTAAACTAATGAGATTATTTGTTCCAGTGAAGTTATTAATAGATTACATAATATCCATCAGATAAAATACTGATAAAATGTTGAAAGCAAATTAAGCTATTACGGGCCTTGAAAATCAATGACTATGGCCTCCATGACAGTTTGATTTATAAAAAATTTAGATTGAAATAACTCAGACTTTTTTCTTAAAAAAGTACTTTTTTGTGAGATAAACCTGTAAAGTACACAAAGAATAACTAAATGTTCAAATTCTAACTTTTAATGAATATTTTGATATTTAAAAGTCTCAAAAATCACCCTCATAATACTAAAGTCATCACCTTAAAC
This sequence comes from Fukomys damarensis, assembly GCF_012274545.1. Lineage (NCBI taxonomy): Eukaryota > Metazoa > Chordata > Mammalia > Rodentia > Bathyergidae > Fukomys > Fukomys damarensis. The sequence continues at coordinate 55,430,966 of NW_022900914.1, read as the reverse complement.
TCAAAAACAATTTAAAAATATTTGGAAAAGGAGCCAAGCAATACCAGTAGCACATATTGGTCAGAGCAAAGGGTCAAGGGGATGACACATAAATGTTCCATTTTTCATTTCAACCTGTAATCAATGTTGGCTTTTTCTTAGAAGCATTCAACAACTGTTAAAAACTTCATCACTTGTAGGTGATCTTGACATTATTATATGTTTTACATAGTTTTATTAAGAAATGCAATGTGGAATCATTAAAATATCTTTGTGAATGTATATCTGCTTTTGTTTATAAAAACATTCCACTGATGGCTTCCATTTGTTTGGCAACACGATTTTCACTTGTATTACCTCTTTGGATTGAAAAGCTCTCCTGTGAAGTTGATAAGACAAGGATAATTTTATCATTTTGCAAATAAATAGACTGCGAGATCTTTTCCAAATCACCTGATATTCTCAAAGACTGGTGATATTTTAACTGAGCCTTGCTTTCTTTTGGTGATAGGAAGGGCAGAAAGAGTTGTCATCTGTTTTCTTTTTTATTTTTTTAGACAAGGCCTCTTATACATTTCAGGCTGGCCTTGAACTCACTCTTGCCTAGGCTGGCCTCCCTCAAGGTGATCCTCCTTCCTTAAAAGTTTCTAAAATGCAATAACAGAAATAACAATGACTCCTAGTGAGAAAAGCCTCCTGAAAATATTCTGACTGGTCTTTTGATTTATCAAGAGTATTGCTCAGAGCTAATAAGGAATAACACCAATACAGTTTTTAATTTATCTGCCAACATTCTGGACTCTGGATTGCTATACCTGGTTCTTTGTATGTAAGGGTGAATATGTAAGCTGAAATTGCTAGAACAAGAACTGGTATCACAAAATATATGTATAACCATACACACATTTTTCTGAAATAATTTATTTATCTACAAAATATTATTTAACTATTCCAAAATAATACAGACCAAAGAAGAGTCACCCATCCCCCTGGGGTTCAATTTCACTAATGCTTAGGAAAATTAAAACAATAATAATTACAAAAATGAATCTGTTCTCTTTGAAAAAAAGACCTATCTGCTAGGAATTAAGTTCAGATCTTCATTTATACATGTACATGTACACCACCACCTTGCTTTAGTGTAGCATTTTAACTTATAACAGCAGCCATTCACTTGCAAATACATGCTGCCTGGGTTTAATGAGAAAATCCTTATCTCACTTTCTCCGGGCCTCACCTTGTGAAGTCTGTCATTTCCATCATGATCATACACATCTGCTTGGCCAGTACAATGATATCATTGCCGCTGTCATCCCACTTGGCCACTTCGGCATCCAGCTTGCTTTTCTCTTGGTGGAATATCTCCACCTGCTCAGCTATTTTTGCTTTTTCCTCCTGCGGTAGTTGCGCCATGATGGCCTGTGTAGGTCACAGGGGGGAAAAAAAAGCGTGTGACTAATGATGACAAAGGCAATACAGAATGTGTTGATTCTGCCTCTTGTGGATGGCAGAGCCAGATCCGGACAAGGTTTATGGGATGCCCTGCTTTTCTGGAACGTGCGTCTTCCTCATCCCAGAGAAGTCAAGAGCACAGGCTGGCAAGGTCTCTGTCCCTACTCTCATATATAAAAATTACAGAGAAAGCCAAAAGTACACGCACATTGACGGTAACAGAACTTCTCTGTTGCTTTGATGACATATGTTTGTTCAAAAGAATCTATTCTTGACAATTTTTATATTTGGTCTCAGGAAACTTTTACCAGATGAAAGAATGTACTTCTTTCAATACTGAAATCTGTTCACAGGGGGGAAAAAAGAAAAGAGGCCTTCTGTTGCTGGGAAGGAGAGGAATTTTAAACCATATCTGAGCATTCAAGTACAATAGGGAGGGGAGACTATGCGTGGGAATGAAGGCGTCCACAGAGAGGTGCCAAACAAAAATCCCCTCCTTGGGCTTTTCAGGAATGCCATGCCTAATCTTACCTTTCTCCCTTCCCACGTGGAACTCTCTGTAGAATAATATATATTGAAATATACACACAGAGGAATTATTATGGGAGAAAGTGTAGATTGGGCAGCCTTTATCCAAAATGCTTGGAACTGCAATTATTTCCTATTTTTAAACTTTTCATGTTTTGTAATATTATATAAACTTTAGTGCATGAACATCCATAATTCGAAATACTCCAAATATCTGAGGAGTTTTTTGTGTGTGGGTCGCATCACAGTCATATTTTGAATTTTATAGGATTTCAGATTTTGGATATTCAGATTAAGGATGCTCAATAGTATTAGGAAACAAAGTTGTTTTTTTTTTTCCTTTTCAATAGATGCTGGATACAAGAATGTAGAAAAGAAATAATAGCAGTTTTCCTTCTCATTATTCATAGACTTTCCTTTACAAATTTTCCTACTTTAAAATACATTTGCAAATTGATTTATAAGTCAATAGTTAAGGTACCTTTAAAATCATTTCCAAGTGATAAAGAAAGTAGCAAAAAATGGAATCACCTGATGTAAATATTCCCAGGTGGGTTTAACCCAGGTGATTCCCTACTCTTCCCACTTTCATTCTGTCAGCAAGTGTTTCTTTTGCAGACTATTTAATGCCACATTTTCATATCTTTTTGCCCTTTTGGTGGTTTCACTGTTTAAATGGCCCCCAGGAGCAGGGCTGAAGGACTTGCTAATATCCCTAAGTACAAGAAAGTAGTGATATGCCTCAGGGAGAAAATATATGTAATGGATAGCTCTGTTTAGGTATGTCAGTGCTGAAGGTCTTGAGTTTAATGTTAATGAGTCAGGGATACAAAACGTCATAAAATGAAACAAATATAAGAATTTTCCATTAAACATGGTTATATATTGGTTGGATGAGAAAACTTTGTGAACTACAGTTCTCAGGAACCTAACCTTACTTTTTTCCCTAGGAATAATAACCAAGTATTCACCCATTAAGTGTTCACAGTTACTTCATAGAATAAAACTACCAGAAATAATAATGTTATTGTTTTTGTTAAACACCATGTGTGTAGAAAATCCCACATGAGATATTTGGCACTATCTCATTGCATCTTCCTAAAATCACATGCAAACAGCCGGGGATTTAGCTCAGTGGTTCAGTGGCCTGCCTTGCAAGCACAAGGACCCAAGTTCAATCCCCGGTACCAAAACAAAACAAAACAAAACAAAAAACAAGCAAACAAAAAAAACACATGCAACTGGATTCACAGATAGGGCTGTGGGTAGTTTGTCAGCATGTCCTCTGTTGTAGAATACATGTGTCCTCCAGGAAAAAGACAAAAAAATGTGTGACTTGGGGGATCTACAGTTTTTGCAATGAACAAGTAAAATTATTCAAGGAAGTTGCTATCTAAATTGTAAAGTTCCACCCAATATGAGTGAATTGATGGAGAGACAGCTAAGGTCTAATCAAAATAGCAGTGAACATTAGTTAAGAAAACTGGGCTCCACAGTACTCTGCTACTGATTTGGGTTAAGACCTAACTTGCTTATCATGTCAATTTCTTAAGGCATTATATAGAAGTAGTACATAACTACCTCAAAGGTCATGATAGGCAGCAAATGAAAATGTAAGTTTTTCCACCAAAACAAAGTAAGCATGAATGATAGTATTATTTACATTACAGTATCAAAATTTCTGCCATTAGTTTTCCTTTCCACTTACCCTTAGACTCTTGGGAAAGAATGGTCCTGGAGTCTATGTGACTATAAATAGAAGACTGGCATGATTCCTTGTGTATATACCTTTATACCGGAACTATGCTGAAGTTTACTTACATCAAATAAACTATTTTTTCGAATATTATCATTGCCCTCATTTTAATAACAATGATATCTAAACCCAGATAAATTAATTTAATTCCTAACACCACACAATTTGTTAGTTGCAGAAATAGAATCCAAACTCAATTAATATCATTCTTAATTGTGCATAACAAGATCACCATACAGGGTTGTGGTGCTTATGCTCTGCACAAAGGTCCCCAGGCCAGTGGGGCAAGGGACACAAATCCGGCAGCACTGCCCACGGGGCTGCACATCCTGGGTTGGGCTTTCATATGTCCAGAGCAAGAAATGTCTTTGCCCATTCTACATCACTGTGTCCTTGGACTAGCAGCTGTCCAAGTGTTGCTTCATCTTATTAATACACAGCCACGTTTTCCAGCTTCCATGCATGTGTAGGTACGGTTATGTAGTTTGGGTCTGTGTGTGTAATTATAACCAGTATTTAAAAACCCACAGTGTTGTGTAAAATACAAAGTTAAAACCTCCAACACTGAGAGATATATTTTAAAGAACTTTTATAAACTTCATTATAAAATGCACAGTTTGTCGTACAGGCTTTGGTGATACCATATTACTAACAAGGCAGCTATTCCATTGCATTTCAATAGGCTTGGATTCAAAGAAACTAAATATGTACTTTTTCTCGGAAATATCCTTTTCCGGTTCTCTAAGGATCTACCAGATTCATTTTCCTTCTTATACAGAAGAGCTAGTCCAATTTTATTTAGATGGCACAGGTCCTAAGCTAGCAGTGTGGAATCTATTCATCAGGTGTTTCCATATAAAATGAATCTGCAAGATGACTAGAAGACTCCAGATTCTATATTCAGCCCCAAGAGGAAAAACAATGCATCTTTCATTGTCCCCAAAAGGTTAATTTGTGTAGTGAAGGGTACATACTTCTCTGTCAACCATAGCACTTCAGTTTCTACTGTATAAATTGAATATTAACTGCTTTGCTTTGCTCAGTAATTAATTTATATCAGTGCCCTTCATTTGATTTCTCTATGTGCTTCCTTAAAAATCAGGTCTTCACATAACCTGCTTAGAACAGAAACTGAATAAATACCTTAGGGTTGACTGCTTAACCATTTTTATATTTGTTGTATCAACATAATTCAAGAGAAATAGACAGACTTGAGAAACATTTTTCAAAGGACAAAATTCTGAAGAATCACTGGGCTTCTCAAAACAGATTAGCAAAGGAAGATTTATTTCAACTCCAAAGCTACTCGACCCACATAATGCACTTAATAGTGTGTGATTTGGGTGCAAGTATCATTACATTTGCTTCTGCTTACATAGTAGTCAGTGAGCAGAAGTCTTTTCCTAAATATTCTTAAAATGTTCTTGGCATTTAAAAATTCATTATTGACCTTTTCTGAAACTGGAATTTAAAAAAAGGTTATCTATAAACAGTAGATCACAAACTGCAAAATTTGCAAGTTAATCAAATTAAAATTCAACACATGATTTTTAATTAGGCCTTATCAATGTAATTCAGCAATTTGAAATGTTAACATATTAAAGCCATTCTAGATGGAAAAAAGCACAGAGGCTGTCTTATTAAAATCAAATTCAATCCAAAATATATAACATGCAATTGTTTATTCTCTCAAGCTAATGGAACATGAGAAAAATTATTTTCAGGACCAAGAGGAAAGGAAACAAATCAGCTTTTTTGTTGGTATGATGTGATCACCAAGAGTTTCTCTTGGTTCTGTCCACTCTAGTCAAATAATCTCCAGATCTTTTAAATCTGGGATCCAAAGTTGTGCCATCAGAGATTAAAACCCAGGATTCCTACCCTTGCTCCCAGGCTCCCACTCTTTCCACTGAATAGCCAACCATTTGCTGTGATTAATGTAATAAACTCTACCTATTAAAAAAGTGAAAACCACTTATATAAGTCACTGATATAAGCAATCATTAAAGAGATCTCAATCTCTTCTTCAACCTAAAAGGCCAGGAGTACTGAATATGATTATTTGTATAATCTCTAGGATAAAATTACTTTTGAAGTGTAGGGGACCCAAAACAACAAGTGTTCCTTTCTTAAAAATAGAGCAAGAGTTCAACATTAAATCTTCAAGTACAAAAATGTTTATAAATAATGATTGAAGTTCTAAACACAATGTGCCTATTTCTGCTCACTTTGTTTTAAAATAAGATAATAAATACAAGAAATTAAGGAGTGGCTCTTTTGATTCTTACTAGTCTCAGACTGTTAGGTGAGCTGAAAATTTGAGGTAATTGTGCCATTAATTCAAGAAAAAAACTCCCATGATTGTCTGAGTTCTACAGCTTTTTTAGGTAAATCATTTGGTCTGACTGCCAAGCATTACCATTATCATCTTCATCAACAACTTAATAATCATTGCCTAGTCATAGGATCACTCCTAACATAATACAGTTCTTCTATTATTATTATGAGATTTAAAAACCCCTGCATATCACCCTCACACACACTAGGAGATGAGGTATGGAGCAGTTAAGAAAGTTGTCCCAAAGTCAGTTAGTGTGCCAAGACTATATTTTGAAATCAGGTCTGTATGACTCCAGAGAATATACTGTCAACCAGATTAAGTATCCAGGTATTGTCACTGACCAATTTTAACTATGTCAGCCTGAGAAGAGTTTACAAGATGCCATGCCCAGAATCAAAGGAAAAGAACCTCAATTCCCATTCCCACTTCTGTTCCCATTTCTTGTCTCACTCCTCATCAAAACCTCTGTAGATATGCAGCAGTTGGGGACATATAAAGGAAATAAGAAATACTTTAATTTTAGAATTTGAGAGCAATACTGGAGGAAGGTAGTAAAGGCTTAGCTTACACTCTAAAGTCACTTTGATGTACCATGCTCTGAGAGGAAGAATTTCTCTGAATAAGAACAGAAAAATATGGCCATTAGTAGAGAACTTTGGCTGCTGGAAAGACTTAATGCTTATGCCAAAGACAAAATTCGCCTTCTTCACAATTTTGACCTGTTTATCGCACTTTACTGGTCAAAAGTTCAACCATCTATCATCTCAGTAGTTCAATGCACCTTCTTATTTCCAACTTAACAGCCATGATTCTAGGCCTCTGATTTCTCATCATATAATTACAGACTATGTAGGTTGATGCAATAAAAAATTCTGTCAGCTGAAAGTTAATCACACAGATCACATGATTGTCCTCCAAGACAGATTAGCAAGTACGGGGTGACTGGTGTGCTTTCTTCCTACTCTCTTGAACCAGGTTCAAAATTCATGCTGAAAAAAACTTTGAAGAAAAGTCAATAGGGTGAATAAATAAAAAATGATAAGGCCAGGGAGTCCACTGAACTTTGTTTCTCTTCAACACCAGTGACTTGATATCTAACACAGGTAGGACACGTTAAATAGAAGTATATTGGGCCTCTATTTTTTCTTGTGAACCAATCGTGCCACTTGGACAGGATGGCCATAATAAAGCAATGAGAGGGTTATATGACATGTCTTGTCTTTGATAAAATGAGTGAGCTGACCTGGGGCTGTGTCTACCCTGAGGGACAGTCAGTGAGATGAACATTGAATTGATTAATGTTTCAATGAATTACTTATTTATCTGATCATGATACCCAACGCAAATAAAATCTATTCCACACATTAAAGTTTGCTTTGATTTTGGTTTCTTTATTTTTGTGAGACAGGGTCTCACTCTGTAGTTGAGACTGACCTGGAACTCACTATGTAGTCCAGGCTGGTCAAAAACTCACAGCGATCCTCCTGCCTCAGCCTCCCAAGTGCTGGGATTACAGGTGTGCACCACCGCGCCTGGCCTAAAAGTTTACTTTGATAAAGCTGCTGTTTCAAGGGATTAACAAAGGGGAGAGTTAAGAGCAATTAAGATCACTAAAGGTTAGTTTCATGTGTAAAATGAGAAATTGCTATAGACAGGGCCAGAGGAGAGCACCATTTCCTGAGTCATCCAATTTCTTCAGTCCCATCTTCCGGAATTCAGAAATTTTCTCAACCATTTCAGCGAGCATAGCTCCTGTGCATGAAACCAAAGTTCTGAAGGTCCACTCACCCGTGCACTCTGGCCTGCAATGAGCTGGTCATCCTATATAAAATGAATCTGCAAGATGACTAGAAGACTCCAGATTCTATATTCAGCCCCAAGAGGAAAAACAATGCATCTTTCATTGTCCCCAAAAGGTTAATTTGTGTAGTGAAGGGTACATACTTCTCTGTCAACCATAGCACTTCAGTTTCTACTGTATAAATTGAATATTAACTGCTTTGCTTTGCTCAGTAATTAATTTATATCAGTGCCCTTCATTTGATTTCTCTATGTGCTTCCTTAAAAATCAGGTCTTCACATAACCTGCTTAGAACAGAAACTGAATAAATACCTTAGGGTTGACTGCTTAACCATTTTTATATTTGTTGTATCAACATAATTCAAGAGAAATAGACAGACTTGAGAAACATTTTTCAAAGGACAAAATTCTGAAGAATCACTGGGCTTCTCAAAACAGATTAGCAAAGGAAGATTTATTTCAACTCCAAAGCTACTCGACCCACATAATGCACTTAATAGTGTGTGATTTGGGTGCAAGTATCATTACATTTGCTTCTGCTTACATAGTAGTCAGTGAGCAGAAGTCTTTTCCTAAATATTCTTAAAATGTTCTTGGCATTTAAAAATTCATTATTGACCTTTTCTGAAACTGGAATTTAAAAAAAGGTTATCTATAAACAGTAGATCACAAACTGCAAAATTTGCAAGTTAATCAAATTAAAATTCAACACATGATTTTTAATTAGGCCTTATCAATGTAATTCAGCAATTTGAAATGTTAACATATTAAAGCCATTCTAGATGGAAAAAAGCACAGAGGCTGTCTTATTAAAATCAAATTCAATCCAAAATATATAACATGCAATTGTTTATTCTCTCAAGCTAATGGAACATGAGAAAAATTATTTTCAGGACCAAGAGGAAAGGAAACAAATCATCTTTTTTGTTGGTATGATGTGATCACCAAGAGTTTCTCTTGGTTCTGTCCACTCTAGTCAAATAATCTCCAGATCTTTTAAATCTGGGATCCAAAGTTGTGCCATCAGAGATTAAAACCCAGGATTCCTACCCTTGCTCCCAGGCTCCCACTCTTTCCACTGAATAGCCAACCATTTGCTGTGATTAATGTAATAAACTCTACCTATTAAAAAAGTGAAAACCACTTATATAAGTCACTGATATAAGCAATCATTAAAGAGATCTCAATCTCTTCTTCAACCTAAAAGGCCAGGAGTACTGAATATGATTATTTGTATAATCTCTAGGATAAAATTACTTTTGAAGTGTAGGGGACCCAAAACAACAAGTGTTCCTTTCTTAAAAATAGAGCAAGAGTTCAACATTAAATCTTCAAGTACAAAAATGTTTATAAATAATGATTGAAGTTCTAAACACAATGTGCCTATTTCTGCTCACTTTGTTTTAAAATAAGATAATAAATACAAGAAATTAAGGAGTGGCTCTTTTGATTCTTACTAGTCTCAGACTGTTAGGTGAGCTGAAAATTTGAGGTAATTGTGCCATTAATTCAAGAAAAAAACTCCCATGATTGTCTGAGTTCTACAGCTTTTTTAGGTAAATCATTTGGTCTGACTGCCAAGCATTACCATTATCATCTTCATCAACAACTTAATAATCATTGCCTAGTCATAGGATCACTCCTAACATAATACAGTTCTTCTATTATTATTATGAGATTTAAAAACCCCTGCATATCACCCTCACACACACTAGGAGATGAGGTATGGAGCAGTTAAGAAAGTTGTCCCAAAGTCAGTTAGTGTGCCAAGACTATATTTTGAAATCAGGTCTGTATGACTCCAGAGAATATACTGTCAACCAGATTAAGTATCCAGGTATTGTCACTGACCAATTTTAACTATGTCAGCCTGAGAAGAGTTTACAAGATGCCATGCCCAGAATCAAAGGAAAAGAACCTCAATTCCCATTCCCACTTCTGTTCCCATTTCTTGTCTCACTCCTCATCAAAACCTCTGTAGATATGCAGCAGTTGGGGACATATAAAGGAAATAAGAAATACTTTAATTTTAGAATTTGAGAGCAATACTGGAGGAAGGTAGTAAAGGCTTAGCTTACACTCTAAAGTCACTTTGATGTACCATGCTCTGAGAGGAAGAATTTCTCTGAATAAGAACAGAAAAATATGGCCATTAGTAGAGAACTTTGGCTGCTGGAAAGACTTAATGCTTATGCCAAAGACAAAATTCGCCTTCTTCACAATTTTGACCTGTTTATCGCACTTTACTGGTCAAAAGTTCAACCATCTATCATCTCAGTAGTTCAATGCACCTTCTTATTTCCAACTTAACAGCCATGATTCTAGGCCTCTGATTTCTCATCATATAATTACAGACTATGTAGGTTGACGCAATAAAAAATTCTGTCAGCTGAAAGTTAATCACACAGATCACATGATTGTCCTCCAAGACAGATTAGCAAGTACGGGGTGACTGGTGTGCTTTCTTCCTACTCTCTTGAACCAGGTTCAAAATTCATGCTGAAAAAAACTTTGAAGAAAAGTCAATAGGGTGAATAAATAAAAAATGATAAGGCCAGGGAGTCCACTGAACTTTGTTTCTCTTCAACACCAGTGACTTGATATCTAACACAGGTAGGACACGTTAAATAGAAGTATATTGGGCCTCTATTTTTTCTTGTGAACCAATCGTGCCACTTGGACAGGATGGCCATAATAAAGCAATGAGAGGGTTATATGACATGTCTTGTCTTTGATAAAATGAGTGAGCTGACCTGGGGCTGTGTCTACCCTGAGGGACAGTCAGTGAGATGAACATTGAATTGATTAATGTTTCAATGAATTACTTATTTATCTGATCATGATACCCAACGCAAATAAAATCTATTCCACACATTAAAGTTTGCTTTGATTTTGGTTTCTTTATTTTTGTGAGACAGGGTCTCACTCTGTAGTTGAGACTGACCTGGAACTCACTATGTAGTCCAGGCTGGTCAAAAACTCACAGCGATCCTCCTGCCTCAGCCTCCCAAGTGCTGGGATTACAGGTGTGCACCACCGCGCCTGGCCTAAAAGTTTACTTTGATAAAGCTGCTGTTTCAAGGGATTAACAAAGGGGAGAGTTAAGAGCAATTAAGATCACTAAAGGTTAGTTTCATGTGTAAAATGAGAAATTGCTATAGACAGGGCCAGAGGAGAGCACCATTTCCTGAGTCATCCAATTTCTTCAGTCCCATCTTCCGGAATTCAGAAATTTTCTCAACCATTTCAGCGAGCATAGCTCCTGTGCATGAAACCAAAGTTCTGAAGGTCCACTCACCCGTGCACTCTGGCCTGCAATGAGCTGGTCATCCTCTGTCTGAACACTTGTCCTGCTACGCACATCATAATCTTCCTGTTCAAAGTCAGAATCATCTTCTAGTTCTTCTGGGGTCTAAATATCCAGAGGAAAAAAGAAAACTTTCTCAGAAATTTAAAGAACATTTAAAGTGATCATTTGTATACCCATACATATACTTCTTTATTGCAAAGGCCAAACAGCACCCTGGAAAGATCTTATAGGGTCCTAGGTGTAGTAAAAACTATGTGGGTGATACTGAGTGAAAAAATCCTGAAAATCATGCTGTTCTAATTTACTTGTTTTAAGGAAATTCATTTGCCTTATTATTTCTTTCAATAGGTGTAGCAAATCTAAGTTTGATTCTGGATGTAAAATGCTCTCTAATTTTAATAAAAATTATATTTGGTTATGGTTTCCACCCACCTAAATCTATGATAATATAGGAAATAATCACAATAAAATAAAATTTCAATCTATTCCTCTTCTAAAAGTCCTTTTTTTGCTCCAGATCATTTTTTCCTCAATAAACAAAAGGAATATGTTTCTCCATGTAAGTGGTTAAAAGTCTTGAAATACTTGGTGTGGTCACAAAACTACAAGTTATAAAAGTTACAGGTAGACTTTACAGTCAGGACTTCCTCAGTATGAATCCCTGGGTGGCCATAAGCAAATTGCCTGGCCTCTCTGAGTTTTAGCTCTTTGCTCTGTAAATTGGTACAGATAATAGTAGCTATCTCCATGATTGTGGTGAAGGTTAAGTAATGTGCTGTGTAAAGAAAGAATAGTCTAGGGTCAGGGATTTAGCTCAGTGGTTCAGTGGCCTGCCTTACAAGCACAAGGACCCAAGTTCAATCCCCGGTACCAAAAACAAAAAAAACAAAACAAAACAAGAATAGTCTGCAACAAAGTACACATTTTTAAAATGTTTGCCATCATTATTACATAGGATGCTGAAATAAATTTATTCAACAATTTTTAAAATGTGAAGCTACCAATTACAGTGGTATTTTGATTCACAAATTAATTTGTTTCGATTCTAGAAAGGATGGGGACGTGCATGTTTGAGTGTGAAAGATGGCTCTGGTTGTGGTCATCACCTGATATAAAGTTGGCAAACAAAAGCAGAATTTTACAAAACACTCTGTTTGTGAATCAGATTTTCTGCAAACAAAGGTGAACCGTGGTACTACTGTACTTAACATCCACTAAAGATTCAAAGTGCTTCCGTACATATCAGCTTCACTCAAATAAGCACAGTGAAAGAGGGGCCATTTTCTATTTAGAGACGAGCAAAACATTGTTCAAAGAATTTAAGCAATGTGTCCCATGTCACTGAATTAGTTTTCAACAGAAACAGACTTCAGACTTAAACACGCATGTATGGTAACTCCTAATACACTGTACTTTATTTGTTGTTGTAATGGTGGTGACGGTTTTGTGTGTACGCAAATTTGTCATATTACAAGTTAGGCAAGAACTAGAATTATAAGAAAGTATATCTGGAATATTAATGGCTTATTCTAGAGTGAGATCGACCTTCTTTCCAATCTATAAAGTCTGTTGGAGAAAAGATAAGAATGAGAGCCAGTGTGGTGGGCATGCCTAATCCCAACACTCTAGGAAACTAAGAGGAGGATTTCAAGCTCAAGCTCTGTCTGAGCAACTTAACAAGACCTAGTTTTAAAAGAATAAATGGGTTGGGGTTGTAACTCAGTTCAAAGACCCTAGGGTGAAGCCCTGGTACCAAACACACGTGTGTGTGCGCATGTACAAATGTACGCAAAGATAAAAATGAATCTATAAGCCATGGAGTAAAAATCCTTCCCAATTTTAATGGCAGTGATAACAAACAAGTATTGACTGTTCACTAAGTGTCCATCACTGTTTTGTCTAAGTGCTTTGTACACACTGGGGAGATTTCTTAATATATCTATGATGTCAACACTACTTTCTCCATTTTACAGGCAGATAAATTGAGGCACAAGATCTTATAATTTACACAAAGCATTTCAAGTAGGGCAACTTCAAGTGTGTACTCTAAACTATTGTGCTCGGTTAGCCCTAAGAAGAGATGCTTAGGACGTAACAACGATAGTACACAAGGACAACAGCAGGCAACGGTGTAAGATGGGTAACTTGACTGTCCCAACAAACTGAGAGCAGAACCACCTTCCAGTGCTCTCTTTCAAAAAGAACACACCACAAGCATCAGTAGCAGAGAGGATGCAGTTGTCCTCTCCTCATCCAAAAGGATGCATTTTTATTTTGCTGATCTCTTTGGCTACCTCAGTGCAATTAATCAGGTATGGTTATTGATGAAACCTTGAGATTGATCAGACAGGCATAAAACGGGGTCCTTCATGCCAATATCCCATTATGCCTAGTAATTTTCCATATTTTAGCACATTCCTCTTATTTTTCTTCTCTCTTGCCATCAACTTTATTAAAATTCACTCACATATTCAATTTTCTCTCATAGAAATATTAAAATAAGAAGGGAAAGAAGTTTTTGTTCCTATATTTTATTAATTAAATAGGAGGTGGAGTAGGCAGAACCTGGTTCCAATAACTGGTCGTGATTTTATTGTGGACAGAGTAATATTCTCTGTTCATTTGTCATTCTACTGGAAATGTACTGAGAAACAGTTACAGCAAGTTGGTAAATTCTGCTGACAGATGAGATGACAAGATTACAAGCACTTTTCATCATTAGTACTTGAAAGGGAGAGAGAAAAAGAAAATTTAAAAAAAAACCTCACTCAAAAGAAAAGAAGCAGAATATGACAGGGCCTATAGCACCGTGTCCAAACATCTCAGAGATCTGTGCATGAAGTACAGGAGTCAATGACAAACTCAAAGTGACACCATAAAGCTGGTGATGATGAGCTTTTCTTCAAGTGACAATAGCCTCAGAACCAAAAGAGAGGAAACATTTTAAATAAAAAAATAATAATCTGGATGTGGGCCCAGGGGACCTGAGTGATTTAGGCTCAGCTTTGCTACTCACAGCTATATCTTTGGCAAGTCATTTAGTTTTCCAGCTTCTGTGTCTCTTCGACTATAAAATGGAGTTTATAATTGCTACTTGCTCTATCTGACTCACAGGACACCTAAATGCATATATACATGAAAATACCTTGCAAGCTATCAAACTGAACTAAATTTATAAATGATAGTGATAATTAGTATGCTTAATACAACGTAACACCTAATAACTACAATAGCAATAACAGCAATCATTGTTTACCACCCACTGGGAGAGGCATTCAGATAATAGATGTAATCCTTACAAGAACTTAATGAAATAAATTTTTTAAATCTCTATTTTGCAGATGTATGAACAGGCTCAGCATCATTAAGCAAAATATTCAGTGTCACACTTAGTAAGTGGTAGAACTGGAGGACATGTATAGGATTCTAGAGCCCATGTTCTTAGCCCTCAAAAATACCACCCAAAGTAGATAAGTTTAAAATATTTTCATGTGCCTGAAACATACAGCAAATCCACCCCAGCCAACTATATAAATAGTTCTGTGCATGTGTAGTTAGCTAATTGCATGTAAATGTGTCTCCTACTCATGTTGTTATTTTTTGAATTACTCAATTTTAAAAGTATGAGTATTAGCTTTTCAGTCAAAAATCTCCATACATTAAAGCAGACACATGAAATTATACATTGTTTATAAATGAGCCCAGAGAGATCAAATTTATTTTGTAAGGTAAAGTCATTTTTTAAAATATACAGTTCACTGGAATGAGGCGAAAGACTAAAGATCAAGCCTCATCTCTGCCCGGAGCTGCTCCCAGAGAGAGATCTTTTTAGAGCAAACAAAGATCACTTTGGGCATGCTCCTGTTTCTATGCATGGTTGTGGCATAGAATATAACCTGCAAAATGGCACAGAGTATCTCACCTCTACAATATCTTTCCTGTAAATCTGCTATTTATGCCCATTAGTTGATGTCCAGTTCAGAGCCTCAAGATGGCATCTTGTCCAGAGATATCCATGTGAGCTGCAGAACAGGATCAATCTACAACCCTCTCATATTCAATCTCTATATTTGCCTCTGGTTATGGCTTGTGTCTAGATGTCCCCTCAAAGCCTCAGGAAGTCACGGGGGTGCTTTTTAGAGGTACCTGGATCTAAAGTGTGTGGTGCTGGGATCAAGGGTGTGTGCTTACCAGATCAGTCCACTGATTGGTTTGGCATAGTTATGGCTGGGATTAAGAGTGTGAGTTTCACACCCACCCTAGTGAGGGTATCCTGCATAAATAAAAGGGATAGTGTGTTTTCGCCTGACTGCTTGCTGTGGACGTTTTCTCTTCTGTGATGTTCCTACGCAATGCCATCTCACCTGAAGCAAACCAATTATATACAGAAATCTCTACAAACTGTGAGCCAAATAAACCTTTCCTAATTCAACTTTGGGTGTTGGGCATTTTGTCTCAGTGATGAGAAAAGTGACTAAGACACCTCTCTACGAAAACAAAGTGAGAAAATGTAGAAGGATTCAAGAGTTGTTTCCCTGGAAAACTCTGAAACCAGACTTGTTTCACCTGTGTGTAAAAAAAACATTAAGGATCATTTAAAGAAAAGACATAAATATATATGAGAATTTCTTTAAAAGAGGAAAGGAAAATATAGGTTGGCAGGAGATTTGGGGTAACATGTAGGGAAGAATTTCCCAAGAGAGCTCCATACCACTGAAATGACTAAAAAGTCAAACTAGAGGTCTAAAATCAGTATTTAAAAAATTCTCCCAAGTCAAGATCAATTGACCACAAGTCCTGATTTCTAGCTTGAATTACTCTGGAAACCTCCTAACTGTTCTCCCAATTTTGATCTCTGCCCCTTAATTATATTCTCAACAGCCTGGCTGGAATTGTTCCATTAATACGTGAGTGAGTTAATGCTATTCCCTTGCTTATAACCCACCAATATCGCCATCTCATTCACCGTGGCCCTCAGGCTTCTGGTGCAGCTCCCAGATCCAGCCTCTGGAGTAATCATTTCCTCTGCCAGAACCTGACCCCCAAAACTTGATGGTTTACTTCCTCTTCTTTCTCCCAAGTCTCTTTTCAATGTTACCCAATCACTTACCATCATTCATAAAATTCATGCCCAAAGAACTCAGGACCTTGCGTTTGCCAAGGCAGCTGGCCCTACAGAATATTATTTCTACCTCACCACTTATCTTGATTTCCAATACCAAGTCTTTGATCTTTGTATTTTAAATGTATGCTTAGTCATCATTATTTTCAGATTCCTTGTTTATGAGCCTGTCTCCTTATTCAAATTTATTTCTAATATCCAAAATCAATACTCATGGTGTTACTATAGTTATCCCCAGTCACAGGGGAGTGTAAAAAATTTTAGTCACCCAACACACATGACTCTAGCTAAAGTCAGACAGCATAATGCTCTGCTTTATTAAGGTCTTATGCTGTAAACATGTGTACTTTTCATGATATATTTAGTATAACATAATTTATGCTTTGAATTGATAATTCTCTGCTTAAACTAGCCCCAAGAATAGTTCTTAACTGTTTGTTGTCTAGTGTCTTCAAGTCTCAGTAGGGTGGCAAGCTTGCCTCACCTCAGACAGATAATCTTTGCTCCAATGTAATTATGCTAGTGGCTGTGAGTTGAATGTTAGTGTATCAATGCTATACACCAAATGAAATGTCTTGAAACAAAGCATATGAAACAGGGTTGTGTGTTGAGCAGTTGAAAAAAACATAACCAAATCATTAGTAACAAGAAGAGACCTAGAATAGCAAAAGTCTTTGTAGGCATCAGACACAAGAGAGTGGGTATCACAACCCCCAGATTGAAACTATACTACAAAGCCACTGAGATATAAACAGCATGGTATTGGCAAAGAAAAAGACCTGGGGATCAGTGGAATAGACTGGAAGATACAGAAACAATTCCAGATGTACTCAGCTACTTCATCTGTCACAAAGGAGCCAACCATCTTCAGTGGAGGAAAGACAACCTCTTTAATAAATGCTGTTGGAAAAACTGGATTTCAACCTACCAAAGATTAAAACTAGACACTTATCTTTCACCATGCACTAAACTAAAATCCAAGTGGATTAAAAATCTAAATATTAAAACAGAAACACTAAACTTGATGGAAGATAAGTTAGATGGAACTCTCAAAGATATTGGCATAGGAAAAGACTTTATGAACAAATCCTCAGTAGCACAGGAACTTGCACAAAGAATCAACAACTAGGATCTCATCTTTTTAAAAAGCTTCTGCATTGCAAAAGAAACCATCAACAGAACTAAGAAACAATCTACAATGTGGGGAAAAAAGTTTTACCAGCTGGTCCTCAGACAAAGGACTATTATCTAGAATATATAAAGAACTAAAAAAATCAAGCCCCCCAAATATAAAGACCTGAGTCAAAAGTGGGCATCTGAAATGAACAGACACTTCTCAAAGAAGTAAAAACATCAAGTAAATATATGAAAAAATGTTCCACATCACTAGTCATTCGAGAGATGCAGATGAAAACAACACTGAGATTCCACCTCACTCCAGAAGGAATGGTTGCTATCAAGAAATCAACCAATAACAAATGTTGGCAGGGATGAGGAGAGAAAGGAACCCTTCTTCATTGTTGGTGGGAGTGCAGACTGGTGCAACCACTACGGAAATCAATATGGAGATACCTCAGAGAACTAGGATTAGAGGTTCCATCTGACCCAGCCATCCCTCTGCTGGGTACCTTTCCAAAAGAATTAAAGGAATCATACCACAGTGATATATGCTCACTCATGTTTATAGTGGCCCAATTTCTAATAGCTAAAACTTGGAAACAGCCCAACTGCTGTGGTTTTTCTACAAAACGGAATACTACTCATCCATAAAGAATGAGAAATTAGAGTCATTCATAGGAAAATAGATGCATATTGAGGCCATACTCTTAAGTGAAATAAATAGGACACATGTGTAAATACCAAATAGTTTCTCTGGTGTGAAAAACTAAAAATATTAATAAGATCCAAATTGCATAACTGATAATGTGAAATAGAAAGAAAAGGGCTGACAGTGTAGGGGAAGTAGGAAGGATAGGGGAAAGGAAATAAGGGAAAAAATATGAGAAAATGAAAAAATGGAAACAAAGTCTTTGTAAATAGGGGAGGGTGGAGAGGGTGAAGGGAGGGCAGGGGTGTGGGGGAAATTGAGAACCAAGATCTGTTATGTAAAGGTACATGATCCCAAGGATGAATATAACTGTACTGTATACCTAAAAAGTACCAATAAACTCAATGAGAAAAAAATAACCAGAGACTCACAGGAGTCTAATTATATATTTCTCCTAGGAACAGTAACACAGTATTTTTTAATTTAGTGTTCACAGTGAATTTGTAAAATTATTGCAGTTGATGAGACTTGCCTATAGAGTGGTCTCACAGATTTGTCTATTCATTTTCTAACTGCTCCATGAGGATAGTCAGAAAACTCCTAGTTATCTGGCAGACCACATAGCACAAGCTTTAGAAAGTAGCACACAAAATACCGGCACGTGAAGAAGGTGAAGCGTAGACCACAGTGAGAAGGAGGGCCCTTCATCGTGAGGTGGGAACACAGACACAGCAAGCTTTTCCCCTTTCAGATGGGAGCCTGGAGCTGGCCTAGAGGTCTCAGATGCCAACATCCCCATTAAATATGTATTGATTGCTGAGAGGTAACTTGATAGAGAATTTGACCCTTCAAAGTCATTTCTGTATCTCTTTTTTTAAAAGGTTACTTCTTTATTTCTCAAAGTACAATAAATACTTTGGGAGGGTGCTCTGGCAAGTACGTAGGAAAAGAAACAGGTCCTGCTGTCAAATAGTCTTTCCTGATTTGGTTCAATGGAATATTCGTATGTAGTGTACATTTAGCCATTATATTTGGACAAGAAGCCAAGAAATTATTTAACTACAAAAGGAAGCCATTTGTGTGCCAAAGGAAAAGTATTTTAAAAATAACAATTTGTACATACAGTACATTTCTCTCTTCCTAAGTTTTAAGTGGTGTGAAATTAATCTGATCAAATCACTTCAAATGTTGAGATGGAGAAATGACACTTCATGTGACAGTGATACGGCATTTTATCTAAAACTGTGGCTTTTTTTTACAGCTCATGAATGAATAAATGAATGATGGCTATAAACTTCCTTAGCCTCTTAGATAAATGGCTGTCACAAAAATATGAAGGCTAACGAAGCAGAAAAATGGCAAGAGAGGGAATATGTCTTGAGGATTATAGTGGGGTTTGGTGCCAAACGCTTAGAGAACGTAACTCTCATGGTCTATTACCTTATCTTACAAGTTATTATGTAATGGGGGTGATCTAATTTGTTATGGTATCAAAAGGATGACAATTTTTTCCTTCTTTCTCATATCCTTTTTCTCTGTCATCTTCCCATCTTCAAAGGAATCTCTCTCTCTCTCTCTCTGACAAACACAAATACATATAGTACTTTGCACACAGTGCATACAGTGAAAGCATTTTAATGAAGGTAAAAGAAAAGAGTCATTCCCTTACCAAATTTCACATTCTGAACAAAGTAGTACATATAGAAGGAAATAGTGTAATATTCTGAGTATTACAGTCAAAGAGGACTGTGTCTGGATTTAATAGCTTCAAGTACTCCAAGGGTTGGAGAAGACCCACCTCACATCTAAAATCTTCAAAGAACTTGGGATGTACTGCCCAGAGAGAACAATGCTTCCCAGATACTTTTTCAAATGCCTGAAGGACTACACACAGAAAATGAAGAAGGTGGTTGTACTTGTACTGTACGGTTTGTTGGTGGGTGGGTTTTTGAAGAGGGGGTGTTGGTGTAATGCTCAATGATTCCTCTGAGAGACTTCCTATGCAAGCCCAGCATATACATGGTGATTTCACTGACCAACCTCAGAGACAACTCAAGGCATTGATCATGTGTATATTATTTAGGGCTGGTACATCCAATGCATTAACTGCTAGGTATGTGCAGCTGTTGAGAGATTTAAATGTGGCTAGTGCAACATGTTCAAATGCTAACACTACCAATACATTGGACTAAGTGCAACATATAATTAGGGTCATAATTAATGTCACTTGGGTCTTTTTAATTTGCTTTTTAGTGTCTATCCTAGAGCTTTCAAAATTTAAAATATGACTCCCATTATAATTCTATTAGGTGTCATTTCCTTGAAATCGATATAACAGAAGCCTCCTCTCTGCTTCAGTTGTAATAGTGAGACGTGTATCTGGGTCATCAGTGACACTTCTGCATATGTAGGTTTAAAGAACAAGTCCTGGGGCTAAACTGTACCCCACTGTACCAAACTGTTGTGAAGAAGGGAAAAAGACAAAGTGAACTATTAAGCAGCAATTAAATGGAATGAGCTAAACTATGTGTTTTAGCGATAGATTCAGGCATATTGACAAAGCAAGTTACAAGTGATGCAATATGAGTTTTTAAGTCAAATAAAATGTGCATCTTTGAGGTTTGAGTTTTCTGGCACCACAATGCTGAGGCTGGGAAGCTAATGATATGGGTGACTGGGGAAGATTTAATGTAAGGCTATTGAGTCTTATGGATAATGTTTGAATTATTTTTTACAAGGAAAAAGTATTTATCTATAATATTATTATTATGCTAACACTACTAAGCTGAGTGATCTCATTTCTTTTCCAGCTCGGGATTGTCTGATCTGGTAGGAAGATAGTGTTAGCAACAGGTACCAATAGAAAGTGGCAGGGTTGTCCCTAAGTTATAAAATGTAGGAGATAATGTAGGTGAGCATCAACACCTTAGGATATTAAGTACAAATATGGGATTGTTGGAATTACTCATCCCTTTATAGCTGAGCCCACAACCTGCTCTAACTAAATACAGAGCAAAAGAACATACCAGGTTACACTGAGTAATTAAACAATGAAGAAGACATTAACTCTTTGGGATCTCTTTTGGTCAGATCTGCACTAAAGAGGCCTCACATACCCTGATCATCAGTACAGCCTTTCTGATGTCCCGAACACCATCATACACCAGGCGAGAGGCATCGATGAACTCATTTTCCTCAAATGGTTGAGGGATGTTAGCACTCAGGGCTTCAATGGCAACCTCAACTTGTTCAGCAAAGCGTGGCATCACTGGGTTAGAAAAGAGAAAAGCAGTGGATTAGGCAGTCTTTCTCTTACTATCCCTTCTGTAGCCCTTGGGCAGGGTTGAAGTCCCTTCCATCCAGTTTGGGGTGGGCCCAACGTACTGCTCTTTGTGTTCCTTACCCAGCAGAGGAACATGGTGATGGTTCGCAAAAACAAAACTTTTGAAAGCCATCCAGGGTAGTAGGGTGTAGTATATGATAACCTGAGTTAAACTCCACATCTACTGGTACCAAGGGAAACATCAGGCAAGTTTTCTTAACCCCTCCAGAACTGCTTCTCTGTCTATAAAGTATAGACAGATATTTGATAGAATAACGCAAACAAAAGTACTCAATGGAATCATCAATACAATTTTAAAGTCACAAAATATAGTCATAGATGGTGAACAGCAGACCTTAACCCACATGGCTTCAAAATAGCTGGTGAGTAATATGATCTCATCCATTCCACTGTTGTAATGCAGGGATTGGGGGAGGGTTTTGTGGTAGAAATGGAGACAGTCTGTAGAAGGACTAAGAGGAAAGGGAAAACACAAGATACTCAGAAAGATGTACAGAGATGACTAGTGAGCTCAAAGATAAACTGTTCCATTTTGTCGTGACCACTTGATGTAAATGAAGATGCACAGGTAAGTTTTCAAAATGCTGACACCTCTTTCTTTTCACAGGGGCACCTGCATACTCCCTAAAGGTTTGTGGAAAATAAGCTCAGTGGAATGTCTGGAATGCTTCCACTGACTACTTAAAAAATGCTGCTGATTCACTGATTCTCAAAAATTTTAATTCAATTTTTCTCAACTGTTATCTTTTAACAATCAACTGGCAAACAAAAGCCAAAAGCACAATTCATTTTATTTACAAGGACAATAATAGAGAAAAATCATTCATCTATTTCCATTTCTGAACTTTCATGCCTGATTCATCTTTATACTCATTTGCATTCTCTGTGGATACGGTAACATCCATTTTAATCCCTGGTGTGAGAAACTCTGCTAAATTACTTTACTCTCTAGGGTCAGAGAATTCAAGATAAAACATTCCTACAAAAGTGCATTTCCACCAGGAAAAATCAAATATTTTTTAAAAAGTAGAGGGAGGGTTAGAAGGATGTAGAGTAATAATTTTTTCAACAGAAACTATCAAAACCAAAACATATGTAGTATGAATTTCCTTTTGTAGGTGAATTATTATGACTTTTATCAGGGACTTTGAACTGCATTTAGATGGAAAAAATTTGGAGAATACTGAGCTATATTGAAGCAAATATGAATCAAATAAAATTGAAGTGACTGATATGCTATTTTGCTGAATTGATCATTATGCTGTATACACATGTCCCAAAATTTCACCCTGGGTCCTATAAATCCATACAATGATAATAGAGGGTTTTTAAGTAAAATTATAAAAATACTATACTTCTAAAAGCAGGACATTAAATTCATGTTTGGTGTCATAAACATACACAATGATTATATATCAATTACAAATAAAAATTTTAAAACTTTATTTCTTTTTATAAAACCAATACATTCAACTCAGGTTATTTTAGGCATCTTTTTGTATTGGGAACAATTCTTTTTACATAATTTAAAAATGCATATAGTTTAAACTGACCTCCATGAATACAAAAGTATTTTTGTGTTCATTTGTCATTTGCAGATGGGTATCTCCCTTAAATGAAACTACAAATTCCCTTTCTTACACTGAAACTTCTGAGTCCTATTAATTCCATTCTGTTTGATGGCTAAGATACTATAGCCAGGAGCATCAGTGATTTCACAGCTTTACATACTATCAGGTGGCACATATGTGAATATAATTTCTTGCACCTATTGTACAAATGATAAAGGGTTAGTAACCTTACATATATGTAGAATAAAGACACCTTGAAATCAGTAAGAAAGAGGTAGAAAAACTGACAAAGCATTAGCATACTATTATTCACAGAAATCTGGATTACTTATAAATACACAATAGGATGCTTGGCTTCACTAACATTTGCAAAAGTAACAGTGAAAACAATCAGATATTTCATACTGGTGGTAGAGGGAGACAAACAAATTAAAGCATAATAATTTTACTTAGAAGGTAGATAAAGGGGAACCCTTCTACCACAGATTTAATATATAATTATATATTAGTATATATATTATATATTATTATATTATTAATTATATAATATATATTGAGTATTTTGACAAAATCTAATAAGAGGAAGCTTTCCACTCCTCAACAGCAAATTGGGGAATATTTATGCTACAGGATGTCCAGCTATTAACTCGTAAAGAGATGCTGATTAGGCAGGCTGAGTAACCCCTATAGGGGAGTCACAAGAACGTGCATGTCTTTGAATCTCTAGGGTATAGTTGTTTCTTTTCTTCTTCTTTTTTTTTTTTGCATTAAGTTTACTGCTACATTTTAGGTACATAGAATGCAATTACATTCAATATTGGGATCTTGTACCTTTACATGATAAATCTTGGTTCTTATTTTATCCCCATCCCCCTGCTGTCATTTTACCCCCTCCACCCTTCCCTGTTTACAAAGACTTTGTTTCCATTTTTTTCCTTTTGTTATATTTTCTCTTTTCTCTTCTTTCCTTTTCCCAACCCCTCCCACTTCCCCTACTACTTTAGGCCTTTTGGTTCTATTTCACATTATCAATCATACATTTTGATTCTTATTTACACTTTTAGTTTTTCATACCAGAGAAACTATTTGGTATTGACACATATGTGTCCTATTTATTTCATTTGAGAATATAGCCTTCTAAGACCTGTCATGTAAAGGTACAAGATCCCGATGATGAATGTAACGTACTGTATACCTAAAAAGTACCAATAAACTCAATGAGAAAAGAAAAAAGAATATAACCGCAATGTGCATCCATATAAATGTCTCTAGTTTCATTTTCTTTATGGCTGAGTAGTACTCCATTTATAAAAAAAAATAAACACATCCTGTTTATCCAGTCTTATCAAGTATAGTTGTTTCTTATTAGATTGCATAGTCTAATAGTTGAGAAAAAGAAATTATATAAAATGTGAGAATGAAAATAACTGTTTCCCATAATCCTCTTAAGGAGATAAGCTCCAGTTTTATTCTGTCTCCTCCATCTCAGAAGGAACCACTGTGAAGAGCTCACTCCAGATTCACAGGCAGTATAACAAGACTGACCAAGCATGTGAATTCAGGGGCAGCTAAACTGAGTCCTGAGGCAGGAGCTTGACCAGAAAAAGCAAACTGAAAAAAAGAAGATTATTCGTAAGAAATTTAAAAATACAGAGTACTATGTACAATTTAAACATGTCCTAATACTTTCTGAAAGGACAGATACTGGCTGAAATATAGCATTTATTTTTGAGGTAGGAAGAAGAGGCACCTGTTATATTACTGCCTGCTTTTTTATATCTTTGAATTATTTATAATCAAATAATTATAACCTTATAATTACTGATAATTCAAACATTTTAAAAAATTATTCTCAAAAGTAAACAATGGGCTGTAAAATAGGGCTGTTAAAAAACAATGTACTATCACATGGCATAGAACAGAACAAAAACCAGTTTGATCAATATCACTAAGAGAAGTCCCTTAGAAATTCTATGATCAAATGCTTAATAGTCTACCTTAGTAAATATCCTCAGAGAGCTGATTTACATTGCACTTACTTCCCACACCTTACCCCCATGAGCACATCTCTATGTGCTTGAAAACCTTTGCGAGTTTAGAGGGGTGAAGTAGGTGCACTGGTGTGCTGTATCTGTGCAATGTTATCCCGAAGAAAAAATGGTCAGGAACAGCAATGGGTGACAGGCGATCTTGCTTCAGTTACCTATTGACCTGACTCTATTCAGGGAAGAGAGAGAAAAACTAAAACCTGAAAGGAGCATTTTCATGAGGCTGCTCTGAGGAAGGGGCTCTGAAGAGAGGTTTCAGAGAAGATGGAAATAAGGCCCTTTTGGGAAGACATTGGAAGAGAAATAGCATCAGGTTTAAAAAAATAGTGGGGGGAAAGAGGTAAAAACTTTTTCTGTGCTCTGATCATTAGCACCCTCAAGGCGCACCTGTACACAGCTGGTCAGTGAGACTGCTCTGTAACCAACACGGCTTTGGTCTTCACATTGTTGCTCTCTTTCCTGGTTAAATTTTATCTTGTTTTGCTTTTTTTCAGAGGGCTAAGTCAGGAAAACAAACATTTATAGAAGAAAATTATCTATCTTGGCAGAACCAAAGGTACTAGTTTAACTATGAATTCTTCTAACATTGTGGTAGTATCTGAAAAATTAAATGCCCCAATAGTAATACTAAGAAAAGGTTTCAGATTACTTCAAATGTGACATTGTTCTGCTTCTCACTAATTGAGATAAAACATAGCTTTGCCTTTGAGATTCACACATTACACATCAACAGAAGTTTTGATATTGGATTATATAAATAGAAGTTTCTTCCTACTTTCTCAATTGCATCAAAAAAAATAGGCAGCTTTACCATTATTTATCAGAAATGCTGAATTGCTCTTAATAGCTTGTCCTGAACAAGTGATCAAAGTTGGGAATAAACTTTTAAACTCTAGCTATACTTTTGTATGCACACTGCAAACTAGGCCACAAAAAGATGACATTCCAGGAGAAACGAAATCAGAGTTTAGTATGCATATAAAAACCAAGGTCGTGTGTTTCTAGTATTGATCGAGATCCTAAACCATAAATGAGGAAGTTTTCTTCTGAGCAACTTCAGAGGTAAGGTTTCAGAACACAGTGTGAGTCAGTTAAATGAATGAGAAACTCTGCTAAGGTGCAAAAAGGACTGCTGACAACCATAAGGGGAAAATCCAAGGTTAATCAGAGATAGTAGGGAGGAACAGCCAGCCAACCCCATTGCCTGTGATCAACCGTCTAAAAAGCTGTGTTTTCACCTTCAACATTTCAGTGTTTCCCTACAATGCATAGGGAAATGTAACACCTCTTTAACAAGATACAAACACAAATAAGCATCTGACCTTATTTACATTTTGTCTCTTTCTATCGCCAACTATTTCTACATATATTTAAATGTTCCAGTAGCATTGAATTATGACTGTATCTCCAAACGTGATATGCAAACAAAACATTTCATCCCAACATATCCATAAATAACTTATTCTGTCACACTGAAATATACTTCCTTCTCTTTGATCACATGAAGGACGAGTATTAATCTTCAATTTCCAAGGTCTGAATAAATCGCTATCATGAAGCCTTCCTTAATCGCTAGATACCACAAATCAGACAATTTTTAAAATAATTTATAGCATCCTAATTATGAACACACCATTGAAGACTTGGAACACTGAGATTGTTCTCTGGCATTTCTGTAAGTTAACTTCTTTGCATATGAGTCAGTTTTAGAGAGAGCCCATATATTCCTCTTTCTTTTCATTTTAAGCCCTTGTGATGCTCTGGCTTAGAGAGTTTAGTTGAGAAGAGAAAAAATGAGAAGTAAAAGAATGAGATAAAAAGAAGAGTCAATTCACCACTGAACACTCCAGGGACAAAATGAGTAGAATCATCTCACTTTCTCCCTTTTTCAAGCCATCTTTCCATATTGGTTCAGTAATTGTATTAGTTTCATAAGTCATTAAGCAAATTATTAGTGGACATTCTAGGTTTAGTCTCTGGGGATCTTTCAGAAATCCGAGCTTCAAATCATTGAATCATTTTAGGACTAAGCATCTTTGGCAGGAACTTCAACACTGAACCAAGGGAAAGATTCATGATTCTATTCTCCACTGGAAAATATATCAGGACTGGAATGGAACTGTGGCTCAGGAATTAGTACAGTACTCTTCCCCCTTTGCAGTAATTAAGTCTTTCAGCAGTTGGAATTAGGTAAAGTATTAGGTGTTATCAGAGTAAATGGGGCCAGACATAATTAATCTGAGGAGACTGAGATGATTCCAGTATCCCAAACACCAGTGATGGCAAACCTTTTAGAGACCAAGTGCTCAAACTGCAATCTAAAACCCACTTACTTATCTCAAAGTGTCAACACTGCAATTAAACCTAAATAGTGAGGTTTTAGTTTAGAAAAACAACTGTTATCCAATGGTCAGCTGTTGGGGCAATTTGGCTCCTGAGTCAATAGAGAGGACTTTGCACCCCCACTGTGGTACTTGTGCCATAAGTTCTCCATCACTGTCCTAAACCAACGAATGGTTATTTGATATTGTTTCTACAGATGAAGCAAACTTTCTCCAAAATAGCTTTTACCCAGTACTGCTGAGGAATAATTCAGGAAGCCTCTAGTACTAGAGGAGAGGTGAAGAAACAGTAACTAAGAGTATGCTATAAACCACTAGGGCCTAAATTTGCCCAAAGGGATGTCTGAATGGCATTTATAAGGTGCTAGATGGGTCTTAATGTTTCAGCATATCCATGGAGCAAAATCAGTTGTAAAGAGTCTGAGCATGAAGCTCTAAGTCACAGTCCTTGTAGAAATAGGAGCTGTTCCAACATGATTCTGTGACACACCTGTACATTTCAAAAACAAAGAAAGACAACCTATAAAGGCTTGCCATCATTCTATATTGGTTTAGAAATTTTAGTAAATATTGTCGTTCTCATGAGTTAAGTTATTAGAAGACCTTAAAGGTTTTCTCACTTCTTCACAAATAGATCTTTCAAAATCTTGAGTTCATAACCTTTTTAGGGATGCTTAGTTTCACCTGCTGGACATGAAGTGATCAAATAGATGTATAAGTCTGCCTCTTGCATATTGTTTCATTTTTCTATGTAATTACAGAATCATGTCCTCCACTAGATGTAGATATACCTTCTCTACAAGATATAAGGCTGTTTAAGTCCTGTTGAGGCCAGAAGTTCCTGCACTGCCCAAACCTTTCACTGTGACCCTGAATTTGTACACCCTAATCCTCGTTACGCCTTTCATTGCTGCTAGTTATATATCTCCTCTTCAGATCCACAGATTAACATTTGAGCTTTACAGCTAAGGAAATTCCATTTTTTTCTAGTGATGTCATTACTTTTTATTCCTTCCTTTTGACATGTACATTGTGATCTCTGAATTATGTAACAGCTTCCTATCTTATTTCTCTATATAATTTCCTTACTCTGTCTTTCCTCTTCTACTTCAACTCACACCTCCAAGCACCTTGAGCCAATCTTAGCCTTTTCTTCCCCATTATCCAGCTCTGCTATTTTTTTGTCCTCTCTTGGTCACTACTGTGTATGTCTATTTTGATTCACTGGATCTTTTGTGTTCTGGAAACCACTGCACAAGGAAATCAGCCCATTGTTCCAGACACCAAACATGTGCCTGTGTAGTCCACATTGTCATATTTGTCCACACATCCTAATATTCTTTCCTAATTATGCTACTCATTATCATCATTGTGTCTCCTGCATGTGTGTGTGTGTGTATGTGTGTGTGTGTGTGTGTGTGTGTGTGTGTGTGTGTGTGTTTGTGTGTTGGGGATTGAACTCAGAACCTTGTGCCTGCAAAGCAGGTGGAAGCACCACTGAGCTAAATCCCTGGCTCCTGTGTTTCCCATCTTTAACATCTTTAAATCCATATGGGAGGTAAGGCAAGTTTTGCAAAGTCCCAGAGGAGCTCTCTTTCCTGGTATAGATGTCTTTATGTAATTTTCTCAACAGAATATGGGCTGGGAATAATGATTCCTTTCTAACCAATAGGATATGACAAAGGATGACAAGGGCCTTCTGTGAAAAAGATATAAAATGAGTTGGGTTTCAATCTTGTTTGATCCTTTTAGCTCTTTTGATGGTTTATTGTAATTAAAGCCAATTAGCATATAGTGAACTGCTCTAGGGAAAATTCCATTTGGCAAGTAACAGAGAGGGTGCTGGTGAACTCCCAGGAAAGAACTGGAACCCCCAGGAAAGAACAAGAGTTCAACAACAAATGAAGTGAGGCCTTCCACAGCACATGAGTGTCTGGAAGTGAAGCTTTCACCAGATGATCTTTTAAACACCCATATCTCTCACCAATATCTTGACTACACTCTGGGTGGAGGTCTTTCACTAAGCCATTCTAATATGCCTGGTCCACAGAAACAGAAATAATAAATGGAATGTTAAGATGATAAATTTGGGGGTGATTTATTACATAGAACTAGATAACTAGTACAATATTATTTGCCAGAAATGAATATTATCAGTAAAGATATCTAGCACGATACAATAAAACTTCTTATCGTTTGTAGCAGCAATGCTAGGTCTATGCTTTTGGTGTTTCATTCCAAAAAGTCTTGACATTTGATTTTTCACAAATTATTTAACAAATCTGAGCTGCAGTTTGCCTTGTGTAAGACAGAAACAATGACAGCTAGCTGCTTTTCAGGTTTCACATAAAGTTTAGAAATAATATGTTCAAAAAATTTATTACCAGTTGGGTTTGCTGGCAAGCGCCTATAGTCCCAGTTACTTGGGAAGCTGAAGCAGGAAGATAATTTGAATGCAGAAATTTTAGACCAGTCTCAGCAACAAAGCAAGACCAATTAAAAAACAAAACACCTATTTGATAGCAAATCTACATAGGGCTTTAGGCATCAGGAATGGAGTACCAAATAATATAGACATGGTTCCACATTTGGGGCACTGAAAAAACCCTAGGACATATGTAAGAAGATTACAATGGCGCCCAGAACATAAAAGATTCCAAATAAATAGTTCTTGTATTCATCTTCACACTACAACTCTCTGCATCTACCCATCCACACACTTCTTTGATTAAAGCATACAAATTTGCCTAGGATCCTTTGGATGGGACTTGTTGGTTCAATTGTAGGGACTCACCACCAAAAACGCAGGCCTTCTGAGGTACAATGAACTAAACTGAAGATAACACAGGAATATCCACAACTCAGGAAGTTGGGACAACTTAGCTTTAATACTGAATTTGCCCTTCTCTCCCTTCCTCTGGACCATGTCATTGTGGTGACAGTGTTGTACTTTTAATAAGGTATATTCTATGCAATCTAACTGAGAACAAGATTGGATAAATTCACTCCCATAACTGTTCTTTTAATATTAATTGTCAAAAAAGGCCACTGTTAAACACTGTGCTCCATTCTGACTTCACTGATGAATGATGAAAGAGAATCTTTAAAAGTAAGGACTTTAAAGAAAAAGTAGTTTCAATAGGAGACTGGATATAGAAAATGTGTTTTGTTTTTAAATACAAAATGGAGTACTACTCAGCCATAAAGAATAAGAAACTAGAGACATTTGTAGCTAAATGGATGTGCATTGAGGTGATATTCTTAAATGAAATAAATAAGATGCATATGTGTAAATATCAGTTTTTCTTTTGTGAGAAACTGAAAGTATAAATAAGGATGAAAAGGTATAATAATGTGAAATAGAAAAGGTGAAGAGGGGAAGAGGAAATGGGAGGGGTAGGGAAAAAGAAAGATGGGAATGGAATTAATATGAGAAAAAGAAAAATGGAAACAAAGTCTTTGTAGATAGGGAGGGGTGCAGGTGTTGAAAGGAGGTCAAGGGAATGGTGAAAAAATCAGAACCAAGATGGATTACGTAAAGGTGCAAATTTCCAATGATGAATGTCACTACATTATATGCCTTAAATGTACCAAAAAATAATTAATTTTAAAAAAAGGTAGTTTACAAAATTTTTAAAAATTCAAACCCAGTTTGTCCTCCCAGCTTACTCTAATTTTCCTGAGACTACTCCCCTTTCACCTCAAACTTGTATCACTTCAATTATGTAATAGATAGAATTGATAAATTCAAATCTTGAGTAAAGTATGTTTGAATGCTTTTAAAATGTTTCAGAGGCAGCATAGAAATAAAATGTACACTTTCTTTAAATTTAAATATGCCTCTGTCTACACCAATGATGTTCTGACTTTCACTGTGTTCTTTCTTGATAATGCATCCCTGGAATGAGCACTGGACTTCGAAAGCAAGGGCAAAAGTAGCCCAGCTTTATCTGCTCCTTCTTTCCTCATGACTACTATGGACTAAAACTGCCTCTCCAGGTCACAGTAAAGGCCACCCAGCCAGTGCTGGTTCTTTTTTCACTTGTGTTCTTATCCTCGAGCTTTCTTCTGTCAGCATCAGTCATCTGTTCTCTCCATGGGAGTTCCTACAAGCTGCCATTTTCATAAACTCATGTTTGAAAAATTATAATGTGCATCTCAAACATCAAAATCAAATTTAAGTTCCAGAAGGCCATACATAACCCATGAGTTGAATTGTTTGATAAAAGATGAAAAAGGGCTGCCTGGAAGGAAGGGGGAAAGCAACTCTAAATTCCATTCATGGTAACTACCCTAAGAGAATCAGGGAGCATACATCTGCTCTTGTCTAGACACAAATTCCTTTCCCCAAGGAAAGAAACTGCTTGCTTGGAAGGTTTTCTTACAGTTTAAAATAAGCATTTCAAAAATAATCACAAATGGTTTTTAAGTTAGGAGGAAAGGGTGGCATATTTAATTCTGTAGCTTGAGGAATGAATAAAGAATTGAGTATGATGCCTTATTTAGCTCAGTGTTTGTCAAAACCTAGCTTGATAAATACAGTTTAATTTGGCATCAGTGAGTTTTAAATACTTAGATTGCATTAAGATGTAGTAAAACACTTGCTAAGAATTTCTTGCACATGGTTCAAAAGATTCCAATTTTGATCATAGGTACATAATTTTTTTTAAATGATAAAATCTCTCAAAATAAAGAACCATGTCATTATGTGTTTCATTTATACTGAAAAATATTTTTGAGCTTCAACTGTAATCAATGCTGGAGGAAATGAAGATGTGCTCTTAGATCTCAAGGGGTTAAAATGCAATGAAAACTCAATATACATACACAGGTAGAAAGACACGCAGAAGACAAATGGATTACAGGAAAATATGCATATGTATTAATATGGGTAATAAATAAATGGGCAAATACAGAATTTAAAATAGGGAAATATGTGGCACGATCCAAATGACTGGCAAGTAAAGAGATCAGTGGAAGCAAAGAAGTGGGATTGGCTGGTGTGGTTATAGAGAGGACTTCACCTTCAAGGAAGAAATTTGCTAACATTAGAGGATAGGTAAAGTAGAGAAAGGTAAACCAGGAAGGCATAACATTCGGGGTCATTTTGTCCATCAGTTAACTCTGGTCCTTCAGCTAGGTGCAGAGCTCCCCATGCTTCCTTATGAACAGTAGTTCTGGAGAACTCCACTGATATATTCTACACTCACTTCAAAGTAAGATGTCGTCAGCAGAGCCTTCCCTGATTCAGGTATCTATCACCCATATGGCATCTTTCTCTCTGTACAGAATTTAGGTGATAGGGTCAAACTACTGCCTGTTTGCACACAATTAAGACATCCTGGCCACTCATTCCGGTGGACAACAGTACTGACCCTGCAAGTCAAAACATGTTGCTCTACTGCCACTATCACTGCTGCTTGTGATTGGTGCTGATACTCTTGAAATGACTAAGCATCACCATGTCCATTGGGGTTCCCAGGATTGTAAACCCATGCTGTGATTCAGGCATATTTGGAGGTTCCTGTCCTTTTGGTTTTCTGGGACAAATGGTCACCACCATAAAAGTGTTCTCTGTTCTGCTATGTTGCCTCCCATTTATAACACATAAATGTGTAATTGTGAACATTCCTACAGCCACACTACTTCATCTCCACTTCTATGTCACTATCAGGCTAAAAATCTTCTCTCCAAGATCTGTTTCTTGGGTGATATGTCAGCCCCTATTTTAAGTGAGTTATGCACGTTCCTCTCTCATGGTGCAGATCTGCGCTGTACATGCAGAATCTGTGTGCCTTCATCACATTGCCCTCAGAGGGAGAACCAAATGTAGGGAATGGTAGTTTGTATCAGTAGTAAATGTGTTCCAAGCCAGAAACCTTACATTTGCTTTCAGGCTAACATAAATAAAAATAGGCACAAAAAACTGCGATATGTATAGTATATAGGTATCAGTCACACAAATTGAAACAGCCACGTGCGGTGGCACACACTATGGGAGGCTGAGGCCGAAGGATTGCAATTTTGAGCCCAGCCTAGGCAACTCAGTAAAACTGTCTTAAAATAAATAAATAAATTAATTAATTAAATAAAATATACTGTGAATGTAGCTAAGTACAAAAACCCTGGGTGCAATCCCCAGTGGGAGAGTGAGTGAGGGAGGGGGAGAGGGAGAGGGAGAGGAAGAGAGAGAGGAAGTATACATTGCCTATTTAAGTACTATTAAGTGGCTGAATTTTCCTTCCCATTCTTTGTTTTATTTCTACATTTCCACTGTCATGAATATCAAAGCTATCAACAAGTAAGACATTCCCTACACATCACCATCATTTTAACCTTTCAGAGAGAAATAAAATACTTTGCACTACTAGTAAGTATTACATTAAAATACATTTAAAATATATTAGGATAGCTAGGCTGAGCAAGCTCAGTCACTACAGTTTCTGAGGAAATTCATTACTTTCGTAATCTAATTTCAAGGTCAGTCATGGAGAAGTGACTTCAGCTGTAATAGCCCTTCCTATCTAGAATACCTAATATTTTTGTCTTCCCAATGAGCTGCCCATACCACCTCCTTTTGATATTCCTATTGTTTCCCTGCCTGTTCTCCCCTCCTCCAATAATCCCAGCCACAGGAATAAGGTAAATTGCCCAAATCTCCCCAATCTTCATAAAATGCCATCCCACTGAACAAGTCTGAATAAAGGGAGCACATCTCAAAAGCGGATCCAAGTGTTTTCCTTTTATATGTAGATTCTGTTTGTCTCAGAATCTTGCTCTTTGAGTCTGATGCTGCTTATGGATATGTTCTGTACTGGGGGTCGGGGAGTGAGCTATCCTAATACTTTCGTATGATTTAATCAATGTGCATACATGAAATGTCAGGTATATGATGACAATACCATCCAGGCTGTGGATACATACAGGAACACCTCCCTAGTTATGAGCAGGCCTTTTACGCTATACTAAGTGTCAAAAGAGAGAATTCTGTTGTCTCTGAGACTTGAGTTAGTTGGTTTTTTTTTTTTTTTTCTTTGAGTTAGACATTAATGGATAGATAAGTTCAATAAACACATGTTGAGGAGGAGGAGGAAATGGAGAACATACAGGGAGGAAAGTGGGAGCAGCATGGACGTGTTTTGCCAGCAGAATAATGAGGTCCCAATCCAGATGGATTCTACAGAGAGTTTCTACAGAGGGTTCACCGTGCCAGTGACTGTCCTGTTGAGTGCAGTCACAGGGGAAGCCAGGAGCAGTGCCGCACATATTCTCAGATCGTGACACTGACCACCCCGTAATGATAAAACATCAGATAATACAGGAGAAAACTGAGTCCCAGAGGAAGTAACTAATTAGGTCAAGATTAAAATTTGCTTGTAGCAGTCAAGTGATTGAGTTCTCTTTTCTGTCCTGTATTTGCTGTACTGCACCAAACTGCCCAAATTTGTCAGTACTATTTACATCTGCTGGTCACCTTACGTTTTCTATGCAACACATTTAAAAGATATAGGGCCGGGGATTTAGCTCAGCGGTTCAGTGGCCTGCCTTTCAATCCCCAGTACCAAAAAACAAAAGTTCTAGAGCATGGAAGTAAAAATTATACCATCTCTTTAGTCTATGTATTCTCCAAAATGATAAAATTTTATTATCTTCATCCAGAGTTATCAATAACATAGAATTCTCATTTTAAAACATTTTCTAAATTATTTCTTCTTGTCCTGGCCCATTGTCCACTTTGAAGAAGAAACATCTGGCCGAATCTCAAGGCTTTCTCTATCCATTCCCACTGCCAGTAACTTGCATCAGTTATCAAATGTACAGAAATGACATTTCAATATAATCCATTCAGTGACAGGTTCCTCTCTGTGTATCTAAATATGATATCACTGAAAGTACTTCTGCCCTCTCAGTCTCCTGCAGCAACCTGTAATTTGCTATAATTCAGGTTTTATTGAAGGTCCTATCAAATACTCTGTGTAAGTTTTAATGGGTCTGCTGTAGATTCATTTCACTGTGTTTTTCGTCAACCTAGATTAGTTTCATAAGATGTAGGTCATTTTTTTTACATAATGCCCTACAATTTTATATACTAGTAATTCATTAAAGTATTTTTCTAAATTTAAGTCAGCATTTTTATCAACATGAAAAAACACTTAAGTCAAACATTATTTTTCCTGGGAGGGAAGATAATTCAAGGAAAATAAAAGTACAGATGACTGGATCAGTTTTTGGGTACCTGTCACTTTCACAGAGCTCAGCACAGGCAGCTAGTTGGAAAAGTAGACATCTCCATGGGTGTTATTTTGCCTACCCTAAACCCCCAAGATTATCTAGAGAAATTTTTGGTTAACAGAATTTGGGATGAAAGAGGAGATGGTACAAGCATTAAGTAGGTGAAGTCCATGGATGCTAGTAAGCACGATGTAAAGCACAAGACAGTCCCAGGAGCCAAACTTCAAGAAAGAATTGCTCAGGCCAAATGGTACAGAAGTGTTAAAATTTCTCACTGAGCATCTTAGATCTAACAACTGATTAAAAAGCAAACAAAAATAAAAAGAAACAATAGAATCTACTAGGTGTGATAGGCAGAAAACACAAAAAGTTGACATGACGATATGTTTTTTTCTTCATATTTTCTTTGTCACTTTTCTCTTTTTGCCCCTATTTCTCTATTATTTCTTCATAATAAAATGTACTCTCAGGACAAATTTTATACATTCATAGAAAAGTAACTGACAATGTGGCTCTAATAATTTTTTAAAATACAAAACATTAGCCCAAAGGTAGAAATTTGGTCATTAGTAATATGCATGCATTAGTAATATTTTGAGGCTATATGTCTATATACTGATATGACAACTAACTTATTTCAGAAAATATCTATAATAAAAAAGACCTTGTACAACCATAATCGTAGCAGCAATCCTGTGGTCTTCCCCCAACTCAATGTGTGCTGTCTATATAAGAACAATCCCCAGCAGTTTAATTAGCAGTCCGTTAATAGCTAACATTTTTTGCTCCTATAAACAATATATTGTTCCTGTTTAAGAAACAGAATAGCAACTGGAGACAGAGGCAAAAACTCTGCATCTGTATCTTATCTAGTTCTCAGCCCATTAAAGTCCACTTTTCCTCACCATGAATTTCTACAATTTCCCTTACAGCTTTGCATAAGCTACCTGTTTCAGTCTCTCCTACTTGGTAACTTTCCTAGTTACTTTTAATACATCCTGAAAATACAATCCAAAGTCTTGTCCATGTATTCTATTAAATTAGGAATTAGATGTGGACATTAAAATAAGGAAGGGTCTTTAGGGAAGTTTCCAGAATGCTGCATCCCTACAAGGGAGACTTGGGATGAGAATTATAAATGGTTTGACATGAATAAGTAAGCTAAATTTTGATTAGGAACAATATTCTAGAGAGGGTGGCTCTGTTTCATTGATTATTTTTTAAAATAAAAGATAAACCAGAAAGTGATTTATATTTGTAAACTTTGGATGCAAAGTATGTTAAAATTCCAATCAACTAAGCCCTTGCCTTTAAGTACATTTATATCTAAAGGTCACAACTCCTATTATTAAAGCAGTCCAAGAGATAAGAAGGAAGAAATATTAAAATATCCTGAGTATTATTGCTTGAGTATTCTGTTTTTATTTTTACTTGTATGCAGTACATAATGATCAGATTCATCATAGGGGATTTGTACTCATGCACAACACATCTTAATTCTTTTTTTTCTTTTTATCCCTTTCCCCTATCCCATCCTCTCCTCCCTATTTACAAAATTTTCCTGAATATTCTGTGGACATAGTCGTACGTAAATTGGCTATATGGTGTTTATCTTTTCATCTACCATATTTGTTTCCATCAGTCATGACCAGGCGAGAGTTGAGTCCCATTTCCATGACTTCTACCCTTCTCTAATACTTCTTATCCAAGGTCAGCTTCAAAAAAGTGCTATGGCACGCTAGACCATGTGAAACAAGAGACTTTGTAAGCGAATAGAGCTGAGAAGACAACAGATGAGAACTATAGGAATGCGAGACAGTCTTCTACTAAAGGAAAAAAATATCCTTAAAATTCTTGCTTCCACTTCTCCCAAGTGAGGAAAGATATGTATGGCTTGCTTTGTATTGCTCTACTGAAGCAAAGGGCAACACAATTTGAAAGAAAATCATGCTAAATCTCAGCTAATTAAAATGCAGATATAACATCATTATCATTGTTATTTTTAATTCTAAGTCTGTTAGGGCTCTCAAGAGCAATAATCAGGATGTACTCTTTTTACTATATGATACTACAGTCTTCTCTTTCTTCTTATATTTCAGGCCAATGCCTACATTTACAAGTTGTTTTCTCTTTGCCTTTTCTAGGCTAACAAATATCTACAGAAATCTTTGTAAGTAATTTTTCCTTGTGGAAGGAAACATATTTCTACTAACTTATGATGTAGAACGTGGAACACTGCTCTGTGCGATCTTTCAGAGATACCTATTTTTAAAATGGCTAGTAGTACCAGTACCCAAAGTCCACACGCAAATTGATAAGGGTCACATTGAGGACTGAGGAAAAAGACTCTTCTCTGCACACAAAAGGTCCAATTCATTGCTACTTCCCAACTCCGATAACGGAGTTAAAGTCTCTCTTCTTTTTTTTGCCTTCAACTTGTCCTTCTTCCCCTGAATGTTCTTTTTATTCTCACCTTGACAGAAATATAAACAAATAATAAGGCATGAGGGATTTATGACCAAGGGACATTGGTCAAGAGCAAAACCTACAGATAAATAAATAAATGAATAGGCTAGTGGAGACAACCTACAAAGCTGTGCAGAGTTAGTGCTAACTCGGTGGAAGTATTTTTTCTATCGCAATTCACTTGACAGCCAAAAAGGCTCCCATGAGTAACTAGGATTTATAGAAGTCCCTGGAGGAGGAGATGTAAGACACTCCTAAAAGAAAGAGGAATTGCTGAAAGTCTAACCCTTTCCAAACATCTACCATGTCCTTTCTCTGAGTACTT
Source organism: Fukomys damarensis (assembly GCF_012274545.1). Lineage (NCBI taxonomy): Eukaryota > Metazoa > Chordata > Mammalia > Rodentia > Bathyergidae > Fukomys > Fukomys damarensis. The sequence goes on along the minus strand of NW_022900914.1, from coordinate 55,392,582 downwards.
GATACCCATGTGCTCCCTAAAGCCTTCATGCTTCCCACTAACTATCCAGGCTACTTCAAGCTCATATCTTCTCAAGCACAGATGTAGAAATGGTCATCAAGGTCAACATTACAACCTCTAATCCCATATGCACTATTTTATAGCTTTGTGGTCTCATTCCTGTCTCCTAGAAGATACCTGTCTCCAAGCCTCTATTTTCCCATCTTTAGTTGGAAATAAATAATACAAACGTTTTGTCTGCTCCATAAAGTTCTTGTGAGAATCAGGTGAGATTATATATGAAAACTATAAGGTACTCATAAAAAGTGATGAAAGTGTTATTCTCCTAAAGTTATTCATTTCAAACCCAAGAAACAAAGTGAGCCCTCACGTACGCCACCCATTCCATAATATGTGCAATTTAGCAGCATAAAGGCCCACAGAAAACAATGAAACTGATTTATGCAGATAAAGAAATTAACCATGGCATTAACATTTTGGTGAGATCTAGTATCCAAGCTTACCTGTCTCAGAAAGCAATTTTGTAGCTTCCAGCACTTTTTCAGTGTAAACTCCAGCTTCATAGTTCTCCATTTCAGCATTGATGATGTGTATGACCCGAGCCGCCCGGCCCCTGATGGCTCCCGCAGTACGGTCTAGGGTATCCACATCCCCTTCTTGGAGAGCAATCACACATTTGTTCACATCCTCCAAAATGTGATTTTCTGTGGACAGGACATATACACATGTATACGACTTTACATCACTGAGAACTTAATAGCCAGTTCATTTGAGAAATTCTATGATTCCTCTCCTTGCACCTTTCAATACATGCCTGCTAACACTGAAATGGTATAATTATAGAAGTAGTTGTAAAGGTTGAGCACCATCCAGAGGGCTTGTAGCATCACACAGACTTCTGGGTGCTACTTCTAGAGGTTCTGAATCAGCAGCTCTGGGCTGGGGACCTAAGGAATTTAGTTTCTTTGAAGTTTCTACATGTTTCTGATTTAGGGCCCAAATTGACAATTACAGAAATGAAGAACATGTCTTCTTTTATTTCAAAGTTCTAGACTTATTGCCCAAGACAGCCTTTTAGGAGGTGCTGTGCCAGCTAACATGGAGTAATCTGGCCTAATAGAATTATTACTACACATAAACAGTGTTGAAAGTTTGGGTGCATGTTTGTGTCTTTATTAAGAAAATATTTAAGGGACAACGAGAAAACAAATATCACCCTGTCTTTTAAAGACATAGACATAGACACAGAAGGTACATGCAATGATAAAGTTGATGAGGCCAACACAATCACAGAGTTCCCTATAATTAAAAACCAATCAGTCTTGTGGCCGGTTTTATCAGATTGCAAACAAAGCGAGAATTCCTCTGCCACTGACCAACTAGAAAATACACTGGCAGAAGGTAAGGTTTTATCTGTATAGCATAATGAAAACATAGTTTTATACGTTCAGCAAACAGGCAATGTTCTATTTCTCATATCCAATGTCAGACTTGTGATTATGTCCTTTGAATATGTTTGAAAATATAATTCTAAGGAAATGTTTAAAATGTTTAGTGCTCTATGGATAACTATTTGTTATATTAAGTACTAATCTCTATGGAGTTAATAAAGTCTTTTTAAAAAAAATCTAAGAGCCCCACTTGTGATCCAATATATTAAAAGAAAATGATAGTTTTTCTCTTGGGTACATGATCCTAATTTAAATTAAAGGCAGAAAAAGTAAGCTTTCACAGCTACAAATACTGGAGGAAACTAGATTAGGATTAAAGCCCATGTTAACAAAAACACTGTAATCAGTCAAATCATTAACTAATTTGATAATTGGATCATCAAGTTAGTCATGCGGTGTGAATGAAGTATTAATTTTACTAATGTAAGAGTTTACTAATTTTTCCAAATGAACTGATGGTTTACTCAGCATTTCCAAGCATTTCCCAAAGAGAGGGACCTCTTTTATTGAAAAATGAGTCACGATTCGTTCACGATAGTAATTATACTGATGGATGAAATACACATAAAAGCCACTATGATTCAGAATGTTTTAAAATAGATTTACATTTTGTTAACTTAAGCACTAAGAACGTATTTGAGAAAGACTTGTTCCTGTTCACATAGACATGAATGTTTTATCCAAAGACTACCCCTAGGGAACACACAGGTTCTTGGATCCTCTGTGATAACTGCCCTCTCCTTCTCTCTGCACCCTCTGGTCTGCAACTGTGTGTTTGCAAACACACTGGTCTAGTTTATATCAAGAAAGGCAAGGAATTATTTGAAGGCAAAATCTACAAGCAATTCATATTGCATCCCTGATAGCATTGTACAGACAGCAGATAATTAGATATTGAATGAAAGGGCTCATTGGAAAGAAACAATGCATTACACATTTTTATCTCAAGATATTTTGAATAGAATAAATTCCTGAAATAAAGATATAAAGAAATGCCATTCAAAATGGAAAACATAGAGGTGAAAGTGTATGTGGGGGCACGTGTATTCCAGAAATTGCATTACAAGGAAAAACACCCTTTCTCTGATAGTAACTTTAATATCAACCAGGGTATATAAAATATGTCATAAAACATTTGAATGCAACGGATTTTGCAATAAAGTCCCTTGAAATTTTATGACCTTACTCTTTCAGAGAGATGTAATTTTGTTATTTAAAAAGATCAATGATGACAAAACCACTTCATTGTTATGCACCACAAAAGTCATAGTTTCTAAACTCAGAACCAAACTCACTGTGTGACTTTTTTTCTTTTAAAGAAAACAAACTGAAGATTTTACAGATTTAAAAAAAAGGCAAAGAAAACAAAACAAAAGTCTTGGACATTATAGAGTTGAGTTAATGGCTTTCTCAGATCTTGGATTTCTACAATTTTGTGAGCCAAGTTTAAGAATTAAACTGTCACATGGTTAACGCCAAGGCTCTCATTTTAAAGCACTATTAAAAAATGTAGTTTTTGCCCAGTGGGAAAGGTTTAAATGTTCTAATGCAGCCATTTCACATTTTTTGAGCCCAGACCACAACTGAAAATTGGTTTTGCTCCTGCAATGTTAATAGCAAGTATCGTTGTTCCCCAAACTTGATGCTTTCCATATGAACAAATTAAACATTCAGGTACATGAGTTCAGGTAGCATGAAGAAAAAAATTATAGCCTTTCAGAAACAAAGATCTTCTTTGTTGTTATTGGTGTTGTTGTTGTTTTTAATAGAGTTTCCTGCCAGAACAGATATTCCCCTATGAAGAAAATGATACCTAAAATGTCATTAATGCCATTCTAAAATATCTCCTGGGCCAAAGTTGCAATTTACCGATGCAAATGCTTGGCACTGGCTCACAAAGGAGATGAGAAGTAGTTTCCCCAACTATTGGGCTGTGTCCACAGCCAACCATCAGGAAAGTGTGGGCTGTGTCATCATTTGTCAAGCCTGGTCTGTGGAAAGGCGCCTGCTGCCTGGCTGCCGACTCCAAAGGCGTGCTCCAGCAGGCCCTGCCAACCTGGCTGCCTGACAGCCACTGTTCATTTTCCTGGCGTGGCGTGCGGCAGCATTTGTACCACTCAGGGTGGACTGCACTGTGTTATCAGCAGGAGCCAAAGCCTTTTCTTGTTGCTGGTAATAATGAGACGCACAAAGGAATAGCAGGGAGAAAAGTAGCGAAAAGGCAAGGCTGGGGGGAAGGAAATTAAGAAAAGCTTTGTACCGTTCAAAAAGTCTGAGATAAGACCTCCTCACCTTGCTGCTCCCCACCCTCAGAAATTCCTGTACAGCATTTGAAGAAAAGGGTAAGTGGGCACAGTTTTAAATTCTGGAATATTCCTCTATTGGAAAAGAAGTAGCTTACAGATGTTTTCTATGTACTTGTAGGTAGAAGGGGATTCAGAGGAAAATTTCTGGAGGAGATCAGGTTTGTTGGGAGAGATCTGAGGCTAGGAGGAAGGCCACTAATAGGGGAACTGTAGTCACCCTACAAAAATTGAGCAGCTATTGGAAAGAAGCTTAGTGTCTGTGGCTACCTTTCTATTCCCCAGCATCTAAATCTTCAACACCCTGATCTAACCAATTACTAAGCACGTTACAAACATGCATTTTGGAGTGTATCTTTTATAATGTATCTTACTCATCAACAAAGTAAAAACTCCAGGAATTATATTATACTAAATTCTTTTATCAGCCAACCCAGAGCAAGGGGACATCTAAATGAATAGATAAGTTATTCAAAAAATCATGAAATAATAAACAAAACGGGTTTCTAGAAGATATTTAAACTTGGAATGAGGACACCAGGGCAAGAAAAGGGAGCTGAAAGGAAAGTAGAAAGCAGCGAGGAAAGAAAATTTCCCTTCTATCTTGACTTAGCGAAACTGATAGAATCTGAAAAGAAGGTAATCTGGATTTTCATAGCATCTCTCCTAAATTATCCACTTTTTCACAGACTTAGTGTTCTAAAAGGCAGATTTGGAATATTAATACCCATCTTATGGAATATTGGTGAGAATTAAAGCAAAAAACAGAGAATCAGGCAAATTACAGACAACAAGCATGTGTTAGCTTGGCTTCCCCATCCGCCCTCCATCATTGGAAACCTAGCGTTTTGATTATCTATCAGATCTACAGATTCAACTCTACTGTTCTTACCCAAGCCTTAGACACGAGCCTCCAACTGGAACTAATTGTCTACTTTTTTTTCATAAAGAATGAGAGACTGCAACTAGGGAAAATATTCCAAGATGGCAGCCTCCCCATAGAAATCGTTTCCACAGGGCTGCAGCCAATGTTCTGTCTGCTTGGTTCCCCTCATCAGTGCTGTGACCCGTCCCTCTCAAGCCTCAATCAGCCAAAGGCAGGTCAGGCCGGGTCAAGTACTGGGTGAGCTGGGAGATGTCAATTCCACACACCTACGGGTAGAATCAACACCTGGCCAGTTTAAATTTCCAAGAGTCACTTGACTCTTTGAATGCCTCACAAACAAGGCTGATGTTTCCTGTAACCTCCTCTCCACAGGAAACTTCCAGTTGAACTGGCCAAATATGTTTGGTCAAAACTGTTTGGAAAAAGGCCCATTTGCTTGCTGGCAGACTAATCTTATGAACAGCATGATAATACTGTTAAAAGTCAAATTAACTTCACAGTTATCCAACCCTAATAGCCTCCTCTGGTCTGGCTTCATTTACAACTAAGAAAGTTGCAATTACAGTGGTGTTACTTCTATTTTCTCACTCTCTCTTCCTGTACAACCTCATAGGTAAGTGCCTCCACGTGCCTTCTAGTGGACTAATTCTGGGACTGCTATTTCTGCCTGTTCATAACAAATCTTGTAGTGGTTATTTTATTGGAAAAATGGCCCAGATAACATAACAAAATTGAAATAACTGATTTCTTATTAGGACATAAGCCATGTAGATTAACCAATTCCATATTCCATAATCCTTTTTCACCTGGGCTATTAAGATGTATCAAAAATTCATCCTTTTTGGGCTGGGGATTTGGCTCAATTGTTTGGCTGCCTGCCCCGCAAGCACAAGGACCCGAATTCCATCCCTGGTATAAAAAAAAAAAAAAAAAATTTCATCCTGCTTAAAAACTACAGAAGCTAAAAAGGACTCTAGCACTCTAACTCCTTCAAGAAATCTGTTCAGGTTCTGACATGTTTATCAGAAAGTTGTGTTTTTTCCCCCTCTGATGCCTTGACTTGGTGTCTTGAAATGAGAATTTTCAAGGAGGTGTTATAATCACATTTATAGAGATGACCGAATGCTCAAAGGGCCAAGGAGAGCACTTGAATCACAGACCCATGACATTTTCGAGATATTTCTTATCTCAGGTGAGGTGGTGATTACCTGAGACAGATAGGAAGTCATCCACTGAGGTGATGTCATCTACCGCCTCGGTTAGCACTCGGACCTGCTTCTCCCACTGATCTTTGAAGACGTCCATATTATCCTGAGCAACTTTGCTCTGTGGTCGGGCAGCCAGCGTGAGAGCAGCATTGATGACCTATTTGTCAGAAATAATGCAGAAACAAGATGAGTGCAATCTTCAAAAGGAGAAGCAGGACAAAACCACTTTGAAACCGTGCACCCTGAAGATTCTAGAAATAAATGGCTCATCAGTGTCCCGGGCAATCAAAGACATGAAAGATACAGTAGCTTATGATGTACCCTTCATGTTTGTTTTGCTTCTTCAAGATACAGTAATTAGTCTCAAGTTTCACAAAGTATTGGCTAAATAAATACAGATGTAGGTTTTTGTTTTTGTTTTTCTTTTTTTAGACAGGGTCTCACTATGTAGTTGATACTGACATGGAACTCACTATGTAGCCTAGGCTGGTCTCAAAATCACAGCAATCCTCCTGCCTCAGCCTCCTGCATGCTGGGATTAAAGGTGTGCACCACCATGCCCTACTAGTGCAAATGTAGGAGAAATATAACTCCTGCTTTGTACATGTGCAAGCTTATAATTTACTTGTTGAGACAAGGTAAATAGATATGGAGCACTTTAATCAAAACCCAAAGCAAACAGAACAAAGTCAATATGAGTGGAAAAGGTGATAATTGCCCCAGTAATTTTGAATACAAGGAGTAATTAGAATTTTTTTTTTTTAGGAAGATACAACTTTAAATAGCCCAGAATTGATGGGTAATATTTCTCGTTTAGATGAAATAAGGAAAGAACGGATATGCGAGTTTGAATGGAGAAGGTCACATATGTCAGGTCACCAAAAGGCTTTTGAGACAAAGTGAAGAATGCTTACCTGGGGACATAGGCTGTCAATCTGGGTGGCTGCCATCCGGACTAATTTCACCCCTTCCTCATTGTTGGAGATGGAACAGGCTAAATTGGCAACCTGCATTGAAGAGGACTCTGGTAAAAATCATGTGGCAGCAAAGGAAAGTTTATTGTCCCCTGGCCTTGTACCTCTTCTGGAAAATGCCACTTTCAGAAGAATGCTTTCCCAAGTATGATAAGGGAATCCTTCTGTGCAAAGCAAAATATTACTATTTCATTTGCTAATGTAGGCTTTTCTGCCAGAAGACTAGACTGCTTGCTAATAGCAAATTATTGCTTCAATATTCCTAAGCATGCACAATGATGAATTTCAGCAGAGTTGCTTTGAACTGTTTTCCCCTATGGGATGCCCTGGTGTGCCTGCGGTCTCTCCTGAGCCCCTCAAGATTCATCACTGGGAGCAGAACATCGGTGTGTAACTCTGACCAGTGAAAGAACTGCTACAAGCAATGCTTTAGATTTAAAAGAGACTCGCTGTATGAGAAAATCAGAATGCTATGCCCACAGGATCCCAGATCTGCCTAAGGATGCTAATTTACCATTAGCCAATGCAAATGCCTTCTGAAGCATATGAGAAACTCACAGAAAAGGCTTGTATGACTCAACAGGCAGCGATGGAGAATGTAGAAAATTAGTGGTGCAAATCTACCATAAAGGCACACAAATTTGGTTTTTCAAAAACACTGTCTAAGCCAAAACAGCTGAACTAAATTGAAGATCCCAGTTCAAGCAGTTCAATTTATGTTATTCCTCCTTAACAAGGAGTAAGAGTTGGCTATACAAGGTTAAATTGATTGGCCAAGGTCAATAGCACACAAAGCTACCATCAAAACATTGATCAGGCTGGTGTTGAGAAGACAGGAGATTACAGATTAGAAAGGTCAAAGGAAATGAAAAGGACAGCAAGGGCTGGAGGTAGCAAGGCATCTAAAACCAGTGATTAGCAGAGAGAATCCTCGGGAGCCTCCTGGCTTCCTACCCTTTGGTATCCCGCTCTGCTCTGGTTTCTAAAACCAGGCTTCTCCCTTGGGAGATACCACGATGGGGGATATTAAAATGTACTACGTATACATGGTTTACCATAAAAGGATATTAGGTGAGTGGTGTGGAGAGTGGAGAGCACAGATTCAGAAATCACCAGGCTCAATCATGAGCCAGCTGTGTAATCCCTCTGCCTTCAGAGGGATACTTTCTTAGAAGTGAGAAGCAGGCATGGCAACAAAGATTGCCATCAGTAGAACATTAGCATAGGAATCCATTTTTGAAGTTTTTAGGAAAGATGAAGGAAAAAATTCTGTGTATTACAGTAATAATATGTACTAGGGCAAGTCATATTTTAAATGAGATAAACATGGACATGTAGTTTCTTACAATCTATAATTAGCCTTTGTTTCTTCAGAAAGTTTTCACTTTGTTTTATTTTCAAAATAAGTCTGAGAAAAATAAGTCTTGGGCTCTTTCAAAGAAAGAATGCTACATTCCTGGGGGTCCTAAAGCTTCTTGGTAGCCACACAGTGACTAAAAATACAAGTTTATTTACTGAAATTTCCTCTTGATAGATCATATTGTCTCCATTATGCTGCATTTTGTTTAATCCTTGTCATATTTTTATTCTATATTTTAATTCATTTTATATTTCTTTTGTTTCAATTCTTATTTTTTTATATTACTTTTTTTTTCCTCATTGAGTTCATTGGTACATTTTATGTATACAATACAGTTACATTCATCATTGGGAACTTGTACCTTTACATGACAGATATTTGTTCTCATTTTTCCCCATACCTTGCCCTCCCTTCACCCCCTCCTCCCTTCCCTACTTACAAAAATTTTGTTTCAATTTTTATTAGTACAAAATGTATATTTATAGTATCTAATGACTTCATTCCTGAAGGGGAGTTAATACACACATATAACACATCTCAATTATTTTTTCATCCCCTTCTCCTCTCTTTTCCCCCTCTCCCCAACTCTTGGTCTTTTTACCTTTTGTGAAAGATATGTCTCCCTATTTCTTATTTTTTATTTTGTATTCATTTATAATTTGGATTCTTATATAAGAGATACCATGAAATATTTGTTTGCACAATTCCTATTAGCTACATCTTGGAGGCAGCATATACATGCCTTGATAGATGAATGGATAAATTTAGTACTTATACACAATGGAGTATAACTCTGCCATAAAGAAGGATAAACTTGAATCATCTGTATGTAGAGAAGCAGATGAAAATTGAGGCTATAATGTTAAGTAAAATAAATCATTTTAAACTTCACGTGCCTAAATCAATACATGCCAAATAGGTATTCTACATATGTGTTTATTGAATAAATGAAATAATAGCTTTTAAACTGAATAGAACTTTTGTATACGGTGGTGATTACATGAATACATGACATGACAGATTCTCAAAGGTAAGGATGAGTTATATTATAATGTGGCTAGACAAGTTTTTCACTTTACCATCTAATGGATATCTACCACTTTTATTGGTGTTAAACAATGGTTCCTACATTCTTGTTCTTGTAAGTCCAAAACCCAATGTCTCTATCCATGGTAGCACGAAAAAAAAAATCAGGATAGCTGTGCAGTTTTCCAGAACAATATATATATTTCAAGTTCTATCCTTTACTCTTCAGTTAAGTCCTTCATACATCTGCTCTTGAACAAGTTTTCATTCTATGAAGTGATGATTGTGGATGATGGCTCTACTTGCACTTTACCATTCTTGCTTGGTGGATGGGAAAGATTTGCAGTCACACTTTTAAAAGTAGTGGAAAATTGCTAAAGAGTATGGCACAACAAAATGAAAACTGAAAATGCCTCAGGAACCAAGTCTTACGTCAATATTTTCTTGCATCACAGTATGGAAAGTAAGAAAATATTAACACTGAAAATGAAATAATGGTTGTAGACCAAGTCCTCAATGACTGTTAACATAAAGAGAAACAGAAAGAACCAGACATTATTTGTCTCTTGGAAGGAAAAAACACCACCTATGAAACATTCTTTCAAGAAAAAAATGATCAACTCTAAAGATAAACTCACAATTTTAAAAGACAAAAAATAATAAATTAAAACCATGTTGCTGATATCATGAAAATCTTGATGGTCAGATTCTGGTGAGAAAAAACAAACATATACTTTGTTTGCATCCTGATAAAACAAACCAAAGCCTAATACCTAAATTAATAAATCCACAAATAAAAGTGCTCTTATGAAACCATCCAGGGAATTTAAATATTTGATATTATGTAGTGATAAATCTTTTAAAGTATGTCAATAATATGGTACATTGGTAACTTTAAAAAAAGACCTCATAAAAAAAATAAAAGGTTAATATAACCCTGGAACATCACCATACAGAATGTACTGCACCCACTATACTCTGTATTTGTGATATTAAGTCACTGCTCATTGTTAATTAACAAGTAAAAAGCTGGCTGGATCTATCAGTGTATGTGATATGCAATCAAGTTGTTTTCTTTTCCTTTTAATTCTTGAACTTCAAGATTTTGACGAAAGTAATAAAAATGTTGCTGAAATCATGTAAAACATAAAAAAAGACCTCATAGCTTTTCTAGATACACAATCAAGATGTTAGTGGGTGAAAACGTGTTTGGAATTTGCTTTACAATTATCAGAGTTTGTGGAAATGGGTGGAGAACAAGATTGACCATTATTTATAACTGTTGAATCTGAGTGATAATATTTGATGGTTCATTATATATTCTCTACAATGGAATGTCCTTGAATTTTTCCACAATAAAAGCACACTATCATATCACTAACTAGGTAGGGTAAAACCTGTTGTGCTCCTGTATGAATTTCAAGGGTGCACAGTACAAAATAGAGAGAAATGTGAGTGTGGTCTAGAATTAGACTTGCAGATAATGGAAGAGACCCACCTGGACATGGAAGAGAATTACTATAAATGACAGAAATAGCTTTCAGTATCACAGAGTGTCCTACATATGCCAGCTGTGGGCCACTGTACGGAATTTCTTTTCAGAGGGCTTAAATTTTCTTCATGTATCTTTTAAAATGTTTTCTAATTTTTAATGAGTTTAAATAAACACTGTTGCAGCCTAGGCCTAATGTGGAATCTTAGTAGGGAGAATAGTGCTAGCAACACTTGGAAAAATTAAAAAGCTGGCATTCATCAATCCACTCCAATTGTTTATTGTCTTTAATTTTTTTAATTTAAGTTGAATTTATTGGTACATTCTATGTAGACAGTACAGTTACATTCATTACAACCTTGTACCTTTACATGACAGGTCTTGCTTCTCATTTTTTCCCCTTGTCCCCACTGTCCCTTCACCCCTTCCTCCCCTCCCCACCTACAAACACTTTAATTCCATTTTTACATTTTCTCATATTTTTTCCCTTTCCCTTATTCCCCTTCCCCTAACCTTTTCACTGTCCCTACACCTTTAGTCCTTTCCTTCCTGTTTCACATTGCTAATTAACCCATTAGGATCTTGAGTACTATTTTAGTATTTCACAACAGAGAAACTATTCGGTATTTACATGTGTGACTTATTTATTTCACTCAGGAGTATATCCTCAAACTGTAACCATTTACCTAGGAATGAATCTACTTTCTCATTCTTTATGGCTGAGTAGTATTACATTTCATAGAAAAAAACACATTTTCTTTATCCAGTTTCCAACTGATGTGCAGGTGGGCTGTTTCCAAGTTCTAGCTATTACAAACTGTGCCGATATAAACATGGGTGCACATATATCACTGTGGTATGGTACTTTTAATTCTTTTGGAAAGATACCTAACTGAGGGATGGCTGGGTCAAGTCGAGCCTCTAATCCTAGTTCTTTGAGGTATCTCCATATTGACTTCCATAGTGGTTACACCAGTCTGCACTCCAACCAACAATGGAGAAGGGTTCCTTTCTCCCTGCACCCCAAAAACATTTGTTATTGTGTGATTTCTTGATAGGAGCCATTCTTTGTGGGGTGAGGTGAAATCTCAGTGTTGTTTTCATCTGCATCTCTCAAATGACCAGTGATGTGGAACATTTTTTCATATATTTACTTGCTACTTTTATTTCTTTTTCTGAGAAATGTCTGCTCATTTCAGATGCCCATTTTTGAATCGGGTCTTTATATTTCGGGGGGCTGGTTGTTTTGAGTTCTTTATATATTCTAGATAATAGTCCTTTGTCAGAGGAGAAGCTGGTAAACAGTTTTTCCAACATTATAGGTTGTCTCTTAGTTCTGCTGATGGTTTCTTTGCCAGTGAAGCAGCTTTTTAATAAGATGAGATCCCAGTTGTTGATTCTTTCTGCTAATTCCTGTGCTACTGAGGATTTGTTCATAAAGTCTTTTCCTATGCCAATGTCTTCCAGAGGTCTGCCTGACTTATCTTCCAGCAAGTATAGTGTTTCTGTTTTTCTATTTAGATATTTAATCCACTTGGATTTTAAGTTAGTGCATGGTGAGAGATAAGGGTCTAGTTTTAATCTTTTGCAGGTTGAGATCCAGTTTTTCCAACACCATTTATTGAAGAGGCTATCTTTCCTCTAGTGGGGATGGTCAGTTCCTTTATCAAAGATGATGTAGCTGAGTACATCTGGAGTTGTTTTTGTGTCTTCCAGTCTGTTCCACTGATCCTCAGGTCTGTTTCTTTGCCAGTACCATGCTGTTTTTATTACAGTGGCTTTGTAGTATAGTTTCAAATTGAGAATTGTTATACCCACAGCCATGTCTCCATTGCTTAGAATGGCTTTTGCTATTGTAGATCTCTTATGGTTCCAAATGAATTTTTGGATTCTTCTTTCTAATTCTGTGAAGTACAGTGTTGGAATTTCAATTGGCATTGCATTGAATCTGTACAGCAGTTTTGGTAGTATGGCCATTTTCACTATGTTGACTCTTCCTACCCAGGAGCAGGGGTTGTCTTTCCATTTTCTTATATCCTCTTCAATCTCTTTTTTCTGAGTGCTGTAATATTCTGTGTAGAGGTCTTTTGTTTCCTTCTTTAGATTGATTCCTAGATACTTCATTTTTTTAATATGCCGTTGTGAAAGGAATCGTTTCCCTAATTACTCTCTCAGTGAGTCTGTTATTTGTGTACAAGAAGGCTATTGATTTTTGTGTGTTGACCTTGCATCCTGCTACTCTGCTAAAAGTGTCAATTAAGTCTATAAGTCTTTTGGTGGAATTATTCGGTCTTCAATGTAGAGGATCCTATCATCAGCAAATAATGACAGTTTAACTTCTTCCTTTCCCATCTTTATTGCTTTAATTTCTTTTTCTTGTCTAATTGCTATGGCCAATGTTTCCAGATCTATATTGAAAAGGAGTGGTGATAGTGGGCATCCTTGTCTTGTTCCTGATTTTAACGTGAAGGTTTGGCCAATTAATATGATGTTGGCTGTTGGTTTTTCATAGATAGCCTTTATTAAGTTGAGATATACACCATCTATTCCAATTTATTGCAGGGTTTTTATCATGAATGGGTGTTGAATTTTGTCAATTGCTTTTTCTGCATCTATCAAGAGGATCATGTGGTTTTTGTTCTTGACTTTGTTAATATAGTGTATTGCATTTATTGATTTATGTTATGTTGAACCATCCTTGCATCCCTGGAATAAATCCGACTAGGTCAGTATGTATGATCTTCTTGATGATACTCTGTGTTCTGTTTGCTAATATCTGTTAAGGATTTTTGCATCTATGCCCATTAAGGAGATTGGCCTGTAGTTCTCTTTTTTAGTTGCATCTTTCCCTGGTTTGGGAATCAAAGTGATACTTTCCTCCAGCAATGAATTTTGAAGTATTGCTTCCTTTCAATATCATTGAAAAGTTTAAACAGTAGCAGCAATAGTTCTTCTCTAAATGTCTTGTAAAATTCAGCTGTGAATCCATCAGGACTTGGGCTTTTCTTTGTCGGTAAGTTTTTAATTACATTTTCAATTTCACTGAATGTAATTGGGGTGTTTAAAATGTTTTTATCTTCTTCATTCAACTTTGGTAATTCATAAGTATCTATAAATCTGTCCATTTCTTCTGTGTTTTCCATTTTGTTAGAGTACAAATTCTCAAAGTAGGCATTAATGATCCTCTGGATTTCTGTTGGATCTGTTGTGACTTCACCTTTTTCCTTTCTGATTGCATGGATCTGAGCCTTTTCTTTCCTTTTTTTGATAAGTTTTGCTAAGGGGTCAGCTGCCTGCCTGCCTGCCTGCCTGCGATCACCGGCGGCGTGCGCGCGAGCTCCGGGCCTG
>NW_022900914.1:55341854-55372468 GCF_012274545.1 Fukomys damarensis | reverse complement strand
ATTCTAATAAGATTACTGACATTTAGAAATGGGAGGAAAGGAGCTAAAGGTGTAGGGAAGGTGTGATACGTAGGGGAAGAACAAAAAGGGAAAAGAAAAAAATGTGAGAGAATGAAAAGATGAAAATAAAGTGTTTGTAGATGGGGAGGGGAGGAGGGGGTGAAGGGAGGGCAGAGGTAAGGGGAAAAAATGAGAATCAAGACTTGCCATGTAAAGGTACATGATCCCAACAATGAATGTAACTGTACTGTATCCCTAAATGTACCAATAAACTCAATAAAAAAAAAAAGTTTTGCTAAGGGTTTATCAATTTTATTTATTCTTTCAAAAAACCAACTCTTCGATTCATTTATTTTTTGTATTATTTTCTTTGTTTCTATTGCATTGATTTCTTCTCTAATCTTTATAATTTCCTCTCTTGTTCGAGCTTTGGGTTTTTCTTGCTCTTGTTTTTCTAGGAGCCTAAGAGTCATTGTTAGGTTGTCTATTTGAACTTATTCCATTTTCCTGGTGTGGGCATTCAGTGCTACGAATTTTCCATGTAGAACTGCTTTCATTGTGTCCCATAGATTCCTGTATGTTGTATTGCCATTTTCATTCATTTGTAAAAATGTCTGATTTCTTCTGTCATTTCCTCTGTGATCCACTGATTGTTCAGGAGACTTGTTCAATTTCCATGTATTTGTGAAATTCCTACAGTTTCTTATGCTATTGATCTCCAGCTTTATTGCACTGTGATCTGATAATATACAGGGAAAAATTTCAATTCTATTGCATTTATTCAAACCTGTTCTGTGAGCTAGTATGTGATCTGTCTTGGAGAATGACCCTTGTGCAGCTGAAAAGAATGTATATTTTGATTTTTTGGGGTGGAACACTATACAGACATCTAATAAGTCCATTCATTCAAAAGCTTTGTTTAGTTCTAATATTTCATTGTTGATTTTTTGCCTAGATGATCTGTCTATTTGTGATAGTGGGGTATTTAGATCCCGTTACAATTGTATTAGTGTTTATTTGGTTTTTCATATTACTTAGTATTTGTTTTGTATAGTTGGGGGCATTTATATTTGGTGCATATATATTTATGACTGTCAACTCTTCCTCTTGAATTGTTCCCTTTACAAGAAAGTAGTGGCCTTCTTTGTCTCTCTTGATCAATTTTAGTTTGAAATTTACTTTATTTGCAAATAAGATTGCTACCCCTGCTTTTTTCTTTGCTCCTGTGAAGTGGAGAATTGTTTTCCACCCTTTCACTTTCAATCTATGGGCTTCTTTTTGCATTAGGTGTGTTTCTTGTATACAACATATTGTTGGATTTTGCTTCTTAATCAAGTTTGCCAGTCTATTTCTCTTGATTGGTGAATTGAGACCATTGACATTGATGGTTATAACTGATATGTGCTGACTTCTTATTGTCATTTTATTGTCTTTTTGTTGACTCTTTTTAGTTTTTTTGCCCTCTCCTTTTAGTTTCTTGACTATTTGGTTTGCTCTGCTTGGCCCCATGGTGTTGTGATCTTCATTGTCTTTTTCTAGGATATTGTTTAGAATTTGTTGTAATGCTGGTTTAGTATTCATGAAGTTTCTCGGGTGTTCTTCGTCATAGAAGTATCTTACTTCCCCATCCATTTTGAGAGAGAGTTTTGCAGGATACATCAGTCTCAGTTGGAGCCTGTTTTCTTTTAGGCCTTGAAATACCTCACTCCAGGCTCTCCTGTGGGAGCCCGGCCATGGCCCTCTAGGAGTTTGACATTTAAAAGGGAACTTCTTCACCTCTACACTCAAGGCATTGATACAATCTGTAACATTCTAGGACTCTGCTTGTTAAACTTGTTGCTGCAATGGGAGAAACTCAAGGAGACAGCCGAAGATCTGATGTTATCAGTAAGAGTCAGGAAATTCGATCTTTGAAAAACAATGACTTGGTGTTTTTTGTTGTCGTGTGCCCTTAAAAGCTTCCTGTTGCTGTGAACCTATAAAAGGAGCTGTTTCTGTGAAATAAATCAGACTTCTCTTCGTCTCCGCTCAGGCTTGAGTGTTCTTTCCTTTCTCAATCCTCACTCCCCGACTCAGGCATGTTCGTGTTGTGACGGCTGGACTGCCATGCTCTCCTTGACCTGAGGGTTTGTGTTGAAAAGTCTGCTGTGATTCTGATGGGCTTTCCTTTGCATGTGATTTGTTTCTTTTCTCTTACTGCTTGTAGTATTTTGTTCTTCTGTTGGTTTTCTGGAATCTTAATTATTATATGTCTAGGTGTAGATTTTTTTATATCATGGCTAGATGGGGTCCTATATGCCTCACTTATCTGTATGTCACATTCTTCCCCTCTGTTTGGGAAGTTTTCTGTCATTAACTCTGCAAACAGCTTTTTTAAGTCATTTGCATTTTCTCCTGCTACTTCCTGGATTCCTATCAGTCTTATTTTATTCTTCTTTGCATCATCTAGGAGTTGTTGGATTGAATTCTCATGATCCCTTACTGTTTTTAAGAGACCTCTCTTTTCTCGATCACGGGCTGCTATCCTATATTCTATATCTTAGAGTCTATCTTTTTTTTTAATTTTATTGAGTTTATTGGTACATTTTAGGGATACAGTACAGTTACATTCATTGTTGGGATCATGTACCTTTACATGGCAAGTCTTGATTCTCATTTTTTCCCCTTACCTCTGCCCTCCCTTCAACCCCTCCTCCCCTCCCCATCTACAAACACTTTATTTTCATCTTTTCATTCTCTCACATTTTTTTCTTTTCCCTTTTTGTTCTTCCCCTACGTATCACACCTTCCCTACATCTTTAGCTCCTTTCCTCCCATTTCTAAATGTCAGTAATCTTATTAGAATCTTATGCATTGTTGCAGAATATTCACACCAGGGAAACTATTTGGTATTTATACATGTGGGACTTATTTATTTCACTTAGGAGTATATCTTCAATATGTATCCATTTTCCTATGAATGAATCTATTCTCTCGCTCTTTATGGCTGAGTAATATTCCATTTTATAGAAAAACCACAACTTCTTTATCCAGTTTCCAACGGATGGGCAAATAGGTTGTTTCCAAGATTTAGCTATTACAAACTGTGCCGCTATAAACATGGGTGCACATACTTCTCTGTGATATGATTCTTTTAGTTCTCTTGGAAAGATACCCAACAGAGGGATGGCTGGGTCAAATGGAACCTCCAGTCCAAGCTCTTTGAGGTATCTCCATATTGATTTCCATAGTGGTTGCACTAGTCTGCACTCCCACCAACAATGGAGGAGGGTTCCTTTCTCCCCACAACCCCGCCAACATTTGTTATTGTGTGATTTCTTGATAGCAGCCATTCTTTGTGGGGTGAGGTGGAATCTCAGTGTTGTTTTCATCTGCATCTCTCGAATGACCAGTGATGTGGAACATTTTTTCATATATCTTTGCAATCTTTTATTCTGTTGCATACACTTTTAATAGAGTTTTTAATCTCCTGGATATCTGTTTGAATCTGCTTTATGGATTTCATTTCTTTTCTAAGTTGGGCACTCATTTTTTCCATTTCTTTCTTATGCTGGGCCTTCATGGCTTCTATTATGGTCCTGAGGTCATCTATTTTTTTGTCTGTTTCTATTCTAGAGTCTGAAATCATGACTTTCATTTTGCTCACCATCTCTATGGTTATCTGGGAAATTGTTTCTGTTTTGCATTTTTCTAGAGCTTGATTGATCAGTTTTGTTACTTCCTGTGCTGTGAGTTCTGAGTGTCCTGGTGGTTCACTATCAGACTTTTCATCCTCCTTTGCCCTACTGTTTGCCATTGGTGAACTAGAAGACTGTCTTTGTGTCTTGGTTAAGTGTTTTCTCATTTTTATTTTTGCTTTTGGGTTGTCTTTGATTCAATCTCTGGGTTATTAAATCTTCCTGATATCATTGTGCTTCAGCCCCCAACTCTCTAATGACTCATAGACATTCTCACTTTCACAATATCAGAGAAAACAACTTATCCAATCAATCCCTAATCCTTGTCCCAATCTATATAATCAGCAACACAACAGGATCAATCACCTCTTGCAAATTGACCTCTTGTAGTAGTCATCAATGCATCACCCCCCAATCATGCAAATTAAATTAAAATCAGGAAGCTGCCCAAAATATGTTTGCAGTGGACAAACTCCTCAATATGGTATATTTACTATTTGGGGTGGGGACCTAGGCCTACTGAGGACAAGAAGAGTAAACAAGTAAGAGAACTGAATAAGGTTTCAAGTGAAGCCAGAGGACACAGAATGACCACACAATCTTTAGGAAACTGTAAAACTCAAAAGGGATAGACAGAATGCAAGTATAAGGACAAGAATATATCCCCTTAACAGCTATAGCAGCTCACTTTCCCTTGAAGCTACTGACCTTTGAGTAAGGCTCAATGATGGGAAAAAAGAACATTGATAAAAAAGAAAAAAAGATAAAAGAAGAAATCTGAATTAGGGCAGGAGCAGGAACAGAAAAGGAGATGAGGGTCAATATGGTGGAGCAAGAGACTGAGTTGGTGAAACAAGACAGAAAAAAGAATTTACAGAGTGGAATGAAGAAAAGAAAGAAGAGGACAAAAAAATGACTTTGAAGGGCCTCTTTCAGACTATATTTCTGCTGTCATAATACACATCATGCGCACCATGTGCAGAACCATATCCCCCTATCTCATCTAGTTGAAGGCAGAACCCTATGACTTAGACTGACCTCAGGCCACAAGGACCAATTTGAGCTCCCCAACCTCCTGCAGGATTGAACTCCAGACAGTTTTATCACAGGTTTCCCCTGCCCCTTCTTTATAGATGTTAGAATTTGGGAGCTCAGAAAATCACCATTTATAACCAACTATGTCTCTGCGGAGTAGGTCCATGGACTGGCACATTCAGGGGATCTGAAAGAGAAAGTGGGGGGCTTATGGCTCAGCAGGGCCCACGTTGCTGCCCTCCTGGCCCTGGGGCGGCAATGGCAGCACCTACGACAAAGGCCGTGGCTACCTGGACCTGTGGGCTGGGTCCAGGTGGGAGGGGGCACTGTAATGTCCCCTCTCCGCATCTCACCTTGTCAGCTGGTGCTCGGACGGGTGGTGATGGCGGCGCCCGCGACAAAGTCTGCAGCTACCCGGACCTGTGGGCAGAGTCCAGGTGGGCGGGGGGGGGCGCTGCAATGTCCCCGCCAAGTGGCTCTCTCTACATCTCACCTATTCTCTTTAATTTTACTGATCCACAAATCCTACAGTTTGGTAGTCTCAACTCTGCAATGTACTCCTACAGCTTAATACCACTTAAAATCAGAATTTCATTTACCATTTATTCTGAAACATTCTGAAAATACTTCCAATATGATGCTAAGGATTTCAGAATCTCTGAAGGATTGTATATTTTAAATTGGTTGTGGACTTGATCCAAACCCCTATGTGCTTCATTTTCCTTTGGCTCCCTGAAATAACTGGCATCATGGTGATTCCAAACATGGTTTTATGTATTTTGAGTTCTAAAATTCTGTAAACAAATGACCCTTTGCTTCCATCTTTGCGGCAGCTCTCATCAGAAGGTAGCTTGAAATAGCAGCTAATATTGCAACATGAATCCAAATAGACTGCACACAGTAGGTGTGAGATACTTAATTGGAATGACCTGCTCTTTAATTACAGCTCCAATGTTAGGACACCAGAAACTCTATAAAACAAAATAACCTTTTTTGAAAGCACAGAATTTTCTCCCCTGTGACTAATTTAATATGATGGGTGGAGGGAATGAGAAAAGGAATAGTGGACTACACTCACCAGACATTTAAAAAGATTAATGTTAGTAAAAATGCACACAGTAGAACAGTAATACAGTGCAATCCCAAAGACACTAAGCAATATGATTAAATTTAATAGGATTTTGGAATTTGGTTAAGTTAATCAAGCAGGTAACATTTATGGGACAAATATGCCTAACTGGCTTTGGCCTTTTCTGTCTCCATTCTTGAATTCTTTATAGCCTAACTGAGGCAATAAGAATTGAAGCTTAGAAAATAGTAAAGCCTGTCATTGGGTATTAAATTGAGGGCTGTGTAAACTGTTTTGGGATTTCTGAAAGTGAATTAGCCCATGAGTATAGGTGGCAGAGCCTATACTGTACTTGGTCCCTGTCAATCTGCTATGAAAAGAAGCCATCCCCTTTCCAAATACTTATGAATTACCAAAGTTGAACAAAAAAGATAAAAAAAATTCTAAACACAACAATTACAATCAGGGAAATTGAAAATATAATTAAAAATTTACCAACAAAGTAAAAACCAGGTCCTGATGGATTCACCACTGAATTTTACAAGACATTTGGAGAAGAACTACTGCCACTACTCTTTAAACTTTTCAATGAAATTGAAAGGGAAGCAATACTTCCAAATTTATTCCTAGAAGCAAGTGTTACTTTGATTCCGAAACTAGGGAAAGACCCAACCAAAAAAGAGAACTAGAGGCTAATCTCCCGAATAAACATAGATGCAAAAATCCTTAATATGGTACTGACAAACATAATACAGAGGTTCATCAAGAAGATGATACACCCTGACGAAGTCGGATTTATTCCAGGGATGCAAGGATGGTTCAATATATGTAAATCAATAAATGTAGTACATAATGCTAACTAAGTCAAGGATAAAAATTATATGATCCTCTCAATAGATGCAGAAAAAGCTTTGACAAAATTCAACACACATTTATGATAAAAACCCTACCAAAAATTGGAATAGATTGTCTCTATCTCAACTTAATAAAGGCCACCAATGAAAAACCAATAGCCAACATTATATTAAATGGCTAAAATCTGAAAACTTTCATGTTAAAATCAGGAACAAGACAAGGATGCCCAGTATCACCACTCCTCTTCAATATAGTCCTGGAAACATTAGCCATAGTAATTAGACATGAGAAAGAAATTAAAGCAATAAAGATAGGAAAGGACGAAATTAAACTGTCATTATTTGCTGATGATAGGATCGTCTACATTGAAGACCAAATAATTCCACCAAAAGACTTATAGGTTTAATTGAAACTTTTAGCAGAGTACGTGGATACAAGGTCAATACTCAAAAATCGATAGCTTTCTTGTACACAAATAACAGACTCACAGAGAGAGAAATAAAGGGAAAAATTCCTTTCACAATAGCATCAAAAAAAAAAATGAAGTATCTAGGAATCAATCTAAAGAAGGAAGCAAAAGACCTGTACACTGAAAACTACAGCACTCTGAAAAAAGGGATCGAAGAAGATATAAGAAAATGGAAAGATTTCCCCTGTTCTTGGGCAGGAAGAATCAACACAGTGAAAATGGCCATACTACCAAAACTGCTATACAAATTAATTGCAATGCTCATTGAAATTCCAACTGTATATTTCACAGAAATAGAAAAAATAATCCAAAAATTCATTTTGAACAAGAAGAGACCTAGAATAGCAAAAGCCGTGCTAGGCAACAGAGACATGACAGCAGGTATAACAATTCCCAGTTTGAAAATATACTACAAAGCCACTGTACAAAAACAGCATGGTACTGGCAAAGAAACAGACCTGATTATCAGTGGAATAGATTGGAAGATACAAAAACAACTCCAGATGTACTCAGGTACCTCATCTTTGACAAAGGAACCATCCTCACTGGAGGAAAGATAGCCTCTTTAATAAATGGTGCTGGAAAAACTAGATTTAAACCTGCCAAAGATTAAAACTAGACCCTTATCTTTCACCACACATTAAACTAAAATCCAAGTGGATTAAAGATCTAAATATTTAAAAAGAGACACTAAATTTGCTGGAAGATAAGTTAGGCAGAACTCTCAAAGACATTGGCATAAGAAAAGACTTTATGAACAAATCCTCAGTAGGACGGGAACTAGCACAAATAACAACTGGGATTTTATCTTTTTAAAAAGCTTCTGCACTGCAAAAGAAAGCATCAACAGAACTAAGAGACAGCCTACAATATGGGAACAATATTTACCAGCTGCTCCTCAGACAAAAGACTATAATCTAGAATATATAAAGAACTAAAAAAAAATCAGGCACCCAAATATAAAGAACTGATTCAAAAGTGGGCATCTGAAATGAACAGACATTTCTCAAAGAAGTAAAAACATCAAGTAAATATATGAAAAAATGTTCCACATCACTGGTCATTTGAGAGATGCAGATGAAAACAACACTGAGATTCCACCTCACTCCAGAAGGAATGGCTGCTATCAAGAAATCAACCAATAACAAATGTTGGCAGGGATGAGGAGAGAAAGGAACCCTTCTCCATTGTTGGTGGGAGTGCAGACTAGTGCAACCACTATGGAAATCAGTATGGAGATACATCAGAGAACTAGGATTAGACGTTCCATCTGACCCAGCCATCCCTCTGCTCGGTATCTTTCCAAAAGAATTAAAAGAATCATACCACAGTGATATATGCACACCCACGTACAACCATGTTTATAGTGGCATGGTTTCTAATAGCTAAAACCTGGAAACAGCCATTTTACCCTTCAATTGGAGTCTGGATAAAGAAGATGTGGTTTTCCTATAAAATTGAATACTATTTAGCTATAAAGAATGAGAAATTCAAGTCATTCATAGGAAAATGAATGTGTAATGAGGCTATATTCTTACGTGAAATAAATAAGTCACATGTGTAAATACCGAATAGTTTCTCTAGTGTGAAAAACTATAATTTGAAATAAGATCCTAATGGTATAATTGGCAATGTGTAATAGAAAGAAAAGGGCTAAAGGCATAGGGGAAGTGGGAGGGTAGGGGAAAGGAAACAAGGGAAAAGAAAAAAAATATGAGAAAATGGAAATGAAGTTTTAGTAAATAGGGAAGGAAGGAGGAGTGAAGGGAGGGCAGGGACAAGGGGAAAAAATGAGAACCAAGACCTGTCCTGTAAAGGTATAAGAGCACAATGATGAATGTAACTGTACTGTATACCTAAAATGTACCAATAAACTCAATGAGAGAGAAGAAAAAAGCACTCCTTCATAACTGTGGACTCCAGAGAGAAGTTGAGGAAGTAAAAGCTGGAAAGACTGGGTCTTCTAAATCTGACTTAATGCCTTAAAAATAATTTATCTTGAGAATGATAAATAAGTAGTGTGCTGCTGACTACAGAACTTTAAGAGTTTAGAAAAAGAAGTTATCAATACTCCTGTATAGGAATCTCTAAACACTATGGAGAAGTAAATTACAGAATTTATAATACGTCTTTCTGACTGTTTGACTAGTCCAACTTTCCACCTGCTCAATGATTATGTTTTCTTTTTCCTCATCTGGGTGCATAGTATGTAAGTAGGTGTAGCAAATAATAATATTATTAACAGAATTGGACAGAAAATAAGCCAGCAAGGGGAGTTGATGTTGCTACTTCTAAGTAATTTGCTCCTTAAATGCCTTTGCTAACCAAAACCAGAGTGGAAATAGTCCAGAGATACTGATCGGACAGTTCATTTGACAAACAGCTGAAATATGAAAGGCCTCTTAAGCATATATTGCTACCATTTAAAATGCAAGGATTTGTTTGTTTGTTTGTGTTGTTGTTAGTGCCGTAGTCTGAACCCAGGACCCTAAGGTTCACCGGTAGGCAATGCAAGATGAATTTCTATCAGAACACCCTGTACAGTTCTCATGGCTCCCAAAGAACAGTGCTTCAAGAGTGTGATTTATTTAGTGTAGAAACTGCTGTAAAAATCAATCCTGCCTCAAAAAATGCCTCACAAAAATGCCTTGAAGAGTGACCTTTAATTAGACAATAAAAACCTCTACTAATAAAGTATGTAGGTATTTAATTCAAAGTGATAAGTGGTACATCAGAAAAAATAGGAATATTTTCTCTTTTTCTGTCCCCTAAAATCAAATTACAATTTTTAATATTCGTGTTTCTGTTCAATTCCTAACATAGCACATTTTCAGTGCATTCAATTAGAAAATGCTGTATCATTTCATTAATTTTTACAGCTTCAGGTATGATATTGGTGTCTTAAGAAGAACACACCATTGAAATAAAGCAGAATTTGGAGGTCCATAAAGCACTTGCTCCTCCTGTTAATATTTCATCATCATCATAAATTTGAGAATAAAATGAACTTATTTACTATTTTAAAAGGGAGTTATTTGAATTTGTAGGCATAAGTCACATGGCTCTATGAAGCCACAGACAGCAGGGATGATGGCACAAATTCTATGCAAACTGTCACCCTTGCTAACCATCCTGGCAGTAGGAGTGCTGCAGTCTCAGTCTGAAGCTTTATTTACTTACAGGTATTGATATAATTAGCACACAAAAGATATTCATATATGTGTGTCTGCTTGGCATAGAACTCAAGGTTCCTTCAGCACATGCCTTCTGTATGATAGATTAAATTTACCAATTAGTATGAGGTTGAAATGATACACCTTCTTGGTAGCTTTGGGTGGCAAGAAAGAAGCAACTGTGAAGACAGGGGTTTGGTCTTAAGGAGCTGACGGACTTGGACACGCATAGACATGGAAGCAAAATTGTTTGACTGCTACAAAGAATTTTGTAGAAACATGTCCCCTTAATGTTGGAATCCTTTTAAAATGCACATGCCACACATTGGGATGAATTTGTCAGCCTGATTACCAGAAGCCGAGTTTCTGAAGGTTCAAGAAGACTTGTACATTAGGGATAATTGGATACTGGATAGCTGGATCAGCAGATGGCCACAGCTGGGGAACAGCAGATATTAGGGGATGGGAGGGACCAGAAAACCTTTATTTTTATTTTTTATTTTTTTTGCTTCTGCTGTAAATTACCTCTCTGAAGGTTCAGGCACTCTTGATTATTCTATATATTTACAATTTTTTAAATCATGCAGTTGCTAAGAGCCTGTTCTGTCATTCTGACCAGCTGAACAAGATGCATCCTATCTGAGCCTCAATTGCTTTAATTGTAAAATATAAGCTAATAGCAGTCTCTGCTTTATAAAGTTGTTATAAGATTAAAATGAAAACTGTACCAGGGAATATTTGACAAAATTTTTTTTTATTGAGTTTATTGGTACATTTAGGGATACAGTACAGTTACATTCATTGTTGGGATCATGTACCTTTACATGGCAAGTCTTGATTCTCATTTTTTCCCCTTACCTCTGCCCTCCCTTCACCCCCTTCTCCCCTCCCCATCTACAAACACTTTATTTTCATCTTTTCATTCTCTCACATTTTTTTCTTTTCCCTTTTTGTTCTTCCCCTACATATCACACCTTCCCTACACCTTTAGCTCCTTTCCTCCCTTTTCTAAATGTCAGTAATCTTATTAGAATCTTATGCATTGTTGCAGAATATTCACACCAGGGAAACTATTTGGTATTTACACATGTGGGACTTATTTATTTCACTTAGGAGTATATCTTCAATATGTATCCATTTTCCTATGAATGAATCTATTCTCTCGCTCTTTATGGCTGAGTAATATTCCATTTTATAGAAAAACCACAACTTCTTTATCCAGTTTCCAATGGATGGGCAAATAGGTTGTTTCCAAGATTTAGCTATTACAAACTGTGCCGCTATAAACATGGGTGCACATACTTCTCTGTGATATGATTCTTTTAGTTCTCTTGGAAAGATACCCAACAGAGGGATGGCTGGGTCAAATGGCACCTCCAGTCCAAGCTCTTTGAGGTATCTCCATATTATTATCAAACACTTTATTGAAAGGTCACTACAGAAGAAATATTTTAATGATAACATATAACCACTGATTTACTTAGTCTTTTAGTAAATACTAATTGATATATATGCCAGACATTGAAAATACAAGTTAAATATTATTCATGCCTTAAAGAAGCTTATATTTTCATGAGAAGACAGAATTTAAACAAGTAGAGTCATCTCTCAGTGTCTGTGGAAATGGGTTCCAAATTCTTCCATAAAATCGTGTAGTATTTTCATATAAATCATGTATACACTCTCATATACTTTAAATTATCCCTAGATTACTTTTAATACCTATTACTATGTAAATGCTATGTAGATACTCATTATACTGTATTGCTTAGGAAATAAAGGCAAGAAAACACTGTACCTATCAGTATGGATGCAATTTTTCACCAAGTACTTTTGTTCTGTGGGCAATTGAACTTGTGGTCCTGGAATCTACAGACACAGAGGCCCTGCTGTAAGGTGTTTTAAAATTTTGTGTTGTGATGAGTACTTCAAAGGAAATAAAGATGAAGCTATCACAAAGGGAGGTCTATTTTATATATAATCATTTGCATAGTTTAGCCCAAAATTATGTTTAGTTTCTATAAAGTTGTAATCTCAGTGTATCATTTTTTGACACTGTTTCTCATCTCTGATTATATGCCAATATTTTCTATATTTTATAAATACTTATTACTTTTAATGATTAGAATTCACTGTTTGTTTTTTCATTATTTGGTAAATCAACCCTGTCGTCATATATTTAGATGAGTCTCCAATACATTTGCTATTAACAAAAACAAAGCAACATAGATCTTTTTGCTCCTCAGAGAAGGAAAGTCTCTACTTGAAGGAGACCATTATGTCACATATGTACAAATGACCACAGAGCTTGCTGACAGTTCCCCAGGAATGAGCAAACTATCAGTTCTCCATGGTACCAGCTTTGCACCTATATACTTCCTATTGTGTCTCTCTACCACTATATCCTTCAAATGAATTTCCAACTATTCATTCTGCTAGTCATAAATGGAAATCAGAATTGCTTAAGAAGTTACGTTATATTACCCCAGATATACTGTGAGTTATTACAAGACAAAAGCCCCTGAAACACCTTGCACATAGCTGGGACCATACTGCTCAACTCCAATGTTTTTACCTTACTCTATCCCACAAATTCCTTTCATACTGTAGAAACAGAACTATTCAACTTACCACAACTTCATCATACCTAAGAGGTAACTGGAAATAGTTGTGTTCCCTGTGCTATCCTTTGTTGCAGTTTGGCATTAAATCAGCAGTCAGCAACTAATACCAAACGAAGTATTTTCAACAACCTGCCACATGAAACTGGAAAACACTTTCTTCATGGTCCCACCAGAACTCACACCCTTGCCTACAGTTATAAAGCTAGGAAAACACAAATCTTCTCTCCCAGGGCTCTCTGGAATACAGAACAGCTCTTTTGCTTGTGTCCTTAAGGACATATACACACAACCGTGAGAAAATGCTATTTGCTTGCCTCTGCCTAAATTAAAGTGATCAGTCTGCCCCAGTGACTTTAATGGAGGTAATCACGAACTCTCATTCATGAACAAATTGATGTGCCTGCTTCATAACTGAATCATTCAGCATAAATATATGCCCATCATATATAAAAACCTCAGTGGCTTAAAATAATGCAATAAAGCATCACCTAATGCCTTCTTGATACTGCTTCATCAATAATGTGTGGTTTTGTGCAAAGGATAGGAGATGCTCGTCATTGTGTTATTTGAAACCATACAATGAATGTAATGCCTTTTTAATTACTAAAGGTCCCCTGCAATTTTGTTTTCTCCGTCTTTACACCAAGGAATTGAAATGTTATTACTCCCCACTATTATTTAGTTTCTTACAGTCTCATGTAAGTAAATAGAATCTTCACTTCTCCCATGAATAAAACATGCTGACCTTCACATATGTGGGCTGCATATTAGTAGGATGGGCACTCCAGGTTCTGTCTCACTTGATAGAGAAGAGCAGCACTTAACCATCCGGCACTTGACATTTAGCAGGTGCCAAGGAATGTTTGCAGAATGGAGCTCCAGATGAATGTGTGCTGCAACTCTCTACGGCCTCACACATTTCAAGAAGGCAAGTTAAAGGGTGAAGTCAAAGCCATATCCACAGTGCTTAATGAGTTGCAACCATTCTAGCTAATGCTGGATCTTTGACTTCAGTCCCCTCAGCATGTGATTCCAACTTAATGAGGCAGACAGTTAGGAAACCCCACTTATGTCTCAGGTTGTCTTTTGGAGAAATGGGAGAAAGGGGCTGTAATTCTCCCAAGAAACACAGCATTCTGCGAAGGCACGTTTTAAAGTCCTCACGTCATTGAAGACTTCCCATTCACACTGACCAGTAGGAAAGCTCTCTCATCTAAACTTCTTCAGGCTCGCTGCCTGCATCATCAGTTACTAAATACAACTCTTCGTGGAATACGTAGGTGGATGGACACATTCATAAATAACAAACTGGATACATATGGACACACATAAACACCACGCATGTTCAGGTAAACTTCAACAACCTCTTTGAGAATAATAATTGAGTTCTACTAATCCTGGTGCCCCCATAGGCCCTTGTATAAGTCTTTGCACACAGCAATATAAGTGAAGTGCCAAAGAAGCCTTGCTATCCTGGACATTTTCTTATCTTCTGCTCCCATCTACCTTTATATTTCCTGATTGCCACTCTCCTTAATGTTGATTGTTTACTTAGCAAAGGTTGCCATTTATTAATCAAAGTAATTATTCACTAAGGTCATATCTTTTTCCTCATAGGTAATGCAACAACGTGACCCAATTAAGATGTTCCTGAGTCTTCAAGAACTTTGAGTGAAAAGTACACTGTACAAACTTTAGGCTTTCCAGGCTAGCCTTTAGGGAAGTATGACAAGGATTTTTCTTACTCCAAATTCATCTAAGCCTTTTAAATCTTTTTTTTTACCTGATCATCTGTGTTTATAAAGTTTTACTGGAACAAGTCTTTATCTATGTACATGCAGTCTATGCCTGCTTTTGCACTGCGATGGTAGAGTTAAGCAACAATGACAAAGATGATCTGATGCACAGGTCAAAACACAGCTACTATGTAGACTTTCATAGATAAAGATTGCCAACCTCTAGTTTAGATTGGGCAAAATAAACTCTTCGATTCCAGCAGACCTGTCAAATTTGCCAGTTGCATCTTCATAGCAAGAATGGGACAGATATCAAATTACAGTATTTATAACAAGTACTTTTTTAAAAAGTGTATTAAGAAGGAGCATGTGTTTTTTAACAAATAGAAATAGGTGCACTCCTAGGTCTACTTAACATTGTGAAATGAGAAAAATATTATGGAGAGTAGGAGGGGTGGCTTGGTCCAGCACTCCCAGGAGGATCCCTGGGATGTACCCCACTGTCCCAAGCAGGTGAGACAGAAAAGCAAGTTTCAGTGTAGTCTGACTTTCATCCTCTCCTGAAACCAATGCTCACTCTAGGGGCCGCTTTAAATTAATCAAGATGCCAATTTTGAAGCTTTTCATCAGCATCCACTTGGTAATCTACTTCATCTTTCATCATTCTCTGTTTTACCTAGTCCCTTGAGCTCTGCTCTCCAACTGGGGCATTAGCCATCTGCACAGTTGGCCCAGCACAAATCTAGAGTATATTCAACAAGAGATGCCGGTCCATAGAGGCTACATCCCCAAAATCTTTCACTTGGACACACTCCAATGTGCACAGTGAAGAACTAGGAATCGGCACACTGTCCCACAATTTCTGAAGACTTGTAAGTAGATTGCATTAGTAAGTTGTGGGGAGATGACCTCTATCCTTTGCTACACAAGGACAGAAATTGAAGAACTGACTATTAAGCACTTACATTTTTTTTTTAACAGATCCTGATCAGCGCCTGAGAATTGTCAGTTCTCCCTCCTCTACCTGCATCGCTTTCTAGAATTTTTTCAGGCTGAGTCCCTCACATCAAGTTGCCTGAGCTTGTCTGTTCTCAATTACCATTTCTTTCCTTCATATTTGCTCTATTCTTCAAGTTCCCTCACTGTGTTTCACTTTGTTTGTTTGAAAACCATTGTACCCAGTTCAGGGATTTAGCTCAGTGGTGCTGCCTCCTGCCTTGCAAGTGCAACGACTCAAGTTCAATACCCAGTAACAAAAAAACAAAAAACAAAACCAAAAACTTTGCTTCCCTTTGCCATGCCTTTCCCATACAGGCAAACCCACCCACTCCCAAACCAGATCAAAGTCCTGGTCCCTCTGACACCTGAGGGCAAAAGAGAGGGCATCAGAAAGTTCTTCATTTTTGCTATATCAGGGCCATTACACAGTACAAGAGAGACCATCCAAGCATTCCAGCCATCTGATATCATCCAGAATAGTCCTCTCAAGTGCTCAAACTCATCCTAGTTCTGCTCTGGTTATCTGCTTTCATATCCTGGTTTTAGATACATGCTTCACATTCTCCTTTGCTTAACAACAATATAAGTTTATTTTCCTTGCTGTGTAACTTGTTATCCCAGCTTGCATGTTCTCCTCTACATTCATCATACCTGCTACAGCTCCTTCCTGCTTCTGTCCTGCAAGACTCACATGTACTCAGACAAGGCCTCATGGTTTCCTCTAACACTTTCACAAATCTCCTCCATGTTAGAAAACTACCTTTATGAGTGTCCTCTCTTCTAGAGACCACAAGCCCTTACCAATGCCTACAAATATAGAGATTATTTCCTCTAAACACAATGAGTACAGCAGCAAGTAAATTGGTATTTCACCTTCCACTCATGCTTTACTATGTCCCCGTTAGCTTTGCTCTCACTTTAGTGAAGCCAATCAGAGAGAGGCCTTGTAGATAATTTCTCTTTCCCAGTGCTTTCAAAATTTGTCCCATCATAAGAATCACACAGTGTTTCTTGTGAAGTTTACATTTAAATGGGAGATTCTGAAGCTAGAGATTTGCAAGAGGCCTGACAAGTCCTTGTCTAAAAGATTCTCCAAGTGGTGCTTATGAGAATACAAATTTCAGAAAAGAAAAGAAAAAATTAAAAAAAAACAGAGCAAATACGGGACTTACAATATCAGCATCATTTCTGAATTTGTAAGAAATGCAAATTCTCCAATCCCATCCTAGATTTTCTGAAATAGAAACTTGGCATAGAGAGCTGCTATCTCTGTTTTAAACATCCTGGGGAGAGGCTGATACACGTCCATGTGAGAGATCCATAGACCTACCACAGATTCTTTAAAAAAAAACAGAGCAAATACGGGACTTACAATATCAGCATCATTTCTGAATTTGTAAGAAATGCAAATTCTCCAATCCCATCCTAGATTTTCTGAAATAGAAACTTGGCATAGAGAGCTGCTATCTCTGTTTTAAACATCCTGGGGAGAGGCTGATACACGTCCATGTGAGAGATCCATAGACCTACCACAGATTCTTCCCTTCAAGTGCTGTCTTCTCATGTCTAGGAAACAAGAATTTCCTCTGTATTACACCTATATTGCTTCCTTCTTAAAAAATTATCCTCATATCATATCATATCATATCTCACAAGTCTATAAAAGTAAGTAGTTTGAGAGTTTTTCCAACACTTTTAATTAGAGAAGCCTAATTACTATCATCATTCCTGAATATTCTGGGTAAGAGTGAGACCTTGTGATTTGATATGAAAAGCACCTTTTTCTGAGCACTCAGGGTGGTAAAATCAGCTGAGCCGTACTACTTTCAGAGTCTTTCCCTAAAACGTAGCCATATGCACACACAATGACCATTTTTTAAAAATCAGCCACCAAATTTCAAACATTGTTAAGAGCAATGGAGAAGAGGATAAAAATTCAAGAGGTTCTTTATCTCCAAGATTCTTAGAGAATTTAACCTCCTCTTGGAACCTAACGTTGTGTGAAATGAAGGGCACTGAATGAGTGAGTGAATGAAAGAGCAACGTCTTCTCACTCTTCCCTCTTTTGCTCTTTCCTTTTCTGCTATGCTCTGATTAGACTGGGGCAACAGTACATAGTGGAACTTGTTAGGGCAACTTTGGCTAGTTTACATGGAGAGGCAAATGGTAGTAAATTAGCCAGAGACAAGTTTTGCAGCTTTCCCATTTTATGTGCAACCATCCTCACACCTTCCCATCATACATAAAATTTGTCTGTCTCCTGCACGATCGAGGTAGATGAGCTCACTGCGCCCATGGGATTGGCCTGGCCTAGGAGCTAGAGTCTGGGAAACTGGATCACATGGGCTGAGCCAGACCATAAAGTAAGACTGTATCTGGATACCCAATTGGTCAGTGTCTCTTTGAATATGAATAGGTTTTGGTTTTTACAAACAGTTTCACTTGTCAGTGACCCTTTCCTCCATGGCTGTGAAGTAAGGGGAAAATTAACTTGATACCACGGGTAAGTTCAGTGACGGATTTTGACTGTCTTTATATCTGGGTCACCCCTAGGAGCAGAACAGGCTTCTGGCCCAAAATGGAATTAAATCAAACCTGAATTTCTACTCTCCATCCTCAGTATCAACTTTCTGCCTTTGTTTTCTCTATTATATCTTGGGCCTTGGCAAGTGTCTTTTGCTACACGTCTCACTCCCAAGGGCACCGGTCATCATCACCATGTTAAGATTCCCTCACAGTTTAAGAGGAGGCTGTAGCTTCCCTTGCCTTATTGGTGCTGCGCTCTGTAAGAATAGTGACTTCCTTACTCCTCAGAAAGGCTGCAAGGGGTGGACTACACATGCGTGGGACCTGGGAAAAGATTCCAGGTTCAAATACTGCTCTTCTGATTTGTGAACTGTATTATCAAAGCAAGTTACTTCTCCTCTAGCTTCTGGCTCATTGTAAAATGGAGAAAATTATACCTAATTTTTGAAGATTTGGTGTGAGCAATAAATGAGCATCATATAAGGATCTACAGAATATGTTTTGGAGTTAGGCTGCAGGAACTGAAGCCTGATTTTTCTGCTCTCTCTGGTGTGACCTTGGGGAAGTTACTGAACCTCTCTGTCTCACTTCATTTATAAACTTAGCATGATGATAATAGCCAA
Organism: Fukomys damarensis; assembly: GCF_012274545.1. NCBI lineage: Eukaryota > Metazoa > Chordata > Mammalia > Rodentia > Bathyergidae > Fukomys > Fukomys damarensis. Next base: position 55,353,682 of record NW_022900914.1, on the reverse strand, counting down.
CCCCTTCGGTATGTAAGAATATGAGAAAATACAAATACAAAAGGCATGGTTTCTGCTTTTAAGCAGGTAAAATCACACTGGATGAGTCAGAACAAAAGTAGTCAAATAAAAACACTGTTAGCTGGTGGTGCATGTATGAAATCCCAGCACTCTGTGAGGCTGATGCAGGAGGATCACAAATTGAAGCCTAGCCTTGGCAACTTAAATGACTTAGCTAGACTCTGTCTCAATGTTTTTTAAATAGAGCGGAGGAGCTGTGGATATAGCTCAGTGAGAAGGTCTTGGGTTCAGTCACCAGTACCACATAGTACAAAAAAAGAAACAGCAGTCTGTGTGGGCTGGAATAGGAACACACCATGGGGAGAGGTTCTTTCTTGTGAAAGGCTTGTGGGGCCGAAATTATTTAGGAAAAGCTTCAAAGATGAAAGTCTCAAATCTTGCTGTAAAGCAGGGCCTAAGATGAAGAAAGAGTCGCAGAAAAAGCAGAGGCTGGGTGCATAGGGAAAAAGTCTATGGAGAAGGAATAGTGTGAGGTAGAGCCAGAGAACTGGGGTGTTTGGGGATTGGTAAGCAGTGCGATGAGACTGAATTTAATAGGAGGACCACTAGGTGATATATCAAGATGAGAAGTCAGCATTAAGGATGGTAAAACTTGCACTTCTAGCTTTAGTGAATGAGGAAGCTTTAGGGAATGAGAATGCTTTATGCTGATGAGTGATGAGTAGGAGACACATACCTACTACGTGCAAGAAAGGTACAATAGGTAAGCCATGGATGGTACAAAACTGAAATGTTATAAGCTACTGCTTCTGACCCCTAACTTAACAATGAGCACAGTGAAACTCAAAAGAGGTTAAGTACATTTCCGGTGATCATGTAGAGGGTAAGGTCCTGAATCACTCATAACTTCTAGCTTCAGCTGTATCCCATGTTCTCCTAAAGGGGTACAATGCCTTTCCCCCACAGTCCCACCCAGGCCAACAAGCTTATCCGTGTCATATGAAGTCTTACAATATTAGTGTACAGAATTTATCTCAAGGTGAGTACATTAAGCCTGTTTTCCCCCATGAAAGGCTTGCCCCCCTGATTCTATGAGCTTTTCTGAGACAGGGACCGCCCCTCCCCTTTCACCTTATAACCTGAGCGTGAGACACAGCACTGAGAATACAGATGCACGGCCCAGCTGCCTGTGTTTCCACCAGCCGCTGGAACCGCCACCCTCGCACTAGGGAGGGGCCCTTAGCTCAAAGTAAAATGTAAAAGGCCCCTCAGAGGAATAAATACTGTGATTCAAGTTTAATTTCAGCAATAAGAATTGACTATGCCTATCTTCTTCCTTCTATCTCCTACCTTATAACTTTCTCTTCACACAGGCCTACCATTATCACCAAATCACTAACATTTTCTTGCTCGCACTTCTTCTTCCGGTGTGCCAATCATTCACGCAGAGTGTCTCATTCAATTTGCGGCTCAGTTTTATACATCATTTTTGACTCTGTAAAGTCATCGTGCTCCACTCACTGAGCCCAACCTTATATTTACTCAGCCCTTCTCACATTTGCACCTCAGCTTTCCTTTTTTTGCACACCAATCTCTTCGAAGTCTGCTCTCTCCCTTTCCCCCGCATGAGATGTTCAAGATTGCTCGAATTTTTTTAAAACTGGAAATGGCTTCCCACTGCTATACAGCTATGGTATGTATTCTCAATACTCTTGTTGGAAAATATTGTTCACGACTGTGACCCTAACTATGTTAACCTCTGAGTTAAGAATACTCGAAATGTGACCTTAGTCTCTGACCACCTTCTTACAACTTACCTGTAGTTTTCTGGGTTGGTTGGTTAGAGAGCTCCAAATGAGTGGCACGCAATCCACTCAAAGCTATGACTCCACACCAAATATACCCCTGCCATTTTTCCTGGTTCAGATTCAGTCATAGCTAATGACACGCACAGTCTCTTCATTACCGAAGAAAACTAAGATTTGCATTCAGTTTTTAGATGAGTTCTGTCATCTTTAACTGCAAGGCATCTCAAATTGCTTCTTTCTCAATCCCTTTGTCCCTGTCCTACTTCAAGTTCAAGCCTGTATTGACTTTCAGTCTGAATACTAAGAAGAAACATAACCTAGTTCATACACTATCTGAGTCCTCTATTGTCTGAGCCCATCCTGGATCTCCAGCTTTATCTTGCTCACTGCAACCCTTCACTGCCCTGATCCTCTCGCCACAGTGGACTATAGCATTCATCAGGGGCTGCCTTTCAGATTTGTGTTTCAAGAATCCTCAAGAACACCTGAGACTTACATGAGCAGCCAATTACTCTGTTGGAACTGAGTTTCTCAGCAACTGAGTAGGGCCTCATGAAAATTTACTGTCTCTGGATTTGGACTTTGAACATGACCTCCATTCAGAACCAGAGAATGCATTGACAGAAGCAAAGGACACTTGAAAGAGAATATATTGTCCACTTGACAGAAGCAAAGGACACAGATCCATCTTGTGTGGAGCTTCCAGGAAGATATATGAACAAATAATATGATTTAATAATGGAAATGTTGTCTTCCCTGACTTAATAATGGAAATGGGCAATTACATGGGGATACTTTACTTTTTACCCTCTCTCTCTTCATTTAATTTATTCCACAGGGCCAGTTCTTTATTTACCCACGTCTTTTCGAGTTGTTCTAAATAATCAAGTTCCAATTAATCGATTCAATGTATCAGTTCCCTATTTTTATTGCAATAAACAAAACAGAGTCTTAAAACATCATAAATATACTACACTTCTACACTTGATCTTAGCCAAAAGGTCAAGAAACGATTCAATAGACTACATTTCTGAAGGTCAGAAATTTGGAATAGGTCTCACTGGGATAAAAATTAAAAGTTCCAGCAAGGCTGTGTTCCCCTTTTGGAGGCTATAGAAAAGACTCCATTCCTGTGCTTTCTCTTGCAGCTAGTAGCTACTCATGTTCCTTGGCTTATGTTTCTTTTCTGCCTTGAAAACCAGCAGTGCTCAGTGAAGTCCTCCTCACATTATGTCACTGAGACTGAAACTCACCTGCTTCTTTCCTTCATAAAGAACCTTGTGATTGCATTGGATCCATCTGGATAAATACCATACAAGCTGGTTTTCTTATCATAAATCCAGCTCTTCATTCTACCTGCAAATTTAATTTCCCTTGTTCCACATAAAGTAACTTATTCATTGATTCCAGGAATTAGGATGGTGACATCTTCAGGGAACAATGATTCTCCATACTGTTGTATACAATGTTTAAAACTTTAAGCTTGTTTTCAAGGACAGGCTCCTCCTCTCCTTCTCCTTTTGGGAACCTGGCAACTCTAACAAGTATGAGAAGGTACTCTTTAGCCTCTATTTTGTTCTCTCACTTAGAAGTACCCTCAACTTGCTAACACATGTTTCCTATGACTCCAGAGCTGGGCAAGTTAAAGAAAAGAAAAAAGGAGAAAGGAGCATGCTTCTCACCACACAGTTATGCTCCCCAGCACACGTGATTCCTTTTGCTGAGTGCCAGCAATCAATCCCTATTAGTTATTTACCCCGAGGTGTCTAGCAATATCTCTAGTTTTTCTGCTGAGGTTCATCCATTGATAAAATAGCCATGTTGAACGCTACAGACTACTTTTCTATTCTTTAAATTCTCCCAACATGATGTGCCCCAAATTCATATATTGGAAATCTAATCTTAACATGATGGTATTAGCAGGTGGAGACTTTAGGAAGTGGTTAGCTATGAAGACAGAACCTTCATAAATGTCAGTAATGCCCTTACAAGAAAAGAGCAGAGAAAGAGAGAGAGAGAGAGAGAGAGAGACAGAGAGAGAGAGAGAGAGAGAGAGAGAGAGAGAAAGCGAGCTGGATCTCCTTCCATCACATGAAGATGCAACAACAATCTGTCACTTGCACCTGGAAAAATACCTTCCTTAAAACATGATCATGCTATTAGTACTATGATTCCAGCCTACAGACCTAGGAGAAGTTAGTTTCCATGAATTCATCCACCCAGCTTATGGTAGTTTGTTAAAGCAGCCCCATCAGGAACAGGAAACCCTATTCTTCTGTGTTTCCCACTGGCATAAGGTAAAGTTTTCCAATTCTCTCTATGCTTCTGTTAAAGCCAGTTTCCTTTTTCTATGCATCCGTGGCTGCCACAGCACCAAAAATGTCTTCCCTTTCATATGCATGTACTGATCTTCCAAGCTTCCAGTGTGGGTGAAGGTATTAAAAGTTCAATAACCCGCTTTCAGTCAGCTGCTTAGCAAAGCACACCTCTTGGTCTCACACTTCACTTTGGAAAGTGACTCAGTTTAAATTTCTATTTTGACATTTTTCCTGGAGGAGGAGGGATGAGGGAATGAAAGAAGCACAGAAGTTAGTCCCCTTACTGGATGAAAGGAAGGCACTCCTAAACAGTGGTTCATAGGACTGATGATGAGATTCTAGCATAGAAAGAAGACAACAGACTGTGGAGAAAGAGAATGACAGGCCTGACCTGTCTCCTAAGAATGGTTCAGCACATGTTGTTCCAGATGATGGTCTCCTGGGTGTCACTTCCCCCAGTCAGGGCACGTCCATTATAGGTCTGCATCTGACTGAGATCTGGGCCTCTCAGGACTAAAGTAATTTTCGTAAATCCATAGAGCTATGCTCAGACTGTTGAGCTATGAGCCATTTTAGCAGGAAAAGGAAGGTACCAGCATTTAATTGTTCTCTATACTCTAAAGGAAATATCACCTGATAGGAAAGTCAGCATTTGAATAATTATAAAACATTTGGGGATGTAGAGTCCCGGGGAGGTCAGAACAGACCAGGTCAGGGATTCAGTTCCAATCTATTATTATTCAAAGCTCAAAGTTCTGGCCAGGCCACATGCTGCGGAGTGACATTGCTGTTCCCAATACTTGTGTAATATAGAGGCATTTTTAAAAATGACTCATGATGTTAAAGTGAAAAGACAATTTAGAGAGTATCTACATAGAGAACTTGAATGTGATCTCTTTTTGTTAATTTATGACCAAATCAGGAATGAAAACCAGGTGCCCTAAGTACCAATCTAATCATCTTGTAACTTTTTTGGTCTGTATTTGGCAATGAGATTCTGTGCTTCATCATTTCATCAGCGCAAAGAACAGTACATGGTAATTGTCAAAAAGTGCTTCTAGGACTTCACATTGCTAATCGACTTTCCTCCAGCATTTCCCTTTTTGCCTTCTCAGCCACATCTCCCTTCAACCTCAGATGCTGCTTGATTTTGTAATGTAAATCACACACACAAACACACACACACACACACACACACACACACACACACACACACACACTGATATGTCTTTTCTGTGTATTCCCTCATCAAATGAGGCTCCAGGTATTTCTTTCAAATTTTTCACAGCTCCATCAAAACTTACTAACTGCAGGTTCCTTTCTTTCCTCATTCTTTCAAAGAAGGCTGCCTATAGGTTCCAGAAAAAAGAAAGAAAGAAAGAAAGAAAGAAAGAAAGAAAGAAAGAAAGAAAGAAAGAAATTAAGACTTCTATTCACGTTAGTAAGTCTGTTTACCTTTTTAATTATCCAGGGTTATCAATGAACAGAAAGCAGTCAGTGCATAAACTAGAAAGATGGAAGATTTAGTTTTTCAAGAGCTAAAGGAGAAAGGGCAAATAGTAGGTTGCATAATATTTTTTTTGAAATTATTATTAGCAAAAAATAAGGTTACAGACTGAATTTCAGAAATCAAATTTTTCTTGAAATTAAATAGCACTCACATAGTCAAGGCAAGGATATTTAATAGTCAAACAGAAAAAAACTCCACAAACTGTGCTTTTATGCTAGATAAAAAAATTCCATCCGGATAATTACTACTGCTGATAACAAAAACAATGACACTGCAGACCATCCAAAGGCTGAGTATTCCATGCAATGAGGAAGGAGAGACAAAAGTTCAAGGCTTAAGCAGAAACTCCAAAGAAACAAGCACCTATCATTTGGCACGCCCAATCCACATGATGTAAGTGCTGCAGCAGGGACCATCCTCTGCCCATAAAGACAGGAAGGGCATGGAATGTTCTTGGGCATTTGGGGACTTCCCAGTGTCATAACCAAAATCTGTTCCTCTGTGGGTGTAGGAAGAGGTGGAGAAATTGACAGATTGGGGAAATGATGTTCCAAAACCAGCAGACCAGATTGATCCAATTATTCTATCATAACATACCATATCTACCAAGAGATCACCAAATCACTCTTTTAACTAAGTGAACTTTCACCATTTACTTAACTGAATCTATAAAATAGTCTTCTGGAGTCAGTACAATAATCCCCAGTGGTATCAAACTATCAAACTACAGATCAGATTCAAGCCTTTTAATATGAATATCTTTAAAAGAAGTCCAGCAGTTTTACTATCTGCAGGCTGCCTGGCATGTTCAACTCATAGCCAACAGGCTGCTTGCCTTCTTTTATAAAATGTTATAATAAAACATAAAAAGGGAAGTTTTCTTATATAAACATAAAAAGGAAGTTACTTATATATATTAACTATTTTATGTGTTAGACAGCTCTTCTTCATGAAATTTAGGCAAAGCAAGCCATCAGGTACCCATCATGCTTTAATGATGTGCCTAAGAGTTAATTTACACATTTTTTTCCCCATTACCTGAAGGTATTTTACTTGTAATCCCTGGAAATAACATACTTCAGGGGAGTGACTATCTGGTCAGTGTGATGCATATGGACAATTCAAATTTGGTAATGATGTTTGATCATAAAATAATTAGGCTATCTGATCCAGTAAAGCAGCAATGCAGACAAAGTTTCGGCTACAAAGAGTAAAAGAAATGTTACCCAGAAATTGTTAATATGGTGTGCTGGGCTTCCACTGTCATTCATATTTTGGGTTGCACAGCCAAGGATTTTTCTGAGCACACTTTTGAGTGACAAAATTCCCCACTGTTACTTTCAGGTCTCTCCAATGACTCCTCAATGAATACTTTCTTGATATCTTCTGTCTTGTTGGAGTCTTTCTCTTGCCTAGTGCCTGAGAAACCAGAGGATGAATAGGTGTCTGTCAGGGTTCCTAGCATCCTACAGGCAACATCTAGGATGGGCTATCAGGCCAGTGCGTAAATACGCTTGGGGCATCTGACCCACTTTGGTCACAGCAGCAGCCAACCACTGTTTTTACAGACAACACAGATTTTTAATAAGGACAATGAAATAAAGGTGCCCCTTCCAGGGCCCCCAGCCAGTCTGTCAGTGGTCCTCACCTTTCCCAATCATTACAACTGCTCCTAATGGCGCCTGATGGGAAATGAGCCTCCAGGGCTGACGGTCAGAAATTAATTTGATTGATTTATTTTCTGTCTTCCATGTTTCAGGTGCAAATGCTTTCTCCACCCTGATGGAGCACATTTATACTCTCCCATTCACAGAAAACACATTTATAGTGCCTAACTAACAGAATTCTTTTGCTGAAGGTCAGAGACAAATGTTCCCATCCATCTCCCTTTACTTTTCTGAGCTGCACCAAGTTGTTTTCCTTTTTAATTTCAGAGTAAAGGGAAGATTGCTTGCTGGGGATGGTGGGAGATAGGCTGAGAGAAAGAAAGCAATTGGAATTTTGGAACTTAGGGGTTTTCTACTTAAAACAAAACTCAGTCATATCCATCGTGAGAAGAATGAAGTAAAGAAATAAAACCTCTTTTGATCTCACATGGAAGAGAACATTTCAATAATGCTTTAACTCAAGTAAGAAGGGCATCATTAGGTAAGGACTATTAAATTAGTACTTTTAGACAAGTGGAATATGGCACCTAATTTGTCTGTATTTCTTGCTCGCTTCAGATAAAATTCTGTCCTTGGCTGGTAACTTACAGAAACTAAAGTGAGAATTAAACAAAGATGATCAGAATTATAAATGCTGGGTATGTAATCCTTTATTAAAGATTTTTTTTTTTTTTTTTTTTTTTTTTTTGGTACCAGTACCTTGCACTTGCAAAGAAGGAGGCAGAACCACTGAGCTAAGTCTCTGGTCCAAAGATGAATATTTTTTAGCTTTTACTCATAATAAGAAAGTCCACTTGTTTCTGCGACAATAAGTTGAACTCTCATTTGGTGCCCAGCACTTGCTCAGCCTCCCGTAACAAATGAACTCCTCCTGTTGGTCTGAGTCAGTGGTGGACTTTCTAGGGGGAACTGTTAAGTCAAAATGGGAAGCTCTAATGCCCAGAGACAGAGGAATATAAGTCACAGAACACCTGCATCTTTTACCTAAGCAGCACCCTATACATAGGCATACTCCTCTTACTTTTCACTCTGCTGCTCTGGGGAGAAGAACCTAATTTTGCTTAAATATCCATGGCACAAAGTGACCAAAGTGGAGATGCACATAAGCCAATCACCTCAATTTGGAAACAATTTTTTCTGAACACAGCCATGAGGAAAGGGAAGTAACACGGAGCCCCTCCTGCCCCAGAGGTGTTCCACGTGGCTGGCTCTGAGCACTTTGCCAGCCTGCGTAATGAATTCCACTCCTTGTCTCAGATGAAAAGGAGGTCCTCCAGCCTGAAAAGAATCAAGAAAGGGAGAGTGGGGAAGAAATAAAGAAAAGGAAAGGGAGTGAGTAAGAAGAAAACCCACCTAGCCTTTATAAAATAAATAAATAAATCGGATTCCTCTGGCCTGGACTTGGGAACATTTTTTGGCCTAACTTGAACAATGAAATGACATGCATTTCAGTGACACTGAGGCTTTTGCCATTCATATGGAATCCAAAGCCTCAATTGATTTCGGCTGAAGCCACCAGACCTTGGGTATTATCCTCTTCAGTTTTGTTTTCCACAAAGCAGAACAAAGAGTAAATTAGGTCTTTGGTTTCTATGTTTCTTTACAAATCTGAACTCATGTGGTGAATAATGGAAAACACATTTCAAATTTAAAGAGTACATAACAAAAGTTTCTTTTAAGCATTAGAGGGGAACAAATAGCTTCTCATCCTAATGCAGCTCAAGAGAAAAAGATTCCAATGTCAGCCCCTGGCAATTGAAATAATCAATTTTCAGAGAAATAAAGAGGCAATAATATCATTGAGGTGTCAGAAAGTCATCTAAGTCCCAGGTTCTTCTTTTTGAGTTTCAATTTTAGCTTCTGAGTCAGAAGTATTATTACGTTTTTCTGACCTATCCAGGAGAATAAAAGAGGAGACTGTCAAAATTCTCCTTTTGTTCTCTATGATTAGCAATTAATTTATCATCTGATTTCTATTTTGTGTTGAAGTTTTAGACACAGGAGGAGAAATTTCCATCAGAGAAGAGCAGAGCTGGGCATTCTCTGGTCAGTTAGTAGAATTTAATTCCAGAGAAGAAATCCTTTGTGAAACTAATAAGAACTGGCCTGAAAATGAGCCATTTCCAAGGGAACAAGAGAAGGAATGGCAGTTTACCTAGAAATTATAGGTGCCCTGAGACCCACTTCATCTACTTGAAGGCTTTTTGTTCCCCCAAGAATGAACACTACAAATCTCCCTGCAAAAGGAGAAATCTAAGGACTTGAGGCACTCCTCTCCAGAAACCAGCTTCCCTAACACAGTGCTGCCTACAAAGCTGTGAATACACAACAATCCACAATAACAAGCCAACGAAACCACAGGTTATGAGTAAGTAGAGAAAAAATGTTAATCAAGTGGTAAGTGGTCAATGAGGGGGAAACAATGCGATTCGGGACAAGCGAAAGAGAAAAGTAAAGGCTTTCCATGGAGGAGGAGTTCCAAATAAATTATAGATAGTGAAGAGAAAACAATCCACCCATTACATGTAAGGAAAAAGAAAAGAAAAAAAAAAAGAGTATGTCTTAATACCACCCTATGGCACTATTGTTTGTGCTAACAAATACCTAATTCTTTTTCTCTTCTAGGTCAAAACAGGATTTCATTTCCCTTTCTCTTGTGGTTGAATGGAACCCTGTGGCTACTTCTGGCTAATGAACTTGAAATAGAAATTATTAGTGTAACTTCTACGCTGAAACTGAGATCATCTAGAAGTTGTTTTCCCTCCAGTATGTGACCAGCAAGACGAAGATAGCAGCTCCCAGATTTTCCAGTATGTTCTGTTATTGCATGTAATCTAACTTCTCTAGACTGAGGACACAACAACATGCTCGGTAAAAGAAATATAAAGCTGTGTCGTGTGCAAAGATTCTTGAGGAAAATGAAAGAAATGCTATGGAAAATGGTTATCATATTCATACAAATTATTTGTCTTGGAGTGCATACCTGAAGTGGTATACAGCATCTGCCAAGAATATGAACGCTCCCTTTTGTTAAAGCTCAGTGAAACAACTGTCATCTCCAGAAAAACAAAGAAAGCAATTTGAGCTCTACGTCTCATACTTAAGCCTTCAGAAGAAAACTGAAGAGAGGAAGCCAGGTGGTACTGTTTTTCTCTCTACATTTATGTTTCTGAAATAGGAGATAGGGGATACTAATAGTTAAACAGATGGGGTGATGTGGAGGAGCCTGGATTATAATATAGAACCACAAGACCCTGCAAAGAAAGAGATACATCTTCAGCAGAGCAGAAAGCACTTGTGAGTATCCTCCCTCGTACAAACAAGGGAGCCACAATACAAAATTTTAAGGGACAGAAAGATGCCAGGAAAGTAGCTCAAAATTATGTATTGTCTACACAGGAAACCGACTGTGATACAGATCATACATTCTTATGGTGGTAAACATCAGTTCCTCACTGAAGGGTTAAAATGTCCTACTACAGTACCTAAGAGGACATCTGGGATATTAACGTTGTATGTAGGAGATGATTGAGGATAAAAAAATGTTTTGAAAAGACTTCTTAGGGAGACAACAGTGAAGAAAATCTAAGAAACACTGACATAGGTGAATAAATGTGATTTTTTTACAGGGAGAAAAACAAACATAAAATGATCAAGAATTTAAAAATCACCTTGAATCTTGATAGAAAAGATCCACAAGCCTTTTCTTTCATCCTCTGTACACATCCTAGAAGTTCACTAAAGAATGTCCATCCTCTTTTCCCTTATTCAAACAAAAGAAATGTAGTCCAAAAGTTTATATTTGAAACCTAAAAAGCCAAATCTGAACCATGGAATTATTACAATTTATCCTTTGAACTATATTTTTTAAACCTATTTTTGTGAACTCTCCAGTACATACGGCTTTATGCTCTGTATTTCTTTCCTTCATTTTTATGAACTTCAAAGATTATGGTTATATTCTTCCAAGGATCTTTATTTATATTTTTTTACATTCCCATATCATCTAACATAAAAATTAAATCCAGAGCAAAAGTCAAAATGATGGCTTCCTACTTATCCTTAACAAAATCATTGCTTCAAAATTCTAGGGTATATTAGATGACCTACTTCTAAAAAATATAAATATATAGTTAACCTGTGGAGAAGCTATATATATATATATATATATATATCCTATCATATTAAATTTGACTGGGCCACAATTTTTTCTTTTTTTTTCTTTTTTTGATACTGGGGATTAAACATAGGACCTTGTGCTTACAAGGAAGGCAGCAGAACCACTGAGCTAAATCCCTGGCCCAACTAGGCCACATCTATGTCTGTTAGTAGGATGACAATGCTGCCAAATTATGTAAACTGGAGACAAAAATTGATGTCTTTATTTAGGTTATATCTACTATGTCCCCAACTCTAGGTTTAAGGATTTTAACAATTACATATATTTTGTCAATATAAAATGTCACAGCCTTATTTACGAAATAGAGATAGAAGAAGCCATCGCAGACCATTTGAGACATATATA
>NW_022900914.1:55333939-55341816 GCF_012274545.1 Fukomys damarensis | reverse complement strand
ATATTTTGGGTTTTTTGTTTGTTTGTTTATTTCAGTCCTAGGGATTGAACTCGGGACCTTGCACTTGAGAAGCAAGCAGTGGAACTGCTGAGCAAAATCCCTGGGCCTTTTAGGGAAACAATATTAACAACTTAACAACTTCATTCTTTCCTACAGTTTCCAGAGGTAATTCTAATCATTTCAGACAACTGGCTTCAAGTTAATACAGCTGATGTTGGTAGACAATGTAGAGCTTCCCCTGAACGATGTTTTTAAATCTCTGAAACTGTGACTATGCATTGTAAAGTGTCCCTTATTGAGCTCTAACTAGATTCACCTTGAAGTTTCACAAAGCTACTATTCAGCAGTTATACCAAAAGGTAGGATGAATAATGTAAGAATCTGTTAGTTTACTTTCTAGTGAATAACTGGGATACCCAAAGCAAAACCTTTGGCTCTCCATAGTTGTTTACTGCTTTTTTACAATTATTTTATGAGAGACCACCAAAGCCTTTTCTTCTACAAAGTAGTATGAGAGTAAAATGCAGTAGTCTTGGGAAAGATAACACAGCCGCCCCTTTTCAAAAAAGATATAAATAATTAAGAGCAGAATTGTTTCTATGAGTGAATTTGATAGAGTACTTATAACCTTCAATCCCCTCTGGATACAGAGCGGATAGAGGGGAACAGAAAGGTGGAGACACATATGAGCATTTAGAAAAGTTAGTGTATTCAGGGATTACAGATGCTACTGCTTTATTTCATAATTCTTGTGCCCAGTATAAAAATAATCCAATATTCTTGCCCCGAACCTTAAAAGTATTCCTTATCAAGTATCTTGTCTGAAAATTAATTTATTTTCAATGGCTGAAATACTATTACAAATGGTGATTAATATGTTTTAGAGGAGACAATCAATTCTTCAGCAGACAATCAAAAATAAAGTCTGTACTTCATTTTGGGAAATGCCTTAAAAAATCATTGATATGGATATGTATTAAGGCTAAGGCACCACGATTGTTGAGCTGGGCCTTGAAGAATTGGTGAGAAGATTGCTTTAGATGAATGTAGCATCTTGCATAAAGGTCAGGAAGGGAAGAATATAAGGTGAAAGACATGGCCAATTGGGATAGGTAGCAGATAATAAGGAAACCACAGAAAATAGTGTATTATGTCAAATTTAAAATAATGAGACTTGAAGTAAGAGGGTAGACAGAGAAGAGAATAACTTCATAAGATAATTTGAAGGACATATCAATAGGTTATAATCAATAGGGTGTATCCAGTTTAGTGTTTTCAGAACTTTTGGTGATTAAAATCAAAGGATGATTGCATACACTAAAGGTGTTTCCATTTCATGAAACAAGGAATTTATGAAATAGTACGGAGATACCAAATTCAAAACCCAAATAATGTTAAGTGTCTCTTGACTCCTGTAAACTATACTACATTTTTCAGGCTCCTAAAATTAATAGAACATATACCTTGCCCTTTAGATACTCACTGTGGAGTCCTGCAAGATTGCAAGGTGCACAGGTGCCAACAAAGCTCACAGAGTGGAGAGAATTTGGTGCAATGAAAGCAGAACAGAAAACACTGTTATTTCTGTTCTGAGAGCGTCCATAAAGGAATACCGTGTTCTAAGACCTGCATCTTCCTGGTTACATAATGAAAGTAACGGGAAAGGAAAGAGAAAAGTGAATCTGAGTTCAAAGGCTCTGGCTGGCAATTCAGGTCTATGACCCTATTACTTATATATGGAGACAAGGACTACCTAATCGTTGAGTTAGCATGTCCTGTGGTTACCTGACAGTGAGTTATCTAAGAATGCTGATGCCCATTCTCTAGGGGAAGAGATCACATCTTCTTAAATATGTGGTTTCCTTCTTCTCTCATTGGAGGTGCTATGCTGACCTTGGCATCCAAGGAAACTCTAGACTTCAAAGTTTTTAGATCCCAAGCAGCTGTTATTTCATTTTGATCTCTTAAGCAGAAGACATCCAGGTTCAGTCTGGCTCAATTGGAGCTCAATTGGTTGATTTCCCTAGATGGTCATGCTCATATGTATGCCCTAAGAGAATGCATCAGCTAGACAGTTTCTGACTTACAGAGTATGACTTCATAGTGTCTCCACATTGCCCTGGCCTCTCAGAGATAATGAGGACATAGGGGATGGCAAGTTTCCTCCTGCTGAAACTTTGCTAATAAATGCTCCCATTAAATCCAGACTGCCCATACCCTTACCCCCTCAAGCAACATGCAGCAAATCCCTTGACCTCCCTGAGCCTTTAATTTTTCATCTAAAAGATGAAGAAAATAAAGATATTCCCCAAATATTTCATGAAGGAGTAATGAAAATTCACTGGGAGTTCACTTTATAAATTGAAATATACTATATCCATGTGAGGGTTATTTTTATCACAAAAGAGTGAACAGCCTTCTGAGCATAGATTCTGCTTTTGGCACCTAATCCTTCTGTTTTTCACACACTGCTGCTTGATTTGATCCACAGATAAGCGGAAAAGGATTTGATGCATATATGTAATAACATGGGAAAATAACAAAAGATAAAATAAAGATCAGAGAAATGGCAATAAACAGCAGGGCATTAAAATGTAGATGTAACATCCATGTGCAGGTTGAATCATCAGTCCAACCCACGCTTCCTAGTGTGCAAAGTCAGGGGGAGATATGTCAGATACATGCTTGCCATTGACAACAACAACAACAACAACAACAACAACAACAACAACAAATCAGTCTTCTAAGGAAAATACGGCTTCATGAAAGGAACTCTTGAAGAGGTCAATGATTTCCTGCACCACATTCTACGATAAATGCAGCAGTGAGTTTCTCAGCATGACTCCCATAGCTCAGTTCAAGGACATCTATTCCATAAAGGACTTAACAAACATAGTCTGATTAGAGTTGATACAGAAATAAAATGTAGAGTAAGGAGAGTCCATATTTTGTAGAGTAAGTTATGGGTTCCTTGAAAAACAAACCAAACAATAACCAAAAATCTGTCATACTGGCAAGTTCCATTTCTTTTTTAGGGAGTGGGGTAGAGGGAAATTCCTGAGAACCAGACTCAACACCTCTGGCATGCTAGGCAAGCACTTTGCTACTAAGCTACATCCCCAGCCCACATCCTGTCACTTTAGAAAGATTCTAAAAAGTGCTCAGTTCACATTTAATGTATAAAATTTGGGAGTTAATTTAGAAATCTTTTATCCCACCCCCATTTTACTGAAAATAAAACCAAGGCTACCAGATGGTAAATGTCTTTTCTAAAGAGTTAAACGCCTATTATGCCAGAATCTCAGGCTTGATACTCCCTTGGGGACAGTGAGCTGCCTCTGTCCCTCTAGCTCTGAGCAGTCTTAGTACTCAGTGTTCACACCCTGTTGTGCAGGACACAGTGATTATTCATCAGCCATTAATGGCAGCAAGCAGTGGTCCCCCTGTTGAGGAGAGAAAGCTCTTTGATGCAAATCCATTTCTTCCTTCATAGTACTTAATCTAGAACAGGAAACTCAATAGGTGCTTAATATCATCTGAGTAGTGGACGTGAGTAAAAATAATGTTGACCCTTTCAGTTGAAATTTGAAGATTCAGCCCAAGTTCCAAACTCCAGTCCTGATACTTTGTTTCTGGCAGTAAGCAATGCTACTAGAGGAAAATAATGATATTTCCAACAAAAGAGATTATAAATCAGGGCCAAGTGGTATTTTTCAATATAGTTTCAGCCACAATGAAAACATTAACACTTCATCTCTACTTCCCTTTCTTGTGAGTCAAAGGTGCTCCACGGGTATAAAATTTTGAGATCAGTAAGTATGTTATAGATTTTTTTCTTGAAAGACTAAGGCTTAATGTAGCAGGAAAAGTAGTTTTATATTGTAGTAACACTTAAGTATATGCAAGAAAATCCAATCGTATGCGGAACATTTCATTTTACATATACCTAATAAAAATCAACTCTTAATATACTACCACCCAAAAAAGTAAAACAGAAAAAGATAGGCCTAGAAGATGAAGTGGTTCTGGTGCTGAAGACTATGATGAAGGGCACAATTATGGTGATGATGATGATAGTGATGATGTGATGATGATGGTGGTGTTGGTGCTGATGATGGTGCTGATGATGAGGGTGATGACGATGGTGACAGTGGTGATGGTAGTGATGGTGGTGGTGGTGGTGGTGATGATTATGGTGAACAGAGTGATGGTGATTATGGTGATGATCGTGGTATTGGTGATGATGAGTATGGCACGGAAAGCCCTTGTTACATGGCAGGCACGTGCTCAGTGCTTTACATGCATTTGGCTTCAAGGTAGATACCGTGGTTATCTGCATGGATAGATGAGGCAATTGTGGTCCAGAATGGTTATATTGCAATGGCAACTTAACAAGTATCTAATCCAGGACACGAACTCATGAAATTCGACTGGAACCTGTATGTTTCTAGGCTAACCTCTTTCATAATAATAATCAGTAACTTATATTGACTATATATGTTCCATATACTCTTAACTATTCCAAAGTATTTTTTAGCATTTTGTCTAGTTTTATTCACATTTGAACTCTATTGAAGAGTCCTCTTCTTCTATTCTAAGAATAAAAATTTTGGGTAATGTTTTAGGTGGTATCTGAGATAACTGGTAAGAAATAAGTCCATAATTCATAAGAATGTAGAACCCTTTATTTCTCTAATGCACACATTTCTCTGGTTTCTGGAAGCATTAAGTGAATCACCATGCTTCCAGAAACCACACAGAGACAGTGATCAGTGTCCTTTCCTTCCATCTTAACCTGAGAGTCACTATCACATTTCAAGTGTTTGTACATTTTCACAGTGTAGTAGACCATGGCATATAAGTGCTGGGTGGAAGTTCCACTGTCAATCACAGAGTAATCAGTGTATTTTATTTCTGGAGGAACCTTGATCACACAAATGTCTCTTGCATTTGCTTGCCTCAGAAGTGAAACCAGGATATCAGTGTCAAACTTGGGACCAGTACGATCTGCAACTCTGAGTTCTAGGTGTCCCGTACCACTTTCTGTTCATCCCAGAGGCCTGCTGTGCAGGCCACACACAAAGTCCAGAGTCAGGCAGGCACAGTAGGGCACTGGTCCCACGAGAAGCTATCCTACAGCCAGCAGCTGAAGCCTGGGCACTGCACCCACTGTGTGCCTTGCTCCCTGGGAGACAGCCCCTAACCACAGCAATGACCCCACTTGCAATGCTATGCACATTAACGGGTGTAGTCTTCATACTCCATCTTTTATAGCAAGAAATAAAGATACTAAGTTTGAACAGGTCACATGGGTAGTTTGTAAAGCACTTGCAGTAGGTTATCTGGCTTTTGCACCTGTCCTTACATGCTCCTATTTATGTCCTAGAAAGTGAAACAACTTCTGAGGCTGTGCTGCAACTCTCATCCATCCCTCCTACACTAAACCAACTTAGGACTTGTTTATCACTAGCTTAAATAATTCCACCATCCTCTTCGCTGACTTCTGCTTTCAATTTTGCCCCTCTTAAGCCCTTTGCTCCACACAGCAAAGGTAGACCTTATCGGAGCCTGTCATAAGTCATCTAGACCCAGCTCTGCCCTGACTAAAACCCTTCAGTCCCTCACCACTGCCCATAGCAAATGCCCAAAGTCCTTCTAATCACCCACCAGACCTCTCACATCTACCCAGGCCTGTGGTCTCATCTCCTTACATGCACCTTCTCATTCCCTCCCAGGTCAGCCTCCAGCAACCACCAACAATTTGAAGCTTTTGGGAATACTTT
The DNA here is from genome assembly GCF_012274545.1 of Fukomys damarensis. NCBI lineage: Eukaryota > Metazoa > Chordata > Mammalia > Rodentia > Bathyergidae > Fukomys > Fukomys damarensis. Next base: position 55,336,033 of record NW_022900914.1, on the reverse strand, counting down.
ATCTGTTTACCTGACCAGGCTTGTTTGCACACTGGTCTTGTGTGGAATGAACTTCCTCAGGGCTAGCTTCACTTTTCTGGCTTCTGCTCTTCCTTTAGGGATTCAGCTCAAGTGTGGCTTACTTTAGGGAGCCTACCTGACTCCTTTACCTGCTTACAGAAGCTAACCTGTGTCTGCCTCCACTGGTCACTAGGTGATCATGAATCTCATCAGTGCCACCTTTCCTCATAAAGGGCACATGCACTGGACCTACAAAACTGCACTGAAAATCTTTTTTGGCTTTTTGTTTTCAGTAGTACACTAATAATAAAACTGAAGCTGATGTTGTAACTTGTTGGGGAATATGTGACATGTAGTAGGAACCAAAAAGAACTATAAATTGCCTGGCTGATGAAAATTCTCCATCTCTCCCTGGAGGCTTTTTTACCGATCCAACAGCTGTAGCATTCTCAAAAAAGGTACAGCACTTATAGTTAATTTTTTTTTTAACTAACTTCAATAACGAGAATAGCTACAGAAAACACCTGGAAATTCTCCTATTCGTGTACACTGGTGGGATGAGGACAGAAGTGAGTTAATAAGCTATCTGAAAAGCTAAGCAGCTGAACTTTATGCATATTATGCCAAAAAAGTAGAATTGTTCATGGGACTTATGAGACTTCCAGAACAACCTGAATAGCCTTTCCTCTACATTTTAAGTGCACATATGCCCACTCTAAGTGACTTTAGATATTATACCCCACTGGCGATTTTTTTCAGTCTCCAAACCCACAGCCTTTGAATCAATAGAAGACTTATGCTTTAAGCTTTAAGAACAGAGGAAATAGATATTTGTTTTTATGCGCCATTTCCATGAATGCTTTGTTACCCATAGCACAAATGTGGGAGACCCCTGGCACACTTAAAGAATATTTAAACTAGATAATTACATCTTAATTTTTAATTAAATTAAATAGTGGAATAATATGTTACTTTTTCCATAAGTGTGAAAAAAGAAAAACAAGCATTTATTTAATCCATGAAATGCAAGTTTTCTGCTAGGGGCTTTGCATCAGTTATCGAGAAACACCTTTTTCCTAAGTTTACGGCATTACAAATCCTATTTGCTTTCAGATCCCAACTCAAACTTCCTGTCATCAAAAAACATATAGGTCATTCTGATGTTGCCTTTTGAATTTGGAGAGTAGATTTATTTTTTTTTTAATTAGCTCTTAACCTCTATAAAACATTCTCTTCAGAGCATCAAGCCATCAGACAAACTCATTGTCACCTGTAGGGGGCATGGCAGACATCTAGGAGTGCCAGCCCCCACAATCAGGTCTTCTCAACAAATCCTGAGCCACTTCGTGTCCTCCTGTTTCGTAAAGGTCACCATAATTTCTCTTCATAAGCCAGTGGATCCACGGGTGAGCCACACCTTTTCGATGCTAAGTCAAGGCCAACTGTTTAAAAAGCTGACATACATTTAGATTAGACTGCAGGCCACACGCTGACCTGAGGTCTTTGGTGCACAATCGCATTGAATCTGCATGACAACCCTGGGAGATAACTACGATTCTGATCTACTTTATAAGCAACAAATAATGGAGGCCGAGATGCAGTACCTACCCAAAATCTTACAGGTTCTGTGTGGGAGATAGCCTGAATTTGGAGATGGAAAGTTTGTCCTTGCCCTCCCTTGCTTCATTCCTTTTGCAGACAAAATTCTTAAATATTCCCAAAATTCCCACACCCTGGTACACATGCCCTGTATAATACTTGCCCCCAGGGAATGGGAGGTTTCTTTTTTGCTTAGTTTTGATTTGTTCTTAACATTATTGGATTATCCTTCCTCTGTTTAGGTTACTTATCTGTTGTCATTGTTTAGTCAAAAGAAAAATTATCCTTGTGTGATTGATTTAAACTGAATCCTTTCAAAGAAGGTAACAAATTTCTAAGACACACTCTTTTTATTTTTCCATTAAGCTTATTGGTACATTTTAGGTATACAGTATATTTACATTCATCATTGGGACCTTGTACCTTTATACAATGTATCGTGGTTCTTATTTTTTCCCACACCCCTGGCCTCTCTTCATCCCCTCTACCCTCCCC
>NW_022900914.1:55285662-55333876 GCF_012274545.1 Fukomys damarensis | reverse complement strand
CCCAATTTTTTTTTTTTTTTTTTTTTTTTGTACCAGGGATCAAACTCAGGGCCTTGTGCTTGCAAGGCAGGTGGCAGAACCACTGAGCTACATTCTTGGCCCCCAAACTCTTCCCTACTTACAAAGACCTTGTTTCCATTTTTTTTTCCTTTACTCATTTTTCTCTTATTCCTTTATTTCCTTTCCCCTCTTTTTCTTTTCCCACCTTCCCCTACACAGTTAGCCCTTTTCTTCCTATCTCTCATTATCAATTATACAATCTGAACCTTATTTACACTTTTAGTTTTTCACACCAGAGAGACTATTCAGTATTTACACATGTGTGTTCTATTTATTTCACTTAATAGTATGGCTTCAATATCCATCAATCTGGCTATAAATGACTCTAGTTTCTCATTATTTATGGCTGTATAGTATTCCATTTTATAGAAAAACCACATCTTCTTTATCCAGTATCCAACTGATGGGCAAGTGGACTGTTTCCAAGTTTTAGCTACTACAAACTGTACCCCTATATACATAGGTGCGCATACATTGCTGTGGTATGATTCTTTTAATCTAAAATACTCACTTTCTTGATGAATTCAAGAAAGAGGAAACTGCCATGCTATGCCCAGAGCCATGTGGCAATGAACAGTAGGTAGCTTTTGGGATCCTAGAGTAGTCTCTGGCTGATGCCATCAAGGAAGTAAAAAATTAGTTCTTTCACTACAAGCTACTCAATTCTTCTGGCAACTACATGAACTTGGAAGTGGAGCCTGGACTCCAGAAAGTAATGTAGCCAAATCAATAGCTGTTTTTAACCGTGATGATGCTCTGAGCAGAGAATCTAATTAAACTAGGCTCAGACCTTTGCCCTATAAAAAAATTTGGCACAATAAATGTGTTTTTGTAAGCCACTAAGTTTATAACAATTTGAGAACCTATGCTTAATATGAATAACTAAAATAATTAGAGGAAAAACAGCAATAGAAAACTAATAACAGTCTCTACTTGCCTTTTAATCCAGTTCCAACCCACATGCTGGCCCTTGCTTCAGTGTTCTCTTTACAGCTCAGCCTCTTCTTACCTGGCAGATAATTTCTGGACTTGGACATCAGGGTTCAGCTAAGCGACTACTTGGTTAATTTTCTAGCTTCCCTTAGCCTCTTCCTGGCTCTGATCCCAGGCTCTGACCAGTGTGGTCAAGGCTCTTGTTTTTAAGGGTTATTTTGAACTGGAACATATGATGGGGTGAGGATCTTCTAAAAAATATTATGAAGAGACATAAACTTCTAAATAAAATCTCTACAAGCCACAGAAATTTTTGCTTGCTTTTGAGGGGATACTGGGCAAAAACCTGAAAAAAGGAGAAAGCAATACAGACCAGTTCCTGGCCTATCTTTGCCCATTTCCTACAGATTAGCTTCAGCTACCATATTTAACTGCAAGATTTTGTTTAAAGCAAAGGCTATAAGGCTTACCAATGCTTTAGCAACTACTGAGGTCATAGGATAGTCTTAACCCTTTATTGCACAGTTATAAAGGAAAACCTTTAAGTTTTGTAGACTTCAGGCCATATTTCCTCTGAAATGAGCAGAGTCAGTAAGATGACCTCTAGAAGTCATTCCAGCCATATCTACGTGGGTTTGATTACAAAAACGAATAAAGTATTCTCTAAATAATAATAATAAAGCCTATGATTAAAGATTTTTAAGCCTTACATGTTACACTTAGCAGAATCTCTTCACGTCCTAGGGGCCTGTGATAGAAAATGACTCAGGAAGAAGGATTTCCCTCACCCAAGCCCAGTTACATCCTATCATCTGGCTACCTAGATCCCAGGAGGGCCATTTGCTGTTCCTCCAAATCTACCAGGTCACATACAAAAGGTGAGGCACAGCCTGCAACCTGACCGAAAGGCTGATCTGCATGGAACAGCCTGATGACCTCTAACTATCACACACTCTGGGGTCAGGCAATGTAGTAAGAAAACTTAGAACAACTTTGAAAGGGGAAGAAAGGAAATGAGATATCAACTGAAAATCAGGAGCATCACTTGGGAAAAAAAAAGGAAAGAAAGATAGCGTCTTTATGTAATCTGTCTTTGAGTTTAGACTTCTTTGGAGAGTTCTCTTCCCAGGGTATATGCAAAGAGGACAGGTTGCATAGGCAGGGGCCACTGCAGAGATGATTCTAGGAGGGAGGACTTTGTGTCCACAAGTAAGCATGCCACAGACAGTTCTCTGATACCAGAAATCTTTTAAAAATGGGTTAAATTCCATTATTTTACAATGAGAAATAAATTCAAATATTAAAATTTTCAGCTGGGCATGGTGGTGTGTAACTATAATCAGAGCACTTTGGGAGGCTGAGAAAAGAGGACTGCAAGTTTCAGAACCAGCTGTGGAATGTAAGTGAGACTCTGTCTTAAAATAAAAAGAAATGGCTTGTAGCTCAATTTGAAGGTCCTGGGTTCAATCCCTAATATGTATCAATCACTCAGTCAATAAAATGAACATAAAAAATGATACCCTGAAGAAAAGATGTCAAAAGCTAGGGTTTAAATAACATATAGCAAAAAAGTTCCAAACAACAAACTTTACAGGAAGCAGACATATGTGTGGTGTGTGGCTGAATGTGTACGAGGTGGGCAGTGCTGTTTTCTCTAGGCCAAATGTTTCTACTTACTAGTAAACAGTAGGGTTAAGATTAAGTCCTAGATCTCAAGACTCTGAAGCCATGTTTTCCTTTATACTACTATTTCAAAGAACCTAGAAAAGAATGAGTTGTGACAGACTAGAAAAATTTCACAGAACTTAGCCTCCAGCCAAGTTAGCTAGTCTTAAATTTTATATCTGAAAGAAGTGGATACTACTGGTGTCTCACTCAAACCTCTGGAAACTTCTTTCCAAGTCTGGCATTGTCACTATCAAGTTTCTGCCTATGCACTTGGTACCTGCAACCCTCTAAGGATGGTCTGTTCTGACTTATGTTGCTGAGCTTCTTTCAGGATACAGCTGAGTTTAGATTAAAAAAAATTGTATCTTTGGTTAGACTCTTGCTCTAGCCCATTTTGCTTCCTCTGCCCTTAGAGGTTCCTCCTGAAAGCACCTTCCTAATAAATCCCTTATACGCAAACCTCTGACTCAGTGCTGCTTTGTGGCAATACCATTAACATCTTCATGGGAACTTGTTAAATGGGTGATGTTGCAATCCCTCCCACTCATTTTACTTTATTTAATGAATTTCTCCCCTGCCAATCCTTCAGAGAGTTGCCAATCCTAGTTCATATTGTTTAGGTTCTTGAACTGGAAGAGAAATGAAGCAATTCTCTAACCATGTCTTTCAATGTGCCATACTTAATTGTACAGCAAATGTCTAGGGGATTTGTTAATAATACACTGTACGCTTTTGTCATTTTAGTTATCTGATCAAAAGAATATGGCTCTATCTTTCAGACAGAAAGAGTTACAATGACATATTTCTGATTATACAGAACCAAGTTATTCTCATTCTGAGATGGTGAAAGAATTCTGATTACTTCAAATAATGGGACTGATAGTGGCCAAAGCAATCAAGTGCATAAGGAATATAATAATCAAGATGTAATTGATCCTTGCATCGACATTACTCTAAATAAAGCACAAATTGCAATCTTTGGACATATTCAGTTTTCCATCAAAGAGAAGATTAAACTGAAATAAAAGGATGTAATATTTTACAAGAGTCTCTGTCTGCTTTAAGATATTCATCACATTTGTAATCATCTTAAAGAGAAGAATCAAAGTGAATGTGGCTATATAGACAGTCACTCTCCTTACCCATAAATAATAAATAAATAAACAAATGAACAAACTAACCTTGTTATAAAAGGACCCTCTTGGATCAAAGAGAGTAAGCTTTAAACTTTAATGGAAAATAGTATATGAAGAGGAATGAAACAAATAAACATTTATATTGCAAGAAAAATTCCTTGGGCCCTATAGGGCTCTTGCATTGCAGCATCTGAGACTATAGGCTGTGCACCTGAAACCAGCAGCACTGAACTGGGATCCTTTGTATGTTGTGTGGGGAAAGGTAGGAGTGGCAGGGGTACAGGAAGGGGAAGAGAAAGGCAACGTTTAAGAGGGAAAAAGAGTTTCAAAAGCTATTTTGAAAGTTTAAATATATTTAGCTGCATATTATTCTCTAATCTCTGAATGATAGTTAATTTTTCAAGATTCTCTTTCTCTTTGCTCCATTGAGGTTTTATGTAAAGAAATCCATGTTGGGGTATAGGATCATCCATAAATGCTCCGCGAGTGACCAAATGACAAACACTTGATGAGTGTCTGTTAGACTGATAAATACAGGGATGGAGGGGTGAGCACATAGAGAGCAGGTGGAATGGGCAGGCACGTAGGTGGATGGAGAGATGAGCGGATGAAGGAAGAATGGACAGATGAAAGAGGGGTTAGATAGGCGAGTGGATAGATGAGCAGTACATGTTGGTAGAAATATTAAATGAAGTGGCAGGAGACAGAGTTCTTTAAAAAAGTGAAGAAACTAATATTTCTTCTTGTCCTTCTTTGCGGACTGGCATCCTAGATATTTTCTGTCTTTTAGATCTCTGCATTCTTTCTACAAATGTGTCTTTAAGATATAAAGTGATAAACTCATTCCTATGAAAACATAAAGATTGAAGGAATTTAACTGAATCACACAATTTGTTTTTTACCTTGAGTAACGTGCAAAAAATATTTCGAAGAAGAAAGTTGCAGACCTTGAGCATACATCAATTAACTTCATTGAAGAATGAACCATCAACAATGAGAACTGTTCCCTCTTAAAATTGCAAAATATGGTTACTTACGTTAGAATTTAAAAAATACTAGGTTACAACTTTCCCAGGGTCATTTTCATTTTCATAGGGGCCAGCGGAGGCATTATATATGGGATATTGCCCATCAGTAAAGCTACAGATTAGGAAAATAACCCTGCTTGGGATTCTTAAAAGATTACCCACAAATATTTGTCTCAATATACAAAAAAAATCACATTACTAACTTCTGGCTGGACACCTTCATTTTAAGTGCATGTGGATGACATGTGAATGCAAACTGGATTGAAAGACTGAGAAAGTGTTATTTTAACTTGTGAGTTCATATACCTCACAGAGCTGTAGAAATAGTCGTATAAATCAGAAGCCCATTCACAAAAACCTACTATTTAGCAAGAAAAGTGATACACACACAAATCTTGCACCCACATCATATCAGATCTATTGTGAATGATGTATAAAACATTGATTCAAGTGTATCAAGGATTCAGTGACCCAATGACCAGTGGAATAGATTGGAAGATACAGAAACAACTCCAGATGTACTCAGCTACCTCATCTTTGACAGTGGAGCCACCCATTCTCAGTGGATGAAAGATAGCCTCTTTAATAAATGGTGTTGGAAAAACTGGATTTCAACCTTCCAAAGATTAAAACTAGACCCTTATCTTCACAATGCACAAAACTAAAATCCAAGTGGATTAAAGATCTAAATATTAAAACAGAAACTCTAAACTTTCTGGAAGATAAGTTAGGCAGAACTCTCGAGACACTGACATAGGAAAATACTTCATGAACAAATCCTCAGTAGCATGGGAACTAGCAGAAAGAATCAACAACTGGGATCTCATCATATTAAAAAGCTTCTGTACTGCAAACAAAACCAACAACACAGCTAAGAGACAACCTACAATGTGGAAAAAAAATGTTTACCAGCTGCTCCTCAGACAAAGGACTATTATCTAGAATATATAAAGAACTCAAAAAAATCAGGCTCCCCAAATATAAAGACCCAATTTAAAAATGGACATTTGAAATGAACAGACATTTCTCAGACAAAGCAAAAGCAGCAAATAAACATATGAAAAATGTTTCATATCACTGGTCATTTAAGAGATGCAGATGAGAACAATACTGAGACTCCACCTCCCCCCACAAAGAATGGCTGCTATCAAGAAATCAACCAATAACAAATGTTGGCAGGAATGTGGGAATAAAGGAACCCTTTTCCATTGTTGGTGGGAGTCCAGCCTGTTACAATCACTATGAAAATCAATATGGAGATACCTCAAAGAACTTGGATTAGAGGTTCCATTTGACCCATCCATCCCTCTGCTGGGTATCTTTCCAAAATAATTAAAAGAATCATATCACAGTTATATACACACACCTATGTTTATAGAGGCATGGTTTGTAATAGCTAAAATTTGGAAACAGCCCAACTGCTCATCAGTTGGAGACTGGATAAAAAAGATGTGGTATTTATATAAAATGGAATACTACTCAGCCATAAAGAATGAAAACCTGAGTCATTCATAAGAAAATTGATGCATATTGAGGTCATACTCTTAAGTCAAATAATAAGACACACATATGTAAATAATGAATAGTTTCTCTGGTATGAAAAACTGAAAGTGTCAATAAGATCCAAACTGTATAACTGATAATGTGAAATAGGAAGAAAAGAGCTAAAGGTGTAAGGGAAGTAGGAAGGGTAGGGGAAAGAAAATAAGGGACAAGAGAAAATATGATAAAAGGAAAAAAGTAAACAAAGTCTCTATAAATAGGGGATGGTGGAGGGGGTGAAGGGAGGGCAGGGGTATGGCGAAAAAACGAGAACCAAGATCTGTCACATAAAGGTACAAGATCCCAATGATGAATGTAACTGTACTGTATACTTAAAAAGTACCAATAAATATTAAAAAAAAGAACTCAGTGAAAATATTTTCCCATTTAAGAGAGAAATAAGGCATGAATTATTGAAATTTTCACAGGGATGCTGAGATAGACAGCAATGTCCACTTATTGATCAAGATCCAACAATTAATATGCAATTTTTACTGGATGGTCTTCTTTTCTTCCTTTAAACCTATAAAAATACATCTTTGCCTATTCCTTAATAAGTAAATTGAAAGGACTCTTTGGAATACACATTTGGCAGAAAGGAAGAACAAAAGAAAGATTCAAGATCACAGTTTTCTTTGGTAGAAAAAATATGAGCTTGCAATTTTCCTGAATCAAATCATTATAAGGACATATCACAAAACTTTAAAGCAGTAGGAATTTAGTCAATCAGAAGTTAGGATATAAAATAATTGTTCTAAGTCAACAAAAGCTCAGCCAGGCTCACATATAACATCACATAGACCATGATGATTTCCAAACTATTCCAGGGCTGCTGCTGTTTTGTGAAACTCCAGGTTAAGGGGAAAGGGAGAAATATTTTGTGAATTACTTGAACAGAGATAACCTATGTATAGTTGGGCACACTGTTTTTCTTGCTCACCAATTTACTGAGACACTTGGTACTCTTTTCTGAGAAACTATATTGTGTTTGTTTCCTTTTGATGCATGATGAAAAACCAGATACAACACACATTTATTATGTCATGGCTTCCAGGAGTTAGTTAACAGTTCAGCATAGAGTTTCACCAAGCTGAAATTTAGGTGTCAGCCAGGGACTGATCTTATCTGAGCCTCTTCCAAGTTCACTGTTGCTGGCAAAATTCAGCTGCTTTGAGTTATAGGTCTGAAGTTCCCACTTTCTTGATGGCACAGTCAGGGTCTGTCCTCAGCATTTATGGGTCACTCACTGTTGCCTGCTTTGAGCCTTCTCCCATGCATGGCAGTTTGCTTTGTTAAGGCCAGTAGGAGAAGTCCTCTCTATTAAGATGGGAGCTTAACATAATGAAATATAATCGATGGAGAGACTATCCCATAATATTTATTAGTCTTGCTCACATGCAATAGGAAGGCTTTGTACATTAGGGCACAGACATTTCAGAGGTCTCCTTATTCCAAGCAGTTGCAGCCTGTTAGAGTAATCACAGAAATGCACATCTTCTACATGGAGGTCTCTGTATGATCTCCTCCCATCAGCACAACCAAAGAGCAGTGTAAAGCTTTTTTTAAAAAGTAGAAATAGAGACCTCTCTGAGCCTGTTGGACCATAAGAAAGATTCTCTGAGACTTCTGGAGCTAGGAAAAAACAAACTTCTTATTTTTTATACTAGTTATAAGTAGATATTTCTCCCTTAACATAATCACCCAAAAATACAATGTTTGGTATTTCAGAACATCAATGTCAAAGGGAAAAGTCCAGTGTCTTCCATTCCCCTGTGCCTCACACAGTGGAGCTGCCCAGTACCTTCTGAATAAAAAATACATTCTGGATAGGCCCCAGTCCTGCAATGGGTCCATACAGGTAACCATAACCTCCATTCCATGAGAATTTCCTTTGGATTTCTCACTACACACACAGTTCAGCAATGCGCTAATTCCCTATGGTCTTCTGTCTCTAACTCCAGCTCTCAAGTGCTTAAAGAGAAAAGATGAGTTCAGAGCTTACCACTTGCACCACATCCTCATTTCTGCTGTAGTCCTAGGTGATGTTTCTTGAGACTATGGCTCAAGACTTATTCCATTGGCTGGGGATATAGTTCAGTGATATTATAGGGGATTGGTCCTGGGTTAAATCCCTAGCACTGAAGAAGGAGGACAAGAAGAAGGAGAAGGAGGAAGATGAAAGAAGATAGAAAAAGAAATAAAAGGAGAAGGAGAGGAGGAGGAGAAGAAAGAGGAGAATAAAGGGAAAAGAGGAGAAGGAGGAGAAAAGAGACAATTGGTGTCTTAAGATCATAGAAAAGAGAGAAATCAAATTAATATGGATCTTGCTTATTCCCTATGAAGCAGGAAACTGTGAGGACCCTCAATAGATCACTCAACATGAAGATAGGAGCAAAAAGTGGCTTTTAATGCCAGAAGCTCGGTGAGTGACTCTTGTCAATCTTGAAAGCCCTGAACAGAAGTTTCTGCTTCTGTATATACCTCTTTTTATATCTATGAAGTTTAATTCCATTGCATTTTCTCTGGGAATATAGCAAGTAATATTTACACAAACCAGAGAAGCACAGAGGGGAAGAGCATAGAGTTGTGGGAAGACTGAGTCCATTACTCTCCTTTGGTGACAGATTACAAGTCATGGAAGCTCAGGTGCATTCTACAAAGAGCAGAGTTATCTAGTTAACTCATAGTTGCCCAATAACATATTAACCCATAGTTGCCCAATTCCTTATGGAGAAATGGTCTCCTTTGTCACCTGGGGCATTATAACACAACAATGGATATGAAGAATATGTATTTCATGGGAATAAACGTTTCCAAAAATTAAAATCAACTGTTTTAGGTACTCATGCTTAAATGCTTTCCACATTATTGAAAGCTTACCACATTATTAAATTAATCTGTAAATTGCATATTACATTTCACTTCTCTCTTATCCAGAGTAAATTTATTATATATTTTTGTGACAACTTCTTTAGGCTTGTTTATCCTTGTATCTTAGCACTTGAGTCAAAATGCATTTTGCCCTGGGCTCATCTATACTACTCTGGTGGTTTAAGTTCTAGCCAAGTGAATTCCCAGTAAATGTTTTCACTTTTTTTATTGATACATATATAGAACTGACTGTTCAGATAAAATGGGAGGGATGACAATGGCCCTGCTGTACGGCATTCCTGCTGTCAAATCTTGTAATAGTAAAATAAGGAAAGATAGGAAAACCGACTTTAAAATGCACTCACCATCAATGAATCAAACTTGAACACATGCTCAAATATCTTTATCTTCAGCAAAACTCTTCAGCCTCAACTTTTCAGCTATTTCCTCACCCTCAAATGCTCTAAGGCACTTGGTTAATGCTTCTCCTGAGTCACATATTGCTGTAAAAGGCATTGTGTTGATGATGAATTGGTGAGTCATAAACATGGGGGATTAATAGAGTCCTTTAAAATTAGTAGCAGTTCAAAAATAAAAGTGAAAAGCACTAATTTTTCAAGTCTTAAAATGTCTGGGATGTAAAGGCAATTTTAAAGCAGTCATTTCCCTTTCTAAATGCAATGATTATAAATTCAATTGTTTGAGCGAATATAACAATTAAAAACTCTCTAGCGTCAATGCAAGTCATAAAGAGCTAATATATTAAGAATAATCACACAAGGAGAATAAAATTATGATAACTACTAAATATTGGGTATTTACCATATGCCAAATGGTCTGCAGCCATTGTTTCTCATCTTTATCTTGTACAGAAAGATGGTTTTATCCAGAAAACAAAAAAAACAAAAACAAAGAAAATTACCCAAGTCATGCAGCTAGCTAGCTAGTGATGGAGCTGGAGTTTAAACTCAGAGGTACTTGCAACTCATGGCCCTTGCATTATATGACACTGTATTCACCGCATTGATGACTTAAAAGTTTTAGGTTTAAGAAAAAAAGATGAAGAAGCTTACTATTTATTGAATGCCTTATATATGCCAGGCAGCATATGAATATAGCACATTAATTATACTTAGCACTTTGTATTTAGAATAGGCTCAGAGCTGTCTATGAAGAGTTTTGTCTGTCTTTGTATTAATCTCCTGGCATTATTTTAACAAAGTGTCACACACTGCATAGTTAAAAACTATGAAATTTACTGTCTCACACTTCTGGGGGAAGAAGTCCAAATTCAAGATATCAGCAAGGCCATGCTTTCTCTATTATTATTCTCTATATTTTTTTCCCTGCCTTTTCGGTGTTTCTGGATGCTTATCAGCAATTTTTGTTGTTCCTTGGCTTCCAGACTTACAGTTCCAGTCTCTGCTTTCATCATTACATGGCCTTCTTTCCTGTGTGTCTTTGCCTTCACAGGACCATATTAGGACACCAATTGTGACTCTACTCCATTCTAACCTCAGAGCTTAACTAACTCCATCTGCGATGACCTGATTCTAAGAAAGGCCATAGTCTGAGGCACTAGGAGGTAAGACTTCCACATTTCTTTCTGGGAAATAAAGGGATCGGCAAAACACAACATGTAACAACCACATACATATTGTTGTCTTCTTTGTGTTTTCCAAATCAAAAGCACTTTTAAGAGACAGAGGAAGATTTTAGTTGGTGGATTCAGGTCAAAAAAGAGAGAACTGGAATCCAAAGCCCAGGCAGGCTTAAGGCACAGTAGGAAACAAAGGAAAACTTCATGAGCTTGGGAAGGGTGTTGGATTGTTTTATTCAGAACTTGAATTTGTAAAAGGTCCAAGCTGTAGGATCAAGATTTGACCTCCAGATTGGTGGGGTAAGATCTTGAAACTTTAAAGTTCTTGACTATCTTTAAAGTCCCCATGCCAGTCAACTCTTGTTTGAATAAACTTTTTCTCCAATATCCCCAACATGTAATCACAGCTTTTTTGTCAACCATTTCTGGAGATAAACAAAACATGGAATATGGAAACACAATAGTTCATGTCTGCTAATCAGGAATAATTTTTCTTTGAAATTACTTTTGATCAAAAAGAAGACTCTAGGGCAGTGATGATGAACATTTTAGAGCTTTCAGTAATACAAACAGGCTGCTGTGGCATCATAGGTTCACCACCACTGCTCTAGGGGAAATTTTGTGATTGAACAGAAAACTATACTGCATATGATTACAATTCTACAGGAGCTATTTTGCAAATCTACATTTGTTTATTCTGTGAATTTGCCTCTGAACTGGTTTTAAAACTGCATCAGCATTCTTATTAATGAGTTAAGTAAAAATGTTAACACATGTTCACTTTTCTTTTTACAGAGTCATAAATTTCCTTTGATTAGAAGTTATCTTTTAACACATCAGATCCATAAAACACATTTAATTTGAGCTAAAGTGCACCTTCCTCTAACTTTTCCATAACCAGTCCTAACTAAACCAGACAAAATAAGTTTTATCTCTTTTCCACATCATGGCTCACTAAATATTTGAAAGCAGAGCTTCTAACTCCTCTTCTAGATTCCTCTTTGCCAGGCTTGTCCACACTAGAATTTTGTTATTTCTCTGTTGTTTCTAAGAAGAGAAATCTACACACAATCTCTTCTCCCATGTATCTATGCTTGGTAATTATCAAACAATTTTTTGAAACATTCCCTATCATCAGGGGCAGGCACTGTTGGAGCCTGTTTTCCATGTATATTTGTTTGTCAGGAGTCCACAGCTATGGCAACTTTCCTGGTGGGGACTATGTACTCCCTGCCTCAGTCACTTTCCTTTTTCTTTTCAATTAGTATCACTGTTGATGCTTTAATTTGAATGTAGACAACACTTTTTCATACTGGGCTAGTTTTCTCACCTGTATTCCAAGAGTGTCACTCTCTCAGATATTCTTCATGCAATTTCCTATTTTCCAGGGTCTCTTAATGGATTTAGTATGGCCCTCCTGCTCTGGCCCTATCAGGGCTGAGCTGAAAAAGTCTAATCTCTCCTTCAGCTCACACTTTATTTCTTTGGACAAGGCATCAGACTATGTCTTTTTTAAATGACAAATGCTACATTTTCAGTCAATTTGACTTTTTCATCTCGTCAAAAACATCTAAGTATTCAAGCAATTTTTAGCCTATTTGTTCAGCAACTACTCTGTGATCATGGGGAGCTAAAATCCATGTTAGAAACTAAGAACTTCAATGCATATACATTATTTATCTATTGGAGGAGACAAATACACACAAACAATAAATTAATGTTATTTTTATGGAAAGAATATGCTTGCATGGTCTAGTTGACTTTCGCAAGACAGATGATCCCTAAAAACACAATCAATCCACCAGACACTCAAGGAAATCCCTTTAATAGGCCTTTCTAGAATTTTAGTAGTTAGCTTCCATCTACCAAACCCATGAGCCGGGACATTCACCTGTCTACTTTTTAAACTCAGTAATCTTTCTCAGTCTTCTAAGACTGTGCATACCTTCTACAATTATATGATCACTACTTTCACTCACCTGGAATAATAAAATTCCTAGAGAAACCAGAGTTGTGAACCACTGTGGTAACAACTAAATGGAGAAAAATAGAATTACTCATTGACAATGATAAGGCTGAAGGCCCTTTGGAGGCCACAGAAAATCCTTCCTCTTTACCATTCTGCAGTGAGCCCATCACTGGGACACAAAGATTCACGCTGATATAGCCCCATATAAAATTAGAATGCCTTCTACTTAGTTCTCTGTATCTTACTAAATCTCTCATCTCCACTGTATGCATTTTAATGTTTTTCTTTACCCGAGAAACAAAACAATGCTCTCCACTTTCGGGTTCCCTTTCTTTTTCTCCCTGCACCTCCTATTTTTCTCCTCTCTCTGTCTCCCCTTTCCCCTTTCCTGGCTGCCATGGATTGAACAGCTTTCTTCCACCATGGCTTTCTGCCATGTTTATTTTCTGCATTGGAGCCAACAACCATGGACTGGATCCTCTGAAAATTGTAAGCTAAAATAAACGTCTCCTTTAAATTGCCGGTGTCAGGTACTTTGCCTCAACAATGGGAAAAGGACTAAGACAGAAAATGGGTACCAGAAGTAAGCTTGTTGTAATGATTGCACCCTGAACATATGATTTAAAAGCCCTTGGAACTGGTTTATGAGAGAAGTTTGGAAAATTGGAGATGCAGGTATTTTGTCGCAGTCATGGGAAAGTGACTATTACAGAAAGCAACCTGTGCTCTGGCCCAGAGGGCAAAGCATTTCAGGAGAGGGAACAGCAAGAGAATAGTGCACCAGGAAGTATGAGTAGCTAGCTATTAGAGTAATCTAAAGGAGGGGAAACCTGTTGGAGACCAAAAGGGGTAAAAAGAAATAGACACCAGAGACAAGTCCTTAAGGACTGCATCAAAATATCTTTCTTGGGGAGGATTATGAATCATGTTTACTTCTGATTAACTTTATTCTTTTAGCTTTCTATAGAAATAGGTGCTATTTTGGTAACAAAAATAATAATTTTTATTTATTTATTTTTTGGTGGTGGGGATGAACCAGGGCCTCTGTACACTAGGTGAGCCCTCTATCGCTGAGCTACAACCCAGCCTCAGAGCAAGGTCTTCTTAAGTTTAATCTTTCCAACAGGATAATTCCAGACAAGTCCCATACTATGAGCATTGCAATATGCATTTTTGGGCTCTTTAAAAGTTCGGGTTCCTGGGTCGGGGATTTAGCTCAGTAGCACCCACCTCGCAAGCACGAGGTCCTGAGTTTGATACCTGCTACCAAAAACAAACAAACAAATACACACGCAAACAAATCAAAAGCAAAAAGTTCAGCTTCGATTACTGACATTTAGAAATTTGAAGAAAGGAGCTAAAGGTGTAGGGAAGGTGTGATGCGTAGGGGAAGAACAAAAAGGGAAAAGAAAAAAATGTGAGAGAATGAAAAGATGAAAATAAAGTGTTTGTAGATGGGGAGGGGAGGAGGGGGTGAAGGGAGGGCAGAGGTAAGGGGAAAAAATGAGAATCAAGACTTGCCATGTAAAGGTACATGATCCCAACAATGAATGTAACTGTACTGTATCCCTAAATGTACCAATAAACTCAATAAAATTAAAAAAAAAAAAAGTTCAGCTTCTTAACAGAACTTTCTAGAAACAACTCCATCTCATGATAGTACCATACTTTCCATTCTGAGCACTGATTCAGGAAGTTAGAGTTAGTTTCCTGTGCTGGGTATAGAGCTGTTTCAGGAAGCCTGAGATGACTGCCATCAGAAAGATAAGTTATTTTTAGTGGAGCTGGAGATCAAACCCACAACCCTCTACCTCTAAGATATATCCACAATCGATTTTCTTCCTTACTTTTGAGTCAAAGTCTTGTTAAATTGCCCAGATTGTTCTGGAATTTGTGGTCCTCCTGCTTAAGCCTTCCAATGCTTGAACTGTAAGTATGTGTCACAAATCACCCACATTTTATGTGAGTGTCATATCTGTCTGTCTGTCTGTCTATCTATCTATCTATCTATCTATCTATCTATCTATCTATCTAGGCACATGCCTATAAGGCCAGCATTCAGGAGGCTGAGGCAGGAGGATCTCTGTGAGTTCAGGTCAGCATGGCTATATAGTGAGACTAAAAATCTAACTAAATAAATAATATATAACAAAATATGTTATATATAACCTAAAATTTGCCATCTCAACCATTTCTAATAAATTTTATTTTGTTTTATATCTTAGTGGAGAGTCAGAGAAAGTTTGAGAGAATTTGTATTGCAAAAAGCTGTCTCCAGTTACAGTACGGAGATTATACTGAAAGTTAAGTAAAGGGAGAGGTAGAGATGGGGGGAAGGGGAGAGGAAAAGAGGGAGAGAGAGAGAGGAGAGAGAGAATTGCTAGTGACAAAAAAGGTCAAAATGAAACAAGGATATCTAATCCAGTCCCCTTTCCAGGCATGCAAGTACTTGGTTCCTAGTACCTCATGGCTGTCTGGTTTGCCTACTTCTCTTCCTCACTGTAGGACAGTGCAAACCAGAACCTGCTAGGTGGCTCTGGACCAATCTAGAATTCATACTGGAGCACATGGCTTGGCTTTGGATACAGTGATCAAGACCATACTCTAAAATTTAAGGAAAAAAGATAATGACATTAAACTACTAAGTCCTTTAATGTCAAAATGTAATCTACCATGTAAGCAGATACTTTTGTGGGTAAAAAGGGAGCTTTGAATAATTCAGACCATCTGACTATACACCTACACTTCCCTAGGTGAGGTGTGACAGTGGCTTCTTAATCACACAGCAACGCTGCTCAATAAAATGCCCTAGAAAGCTGATTCTATCCTACTTTCATGAGCTAAACTTGGATCTGCAGGTGAAAGCCATGGATCAAAGAGACGGAGGCCAGCACAGTCACTAAGACAACCAGGATGTGCATCTATACTCCTTTCACAATGCAGAGGCTACTCTACACGTGGACTGATGTGCCACCATTTTTCTCCAGTGCTGTGCCCTGCCCTTTGGGTGTCTCTGGCTGGCTCATCACAGGACACTACACAGTTACTCAGCATTTTGGCGGAGACATGGTGGAAGTAAATTCTTCAGTAATTTATAACTTTGTGTATATAGAAATCAATGTAGATACTTGGCATTAACATAACATTTGAAGATAAACTGTCAAATTTTAGAAAGAATTTATCAAGTTTACAGCTTGGGGCTATGCTCTAGGCTTCCACAATACACGTTCTCCTCCATCTTTAACAATAGTTCGTTGAAAAGATAGCAATTGCCTTTTAACATGAAACAAAATAAATATATTTCTAGTATTGGGATTTTGGAAAAAAGACACAGCACAAAAAGTCATGCTTATTCCGCTGACAAATCAGAACTGGGTGCAAGAAAAATTTCTTGGCAGCCAACTATTTTTTGGGAGATAACATGCTGTCCTTTAAACAACAACAACAACAAAATCACACTTTTTTGTCAGAAATTAATCCAGCCCACTGAATTTCTGCATGATCCAACAAACTAAGAATGCTAATTTTTAAATAGCTGGCGGGTCTAAAGAATACAGTTTTGTGATATGTGAAAATTATATTAAATTTGAATTTTAATATCCTCAAATACAAAGTTATTTGAGCACAGACATGCCCCTTGGTTTACATGAGTCTGTGGCTGCTTCTGTTCTAAAATGACAAGAGCTAAGTACTTGTGGCAGAGACTAGAACTATATGGACCAAAAGTCTAAAATGTCTAAAAACTGCCAACTCCAAAAATTAAACATTTAGATCAGGAATTTTATTACTTTTGAGCAATTTACACAGTTCCCCCAGTCTGACTGATGGAAAGAGAAGAATGATATGTAAGTAACATTCTAATTTTATATCTTTAGAAATGACTAGCATGCAAGGATCTGAGATCAATTAGTTTATTTAGTTAAGATGTATTTTATGTACCATACTGTTATTCACATGACTTTTGCCTAGGAATTTTTTTCTTAGTAACTTTCAGTCCACATTAGTATTACTTCTCCAATTTCCAGATCAGCAGAATGAGTTATGAATCACTTGTAACACTTGTAAGAAGACTTTGGGACCTGTAAGATCTCCCAAAAGAAATAAACACACACACACACACACACACACACACACACACACACACACCACACGTCTTTTCTATCACTGACAGGCTGAGCCTTTAGGTTGATATTCAGACTGTCTTTCCACATTAGCCTGCTAGAACTTTAAAATGAAATTTATTTCAATGAGAATATTTTGAATTAATGCTACTAAAAAGTAGGTATACAAGCAAGAAGTGGACCTGTGGTGATTGTCACAGTTACTTTTATTTCCTCCTAGATAGAACCCAGTTCTATTAAAATATTCAAAGCACATTCAGAATCAACCTACCAATATTCACTTTTCAGAAACAAGAAGTGAAGTATTCATTTAAATATGAGAACATCCTTATATAACATGGTCCCTTAACAATCACCATGCCATTATTTTGATTTCCAGCAACCTGAGGCTAATATGTTCAGGATGATTGACTGCAAAAGAAAGAATCTAGAATACATTATCAGTTGTAAATCTATAAGGTAGCTTGTGTGTTATTTTTCAGGCTCAATACACTAGATTTAGAATTTAATGATAGTTTATCTTTTCTGATTGCAAATCATTAAAATGAACTGATTGAAACTTTTTATCCAAAGATTTCCATCAAATGCAGCATATAAACCCCCTGGATTATATCCCTTGTCCTTGAGAAAGTAGTAATTTTAAGCCTCATTGTGAGTATGATTTAAAAGATTTCTGCAGAAAGTGTATGGAAAAGAACTGCAGAAATGTCCTTCTCGGGGACTTACAACTTGTGGGATGTTGCTACCTTATTCAAATGGGAAATCTGACCAGTGTATCGTTATCAGGAACATGTCACACAGGCATGTGCAGACACAAAAGTAAGTGCAGTTCATTGTGCCCTGGATTCCAAGCTCTAAAACCAGCTGTGTATAAATGTCCCCCCCCAAAAAAAACCAAAATGTGCACATAGCAAAAGAAAATGCATAATGTACGCTGTTGTGTGTGCATATGTATGTTTGTGAGAGTTTGTATGAGTTTGTATCTGTGTGACTGAGAGTGAGCTGGGCTCCTCACTCCTACCTTCATTTCATTAAGATATATGGATTTAATGCTTCATTTATTTTGAATTCCTTATACCCATCTTCGGCAGGCATTTATAAGGACACAAACCAGGACTTAGCTATATGACTACAAGCTGGGATTTATTTAGTTATCTGGGGTCAGTGGCTATGTAACATGCTTTTATAAACTGATATTGAGCAGGAAAGAAACTGCATTAGAATGGAAGCTGAATAACAATAAGTTGAACTCAGAGGTAGCTGTCTCAGGCTCCTGCTCATTGCATTTGTCCAAGTGGAAAACAGCACTGATTTTTAACCCTCTGAATAGCCTCAGTTTCACAGTGAGCATGGCAATGCAAACAGGAATGCTAATAGTGCTGTTTCAATTTATGTCTTAATCTCTGTGGTCCACTTGTTAGCAGCTGTCCTAAAAATGACTCCCAGAAAACTATTATAAATTGAAGGACCAGGGAATCTGCCTTATCCAAATATAAGTGCTTGCCACCAGACATATACCCTATAACCAGCTAGACTGCGGGTGGGAAATGGTTAGTTTTTGTTAAGATATGGATTGATGAAATAAATGGGGCTTCAAGAAAAAAAATCCTAATTTATACTCCTGTGCTGTAGCTATAAAAGGTAAAGCTGTCCTCTGATACTTCATATTTTTACCATTTTCCCAAAACTAATCATGTGTCAGGAAAGGATTGCTACTATTTTTATGCTGCAATTGGGAAACCACTAATAAGGAAAGGGATTACAGATACTTGCCTTTGCCATTGAAACTGGGTCACTCTTATAATTTCTTCAGCTTTAAAGCAATAAAAGTCATCACAAATAAAAAGCCTTATAAATCTGTCTATTGTAAAAGTTTGCATAATGGCAATTGGCACAATACAATTTGAAGAGATCAATTGTCATAGAAAAAGAGATGAAAATTAACAGGTGTGTGTCTGTTATATGGGGAACTGACAGGTCGATGGCAGAGCTTTGGTTTGGCATCCAGGAGATGCAGGGTGGGGGCAAAGCATGTCATACAAGACAGAGCAATGACACATATCAGATCTTTTAAGATTTATATAAAAACCAAGATGTAATGGAAAGGTAAATAAAATATACGTATGGATTTAATTTATGAAAACCATGTACAGTATTTTTTAAAGGAATGCATCAGCACTACCATGTACAGATGTGAGATTTCATAAATGCTTTGCTAAACCAAATAAGAACTAAAGACAAAATGGATTATATGTGGGATCAGAAAAAATTACATTAGTGGGAAAACTAGTAAAATCCCAATAGAGCATGAAATTTATTTAATAATAATGTGTTAATATTAACTTCTTATTAGTTTTGGTAAATTTTTCAGCCTAGGCCTGATGTTTTTATTCAAGGAAATGATGAAGAATAAATGAAATCTCTGTACCGTATTTGCAGCTCTTCTGTGAATATAAAATAATCCCAAAATTAAAAAGCTCATTAAAATATTCTAAAATGAAATTGACAGTGCCAAAGAAATTTACAGAAAAATTAATAGCATGTAACTGCACCCACAGGAACAATTTGGGAAAATATTTCAAACTCTTCACAGTGGTTATTTCAGGATTTGAGACGAGAGAGCAGGGGGCTTTCTACCACTTTATTTTATATATTTTTATGTTATAATTGAATTTTCAGTAATGAACATGTACTATTAGTGTGTCATCAGACGTACATAGGACAAGAAATGTGTTTCCATGGCTAGCATGGTTCCCACTTCTTGGAGAAGACTGCATATCTGAGAAATCACAGGGCTTCTGAATAGTGAAACAAAACAAGATTTGAACATTAGCCCTGATTGCAGAGGCTGGACTATTAGTCACCACGTGATACTGCCTTCTGGACCCCAAGGGACCCGTGGCAAGGATGGCGTTTTATTTATGGCAAGATTCCCCATAATGCTTGGTGCAGCCCTGGCATGCTCTCCACAATCAATACGTGTGTATCAACTGCAACTGAATTCCACTATGAACATTGTGTTTCTAACACAAATGTAATAGACTTTCCATTTATAAAAAGCCTGACTATGTACAGCTGATTTCTAATATGCTTCTTGATTGCACTTAGGAACAAATGTATCTTTACAGAATTGGAGGGTATAATTAGGAGCTGGAAAAAGAATGGAACTGAAGGCAACATGAATAATGTAACACAGACACATGAAAAAATAGTAAAATAAAGAGCTAAACTCCCAAAGCTTACCTTGTTTTGCAAAAATTACCATTGTGAAACTTAAAGCACTGTGAAAACAAAACCCAAGACCACTGCTCTAAAAAATAGATAGTGACTGAATGCACATGGGCTGTTGTATGATTAGATCGCTTTTGTTCAATTCAGTGAAACAAGAAAATGTCCTGGCTGTGTTTTGTTTTAGTTGTTGTTTCCAGTTCATTTGTTAAAGTATCAATATGTTTTGCTTGTTTTTATTGGAAACTATTTATTAAAACCAAAGCTTAAAATCTTGCTTTCTTTCAGGGTCTGTAGGAATATAAATGGATTGTCACAGTACTCTGGCATCTTGAAATCTGGAAAATGTTATTACTTAAACGGACTGTCTGCCCTTTTCATTCATTATTCCCATTCACGAGATGTTGAGCAGGCTGTCAGGAGAGAAGTCCTGGTTCTAGGCTCCAGGGTGAACGAAACCCGACCTTTAAATAAAATCTCAAATGATTAGGAATGTAAATGAACACAGCGGTTCAGAGAAAGTCTGAATTGAATTATCAGAAGGGTAATTCTTGGAAGGGTCAATGCAAGAGTAAATGTCCTTTTTTTTTTTCCTGGCAGGGGTCCTGACTGTAGCTAGACTGAAAGGATGAATGATGTCACTTACCAGTAACAAATATTCTGATGAAAAATTCCAGGGGGTTTCACAGAAGTCACTTTAAAAGTGGAGGAAAATAAGAAATGAAGTCATATACTTTTTTGTCTAAGAATTTAGGAAAACACAACACACAGACACAGCTATGAGCAAAACGTTTTCAGGAATTGTTTATAGGTCTGTCATATTTTAAAAATTCTGCCTTTTGTTACAAATATGTACATTATCACAGAACAATAAGTTCCATGTTTATTATATGGTATCAAAACAGTATTTTTGTCTATCTATCCTCCAGCAATATCTGTAGTTTCCACTAATCTACTACCCACCCCCTTGTCCCTATTTCTGTGAAATCGACTAGAATAAAGAGCGTTTCCAGTTCCATATACTTAGGATTCATATATTTCCAGCATGGCCCAAGAAGCTCGCTCTTTTTTTTAACTTTACTCTTACTCTTCTCTATTTTCAGTTGCATTGTGCCCACATTCACTTATCAGCTCTAAAATACACACCTAGTGAGTTCCAGGAACGATGCCCATAGGCACTTATTGAACCTCTCTTTACTGAGCATCTGTAACATGTCTGGACTATTATAGGTGCTACTTATAAAACAGCATTGCCAATTTGCTTAGGTATATTCACCACATGTGCATTCAGAATGCTGAGGTTAAATGAGCACAGTTTTAGTGAAAAAAGTAAAAGTGAAAAGCAAATATTTGGGTTTTTTTATATTTCTTGGTTTGCAAAACAC
Organism: Fukomys damarensis; assembly: GCF_012274545.1. Lineage (NCBI taxonomy): Eukaryota > Metazoa > Chordata > Mammalia > Rodentia > Bathyergidae > Fukomys > Fukomys damarensis. The sequence goes on along the minus strand of NW_022900914.1, from coordinate 55,312,335 downwards.
TGGTAGTGTTTTAGATATAGTGGCAAAATGGGCTACTGTCATTAATGAACATTCTTCAGTGATTCCTTTTATATTTTATTACTGACAGCCCATAGAACATAATGTCACTACTGTTGATATTATTTTTTCTTCAAACTACTATCTTGCATTTACTTATGATGCAGTTGAATTCCTGCCTTACCTATCTCCTATTGACTGATAATATTCTGCCAAGTTCGTGTCTTAATTTAATACCTTATACAATAGAATTGGGAGGTAGGCCCTAATAAGCACTTAGTAGGTCATGAGCACTCTGTCCTCATGAATGGATTGAGGACATTATCTTGGGAACGAGTTAATTATCAAAAGAGTGAGCTTGTACTAAAAATGAGTGCAGCCTCCTCTTGCTCTTTCACTTCTGCCTTTGTTGTGGAACGAAGCAGTAAGAAGACTCTCTTACAAGACACCAAAGCCAAGCTTTGTACTTCTCAGACTCCAGAAGGATGACCCAAATATGTTTCTATTGCTTATAAATTACCCAGGGTCAGAAATTCTGGTATTGCAGCAAAAAACAGACTAAGGCAAAGTTCTTTTACAATATTACAGCTTGTCACTCAGCAATCTTGTCTAACTCTGCACTGCACAAGTCTTTAAAAGACTGAGTCTCGCTATGCATTCCCAAGCATGGATTACTTTTGCAGACATTAAATAAATCAGTAGTGACTCTTTTTATCAAACCACACAATGCTTCATTTATCCTAATAATGCATCTTGAATTAAATTAAGTTCATCATTTAATTTTTTGATTAATATTTGAGGTTTTTACTGTTCTCAGTGCATTCATGTACTTAATTACAAATGCAAAGGTCTCTGTGTACTATCCATTTAGAAGTATTATGCTTACTTGCTTCCTTTCACCATAACAACTGGGACCACATTTTGATGGCCATCACTTTCTGGTCCTCAGAAGGCATTAAATGCATTTAATTAAGTACAATACATCGTGTAATTTAAAATCTCATCTTCAGTGAAGATAGGGCCATTGTTGATACACAGTAAATATGCTACTTCTTTGAAAAACAAGAGCACAGTTATGACTCTTTAGATGACCAAAAAGGGGGCTGAAAATAATATAAAGAAACTATAGAAAATGCTTGAAGTTATGAATAAAAATTATACCTCATTTCTGACTTATAGGTTGGGAATAGAAAAAAGAAGGGAGAGGAGAAAACACCCGTTTTCTAAGATATCATTTTACACTGGGTGTGGGAAATGTACAAGTTCATTATTTCTACAGTTCAGCCCGTCTCTGAAACACTGATAATACTGTAGAGTCATATACAAGTTTGCAAAAGTACCCCTAGCCCTCAGCATCAGTGGAACAAATTTAGTCATTTTTGAGCAACTTACAATAAAGGAAGGTCTTTTCCTTCAGGAGCTACTGCAAAGTGTTCATAAACTCAGATTGGAGGGCAGGACAGGCAACGTTAATAAGTGAAGTGGACCAGAACTTGAAGGTACCAGGGAATGGTGGATGAGTATTGTGGGGAATAAGTCAGCCAAGGCCTATCCTGAAGTGGACACCACTGCTGCCATGGAGAAAGAAACCATATCTTTATATGTTTTCCAGATGCCCAATTCCACATTTGCAACTAATAGAAAATAAAAGCAGTGAGGAGCCCAACAGTGTGGAGTCACACAGAATATGCTTTCTAGCTGAATGTGGCCACTGCCTGTCACTTGGTAGACTAGCAACCATTCCTCTAGAATGATGACCAGCCGGGGTATTGCAGCCCTTGGATTAAAGTTCACCCTATTTAATTCACTTGGATTTTAGTTTAGTGCATGTAAATACCATATCGTTTTTTTGGTGTGAAAAACTAATAGTGTAAATAAGGATAAAAATGTATAATTGATATTGTGCAACAGGAAGAAAGGGCGTAGGGGAAGTTGGAGTGGTATTGGGAAGATAGGAAGGCAAAATGAAAAATAACAGAAAAGGCAAAGAATGGAAACAAAATCTTTGCAAATAGGGAAGGGTGGAGGGAATGAAGACAGACTAGGGAATGGGGAAAAATAAGAGCCAAGAAATGTCATGTAAATATACAAGGTCTCGATGATTAATGCAACTGTACTGTATACTTAAAATGTACCAATAAAAATACAGAAAGTTAGCCCTATTTTTAAAAATGCTATTTTTCTTGGAACACAGCCATTCTCATTAAATTATGTATTGTTTATAAATGTCTGCATTACAATGGCAAATTAAGTAATTGTGACAGAAACTGTCTGACCCACGATTCCTAAAATATTTATAACAAGGCTTTTATAGAAAATTAGCTAACCCCTGCTTTACATATTTCTTTTCCAGCCACCACCTACCATTACCAGGAACTAAACTCTTTTAAACACCATGCATGGCAAAAGAGACTTCCTGAGTTAGAGCTTCCTCACTGAAGGGATTACAGCAAACCCATGCAAACCCAGCAAGGTTTCAAGGTAATTCCAGCTGAAAATTCTGGCCCAGATTGACATCTGATAGGGTGGGTGTGAAAAAAGCAGGAGCTGATTTAGAAGAATAACAGTGTACTGCTTTTAATTCTACATAATATTTGGCTAGATTAAATTAAGGAAAGATCTTGGGAAATCTATTTCTAAGACTTGACATTTTATATATGTTGTTATTAACTATCCATACTTCATAGAGAATAAAATCTATTTAGTGGGAATAATATTCCCCCTATGGTATCTAACTTGGTTTTCTATCAGTCATACTTCAGGAATTTATCATTTTTCTTCCAATAGACATTTGTTTACCTCCTAGGTCTGAAAAACAGCATAAAATTCCCTCTAGTACTTTCAGATTTTTTAATTTAATTTTTATTCTGTAGTACCACCTGCAGGCTTAATAGCAGACCTTTTAAACCTAGCTCCATAATTATAGTCCTTGATTCACAGAGCTGTGAAGCAGAAGCTCAGTAACTTTGGAGTCATTAATAGCAGGCGATTACATTGTGTCCTTGTGAAAGATGATGTTCTCTTTAACAGGAAAAAGGCGAACTCTGAGGCTCTTTGTTTGGTGGGGGATAACAGGAAGATCAAGCTTAACATCCTTCCACTGTCTCTCCGGTCTATCTTTACCAAGCAATTGTACCACATGTAATCAAGCCTTGTAATTTCAATGATTAGGCACTTTTGTTACAATGAATACTCTTAATAGTAAAAGGAAGATTATTACAGAAGAGGAAGAGGAGGGGGGAGGAAAAAGACGGGAATAAGCAGTGGGTGAATATAATAAAAGTATGTTGTGTACGTGTACAAATATGCCGAAACAAAACCCATTGTTCTTATAACTAATATGTAGGAATAAAATATACAATAATCTAAAAAGATCACTGTTAATAAAAATAACTTATTTATTGACCCTTTCCCATGGACCAAATACTTTCAAGTTCCTAACTGAATTATTTAATTTAACAAGAATCCTACAAAGCAAGTATTAGTATCTTCATTTTATAAAGGGGGGACTTGGGAGCAGGATATTGAATAAAATTACATAATACTCCCAAGACATGTGAAGGGGCATATTTGTCCCCTGGCTTCTCTTCCATTACACATTTAAAACATGATTTGATTATAAGAAAGCATAAGGGAATACAGATTATGTTCACATCTTAACTTCTCGCTTGGACTAATTCAGCTACCAGAGTTTCTTTCATTTTTGCTGCCTGTTAGCATAAACTTTTGCATTTACCTAAACCAAGGTAGATTTATAATGAAAAGGAATATCCAGGCAACCCATTGCAGCACACTTTTTCACCTAATTTGTGACTTGGAAGGACACTGCATTTTTGCCTGAAAAATTTAGAAGTAGCATAAAAAGTATTTATGTTCAGAGGTAAGAAATGCATTTCACTCATCTGCTTGAACATAAATGAATTACTGAAAGTGGAATCTTGAGACTCATTTATTTACAAGAGCTTTCTTATCAAAATCCTTTGCTATATATGATTTTCAAAGTATAAGAACATTGTCAGGGAAGGATGGAGAGTCATTTCTATGCCCATCTGGTAGACAGGAAAACTAAAATACAGGCAGGATAACTGAATCACTTGCTGTCATTTCATTTGAGAGTAAAGGTAGAAGCTAATGAATGGCCCTTCGGACTTCTTCCTCCCCACTGAGTACCTCATGTTCGGATGGAAAGGCTTCTTAATTATTGAAGATATACACATAGCCCTAAATTAAAAATTCAAGATACAAATCTAAGATTATCGGATTTTATGTTAACAAGATCATGTCACTTAACCATCTGGGTTCAGTTTTCTCATGGTTGTTTTCAGAAGTGCAAGTGTTATCACTTCCAGTGAATGACTAAATAAATACAAAAATTGAAAGTAATTTTTTTGTAACTCCTTACAGAAACTTGAGAAAGTAATCTTCCTTCAGATGTAATTTTAAAGATTAGGCTTATATTTTTTAGGTCTTTAAAAATTATTATGTAGTTATTAATTTTGTATTGTCTTCCTGCAGCAGCATTTAGAGGTAGGTCTGTAGGGAAGTAACTCAATCATGACAGCTCTAGCATCATCAAAGGATTAATCTATTGATTTATTTTTCAATTGATGGCATTATATTCTAATGGTGGAAGCATTGAGATGTGGGGTCTAGTTGCAAGAAATAACACATTCGGGCCATGTCCTGGAAGGGTCAGTCTTGTCCCTGGCCCTCTTCTGGTCTCTCTGCTTCCTAGTTGCCACGAAGTCAGCAGCTATTACCTTGCACCATGATGCTTGTACCTTCCCATAGGTGTAAAGTCAAAGAAGTCAGATGACCATGGACTGCAATATCTGAAGCTGTAAGCCAAAATAAATCTTTCCATCCTTAATTTTATTTTCTCAGATATTTTGTCGTAGCATCAAAAAGCTCACTAACGCAGAGCTATTTGGTCAACTACACAAGTGAAAGTAAACAGAATTTTTATTTTTTATCTTCTTTTAAGTTTTGTATTGGTGATAACATACAGTATAAATTATATTAATATGCAAAGAATGGGCCATGATTGAAAAGTTTTATTAGTTATATTATCAGTTAAGTTTGGAGGCTGAAAATGTAGGTTATTCTGTAAGGCAAGGTGTGTACAAAATCTTAAAACTATTTCTAAAATCTTGCAGGGCTTGTTGACACAGTTATGTTTCCTAAATGCTACCTGAATGTTTTACAATATTGTATATGGATCCAATCGTTTTCCAAACTTATCAAGAACATAACTGTCATGCTTAGCAGCTGTAAGCAGGAGCTTAGATTATTTTATTTAAATAGGCCTTACAACCTTTCTGATTCCCTAGCATATTATCTGGAATATGATTGTTTTTTATGAACCAATGGCAAATAACAGATAATAGACATTCCTTTCTAATGACAGTCCAGGTTATATTTTTGCTATCTATAGATGAGAATTTCACTACTTCTTTGGGTAGTGTGTTCTTGTTTTATAAATATGTTAGAAAATTTTCATTTACATCTGTGTCTTTATAGTTTTCAAAGACCCTACAAGCAAAAAGAAGAAAACTCTATTCATCATCTACCAAAAACTCTCTGGAAACTTGAAAGCATCCATGAGGTCTTTATTTCAACTTCTCTTCATTTTGCTCAATATCCCCCTTCTTTCACTTTTTCCCCAGGGTTTCTCCACCTTGGAATTACTGACATGTTAGGCCAGATAACTCTTTGCTGTGGGAAGCTGTCTTGTGCATGCTAGGGTATTGAGTAGCATTCTTATTTTCTACCCAGTAGTTACTGGTAGCATGCCCTCTTTCTATCTCTAATCAAACCACTAAACATGTCTCCAAACATTGCTAAACGTCCCCTGAAGAGTAGTAAAATCTCTGTTTCAACACCCCTGTTCTAAGGTATCCTAATAGTAGGCATATTGAAATGGATTTTATAAGGATTAGAAAAAGGAATATGGAAGTATTTCTCAAATTGAAACTAATTTCTAGTTACTAGGGACAGATAAAAAAGCAGTAAATTTTTATTTGTTAATACTAAAAGCACTCGAAAAATATTTAAAGTAGCTATTGATTTTTCAAAGCCTGTTTATATCCTACAAGTATGCATATATACACACCCATGTGTGTGTTTGCGCCTGTGTGTACTGCATACACACAAGTCCATTATGTTCGCCATCTACTGTGACATCTACACATTCCTGCTCTAACTTTTCCAGACAGAGAATAATATCTATAAACTTTAGCCTAACTATTTTGAAAGTCCAACCTGGTATTTCTTAAATGATTATTTTACCAAAACAAAGAATTTTATGTGTGTGGCATAAGTGCAGGTTTGTTTCACTTGGTTTGGCTTGCTTTTGTTTGTTGGTCGGTCTAATAGTAATAGGATTCTTTGCTCCAAAATTAAAAGTCTTCTTATGAATCTTGACATCACGGCCACTGCTATCAAGCAATTTTCTTCGACCAGCACAAATCACAAGTCCACCCTCTAAACTAAGCAGGTGAACAACATATTTAGCTTATATTAATTTTTGGAGGGTATTTATTTTCATTTCATTCTTGCAGAACTCTGTTTCTTTTTCTCAGCTCTGTCTGAGGTCAGAAAAGAGCAGAGAGGGAGAAACTTATCTGTGGATCTGCCTGCATGGTAGGCATCTAACTGGGTTTCACTTTCGTACTTTAGAAAGGTAAATATCTGAGCCAAGGTAGAAAATAAATTTAATAATTCTTAAACCCTCACTACACATAAATAATTTAGATGTAAAACAATTGTAGGGGGGAAGTGATCTTTTTACTTCTTGATGCCAAATTATTTCTTTGAATTTTTGTTTGCGTGGCTGATTTCAAAGCTTAAGTCAGAGAGCCCAATTTTGTAAGTAACTGGTGCATAGAATCGTTATCCCACCTTTTTACTTGGAAGTAGTAGGCTAAGAAAGAAAAGAAACTTTTAATCATGCAAACCTCACCCAGTATCTAGGTCTTAAGGATTGTGTGAAATGAGTTTCTGACAAGACCTATTCAGACTGACATGAGCAGGAGAGAGTGTTCTCAAGTTCACAGAAGCTTCAGCCTGACTTCCTGGTGACCACAACACATTTGTATGTGCTTCCTTGGAGGAGAATCAAACATCATCAATGGTCCTGGGTTCAGATAATTAAGGCACACAGGTGCTATTCTCTCAGACAGCCTTTGGTTCTGTCCTCTCCAGACAAGTAGTGTAAATGAGTAAAGAGAGAAGTGACAGCTGATGTGGTCTCTATATCAGGAGGGCTGCTGGTTGTATGAATCTTGAGAAGAGCAGGCCCTCCCTGAGCTCTGGCACCTCTGCTCTAACACAATAGCTCTTTGCCTGCAAGACCATAGTCCTGGATTGCCAAAGCTGATTTTTATTTCAACCTAAGCATAAAATATGATGTTTTTCCTGCTTTCCTTAAGAATAATGGATCAAAGACTGGGAGAGGGGATGAAGTAGGATAAAAGAAATAAGAAGAGGTAAGAAGGAAACAAGGAAAATCATAGTTCAGAAAGTGTATTCTTAAGAAGACTACAATTTCAGGACACTATCAAATTTATCCAAGGTTATCTCTATCTATGCTCCGGAGGAGGCTTGTTTACACTTCTTTTCTTCCAGGCCTATCATATCCAAGTCCCTTAAAGATATGTTAGGTGCATATATTTATCATAATTGATAAGGTAAGTGGCAGAAACCTGACCTTAAAATACAGAATCAGATCCAAAGGTTTCAAATAATGTTTTGGGGGAAACCGCCATTCTTTAAAAAACAAAGCAATATGACAAAGCCCTGCCTTTCTCTTATAAAATGGTCCATCTTTTCACCTGTGGCTGAGTCATAGATTATGTCCTGTAAACAGAGCCCAACTTTCTCTAGAGTCACAAATCTACAGATTTCCACCATGGAAAGCCCAGAATATTCCCAATCTCAGGCTCAAGATCCCCCACATTATTTTTTTGAGTATGTACTTTTAAAATTCAGCCTAATGAATCCCTTTATGCCTCTTGAAACAAGATTTTTTTTCCTTTAGGACATCTTAATTGCTTAAATATTTAGAAACAAATTCATTTTTTTCTTTATCAAAAAGAATATTGTATGGACAATATTCTGTGAACTACTTGCAATTCATCAGGCTTTATCCAGTCTACGGGCTGGCAGTTTGAAACTGCTCTGGAAAGATGTGACTATTAGTAAATTAGATTATTATTAAATAATGCAAATGTGTTCTGTGATGAAAGTTATCCTGTCAAAGAAAATTAGAGTCTGAAATGACTGTGATGACACCCCCACCCCTTCACATTTTGAGGCCTCGTAGATGTTTGGTGGCTGAACAGCAGATTTCCTGACAGACACACAAGAGGCCTTTACTGACCCTCACTTCTTCTTAAGTTTTGCATTAAGAGCTCCAGTTTGTTTCTCACAAAAAATAAACAAATAAATAAATGTGAAGCTGATACTCTTCTATTAATGAATTTTAAATGTCTATACGAGCTCTGTTTTTTCTCCCCTACCTTTTCACTTCATTGAATCTGTAGTTAACAGCATATATGTATTATTTTGATCAATAGATATGACCATAAGCAAAGAAAGAAAAGTGTCAAGGGGTTGGGAAAAAGAGAAAAATCCTTATATCCTCTGATTCTTGTTAGCTCCAAATGCAAGGATAAAATTTACACTTCCCAGTGGAGGAATATGTTGGATATTCTCTTCTTTGGTACATGTAACTGTTATTAACACCAAAATACTTGTAGATGAGATTGCTAATTTAGTTGAGGAAACATTTATCATGTTTGCTGGGAATAGAGTAGCAATATGCAATGACAACTTTGCAACATAAAGAATTGTACAGCATCATCTCTAAAATGGAAAACAAGCAAAGAAAAAGAAAAGGATGAATATATTGAGTGAAAAAAGTAGAGATCCTTCATTTTCTGAGACTTCTGTATTGCTGACATCTGAGCCCATGATGTAATTCTCTGGTCATAGAATGCGTATCTTGCTAAGTCATCTGAGCTTAGACCTTCTGATAAATGGCAAACTGTGAGCTCTTCAAATCTCCATCTCCAAGGAAGGATGCTACAAAAATCTCAATATTCACTTTCCTTGCCTTTGTCCCTGTTTGCAAAAAATTCTACCAAGGTTTGACTCCTGTTTTGCAAATTGAATTTCCTGTCAACACATCCAAACAGCTACTCAACCAGCCTGCTTTCTGTTGATATTTACTCTAATAACATGGAATTCACTGTTCCTTGGGAAATTTCAATAAAGAGCATTAGGGAAGGCCCTTCGGACTGTTATTGAGTCATTATCTAGATAATATAAGAACTTTGCATTTTACTGGCTTTTATAATGAACTCTGGTAGGAAATGTTTCTTTTAGGGATAGCAAAGGTAGTAGTTAGTAGCAATCTCAGTTTGTCACTTGAATTCCAAAGAAGGCATTATCCAAAGCTGGTTTTATTTTTATGGTAATGGTCATTGTTGACAGTAATGATGTTTTAGAAATGAGATGGAGTACAAGGGAGATAAATCTTCAAATAAATTTGTTTGGGATATGGAATGCCATCCCAGTTCTCTCTTTACAGTTTCGTCAGAGCTCTTGTTTCCTGTCTTAGTCACTCTGTTCTCATTGGAACACAAAACAAAACACCCACAGTTTAAAGGAGGAGAGGTTTATTTGGCTTAGATTTTCAGCCCGTGGTCACCTCTTCCAAGGCCAGAGGGGTATGAGGGAAGGGTCTGGCAGAGAAAAGCTGCTCACCTCATGGCAGTCAGGAAGCAGAGAGCAAAGGAAGAAGCCAGAGGGAGGCATGCCGTTCTTTAAGTCATGCCCCCAGTAACTTACCTCCACTACGCCCCATCTTCTAATAGCAAATCAGCTACAGTGCTCACAATAATCCATCACCTTTCAAAAGTGCCACCTATGTAAACAGGAGGCTTTCTGGAAGCATTGTAGATCTAAACTATAACAATTCCTGAGGAAGATTTTAAGGGACAGGAGTCAAAAACACAAATGCCTACAGAGGCAGCAACATGCTGCCTGAATAGTTTCCCCCTTTACAAAGAAATATGCTCTTTTATCTAAAAAAGAAAAAAAATATATATATATAGCTTTCTGATATATCTTTTGATTTTTGATGAAAGCATAGATAAAGAAAAATAAATCTCCACTGCTAAAACAACAAATGGCAACTGCACTTGATCCCAGAGTCAGGAAGTAACAGGGAATTATAGAAACGATAGAAAAATGTTCAGCAAAGGGGCCATTGTATCACACTGGAGCCGAGTGTGACTGCACAGCTCAGCCAGGTGGTATTTTACCTAGGTTTCTTAAAGAGAAGTCAGGGGTTCAACTGTTTATACACAAACTCTTGTGTTTTTGTTTTGTTTTGCTTTGGTTTGGTCTTTTTGGTACCAGGGATGGAATCTTGATCTTTAATATAAGCTCAAATTTTTAAAAAAAAAATTCTACAATGGGCAGAACTTCCCCGAAAACAAATAACAACTTGAAAACACATCTATGAGCAGCCCATAGCAGACTTGCACAGAGAAATGAATGGCCCTTCCACACAGCACCTCATCTATGTTTTTCTGTTGTTGAAGACCAAAGATGCATCACCAAAAAGGTCAGTGAATTGTCACATGATGGCTGAGCAACCTCAACCAACCTCAGTATGATTTTGGCTTTCAGGAATGACCAGCTAACACATTTTTATGTGCAAACCTCTACAGTTCTGGTATTGGTATTTTGGTTTCTTACAAATGACTTCATTTCCTAAATGTGGAAGAACAAGACTGACATATCCACTCATCTCAAAATACACTCTTTTATCCTTATAAAGTTATACATCCTTTATAACTTAAAGCTAAGTAAGTGCTCACTGGTTACGTGGGTGCTTGTGAGTATAGTATTTATAACTTCTTCACAACATGTTGACTTTCACTTACACATGCATTTGTTAATCACTCACGATCTATAAGGAAGAAACTAGAATTATCTATTATCTAAGCACTCAAACAGAATCAAAATTTTAGTGACAGCCCTCTCTTGCATATGTTGTCTTACAAATATTTTCTTGCAGTGTATGTTCTCTTTCATAACTCACCCAGCCATATGCCAGCAGCTGGGGCACTCTAACTTGCCCTCTAGTCTATTATCCCAGTGTGTATGCCAGTTGGGATGATCTGGCTTCCAACTTGGTCATGGGATAGACCACGACCTAAGTAATCTGGGGATCATTATTACCTATGGACCCTAAATGTGCCCACTCTCACACTTCTCAGTATTTGGTCAGAGATATATTTATTCCTACCTTTAGTTGTTCTGAAATGGTACTAATTTCTTAAGTTCTATCTACTTTGCCTATAAGCAGACATGGCCTCTGATTTTGGGTGCCTGTGGATGCCTTTGAAGAGCCCAGCAGAGGAAAGGCAAAGGACCATTTAAGCACTGAAAACTAAACCAGTAGAGGAGGATGGGGTGGGTCAGACATCATCCCTTCCTGATCTGTATTGCTGAAAACTGTAGGCTTGCTCATTTTAAAAAAACAGGTATTTGCTTATTCCAGAAGAATGTGTCAGCCTGTTAGTTTCCTTCGTACTTAGCCCATAGTCCTTGTGTCACTGTACCTGATGTTTGAGAAGCCCTGCCTTCCTTCCATTCCACACCACCTTAAATTAAAAAATTAAATAAAATTACTTTCTTTTAGGCAGTGCATCCTATTATGTAGCTACTTCACTTGCTGAGGGGTGTAAGAATCAATCATGAAGAATCTATGTGAAAATCTAGTGCCTAATGAATTCAAGTTTATCTCACTAAATCAAAACTTGAGTTCACACTCTGGAAGGCTGAGGCAGGAAGATCACAAGTTTGAACCCAGACTGGAAATTTAGTTCATGAGATGCTGTCTCAAAAGGAAAATCAAAAAAAGGGCTAGGGATATAACTTTGTGTGAAGGCCATGGGTTCAGTCTCAGTACTGAAAACAAAAATAAAAATAGTCCTCACCCCCCCAACTATAGGTATAGAAAACCACCCTTTTTTCTCAGACAATTTATTACTTAGTGTTTAGAGAATGGGGTAGCAGTTTCCTCCTGAATGCAGAGGTGCTCTTTTCTTACTAGAATTGCTTCAGTTATGCAGCAGAACTCAGATGGAGCAATGTGTCTTTCCCCACAATCTCCCTGCACACCATCTCCGCTAAGTAGGAGGCAGACCGCAAGAGATCCCTTCCCTCCATCAGCCATGGTGAGACGTGTAGTCAATGAAACGATCTTCCTGCAGTGGTAGTCTTTCATGGTCCCTCTATTTCCTTCCATTTAACTCTGTTCAACCTCCAACGTTACGTACAGGTGCCCTAGCTTTCAAAATGTGGATGTTTTCTAGCCATATTTATGAATTTTAAAACAAACAGGGGAAAGAGAGACCCCTCCCCCAAAATACTCTACTCTCACCCGCTCTCCCATTTTTATCTTGACAGCAAAGTAAATGCATTATCAACATAAAAATGTCCTTTATAATTCAACAATATAGTAACTAGCTACTGTAAGACCACCACTCATGGCGGTATGTGTGAACTAAACTATAGAGTAGGTCAACCTTTGTTTCATTACCATTGTCCTCAGGAATAATTGCTGTTTCTTGGTTCCCTCCCTCACCCTGCTCCTTGGATCTTCCCTCTAAACAGTGTGGGTTTCTCCAGGTATTCTAAAGTTAGGGACTGTGCCTCCTTTACCTTTAGATTCCTCAGCTCTTGAATGGGGGCTCACTCCATACACTGTGCTTAAGAACTCTGTGTGGAGTGACTGAATAAAGGGTGCAGAATTCTTCCTTGGAAACAGAAGAAAGTTAAGCATTAGCAAACTCTAACTCTTTAAAAGTAAGAGTCTAAGAGGTATGTTAAGCGTTAGTGAGCTCTACTTCTTTAAAAGTGCCTTTGTCTTGGTTAAGAATAAACACTCATCTCGTGCCTCTGAAATTTTATTAGTGTCCTCCTAAAGACTTTCTGCTTCCATTCCTCCAGACTTTCCAACACCACCATGTGCTTCTTTAAGGTCCTTCCTCACATCTCCCCACTCTTACTTGTCTTTGAGCTTCTCCAAGTGCTGTCTCCTGGGTGCACTCCTCCTCCCCACTTCAATCTGCTATGGCTAGCTCCTCCTCACCCCTCTGGGCTCTGCTTAAATGTTATTTGCTCAAAGAGACCCAACTTAAATGACTCATTTTAAATTATCATTTGCACCCCATATTCCCGAGTTTCTGCATTCGTAGATTCAACCAACTGTAGGCCAAAAACATTTGGGAAAAATTTTAATCTAAACTGTATATATACAGACAATGTTTTTGTTTTACTTCTTAATATAGCAAAACAACTATTTGCAAAGCACTTACAATATATTACAATTTATAAATAAACTTGAGATGACTTAAAGTATGTGAGTGATTATACAGATTACATGCAAATACTATACCATTTTATATAAGGAACTGGAGCATCTGATCCTCCAGGTTCTGCAACTAGTCCCTAGCAGACACAAAGATATCTCTAATTGCTCTTCTATCTTTTTCTCCATTCTTGTGCCCAGTCTGTTTCATGATTTTACTATGACTGTAAAATATTCATTAATTGTCTTCTTGCTTCTATGTCTCCATATTTTCTCTATCCCCCAGGTTCCCTGAGGTTGGAAGTACATCTGACTTGAACAACATTTCCCCAGTGTCCAGTGCAGAACCTGGTCCAAGGAAGGTAGTCAATGAGGATTTAGTAGATGAATGAACCAACAATGGTAACTGCCTTTCTACCTAGCTTCATGGGCAAAGATGTTCCAGCTGGCTATGACATGGGGCGAGACAAAATGGCACTGCCATTTTCCACAGGTACACTCACAACATTCAGAACTGGGGAATGACTAAATTTAAAGTTTGAATTTGGACTTCACCAACTCCTCCAACATCTGTGTCATGATGTGGAGGCAACAGACAGCTTTCCCAATGCCCTCCAACTTAGTATACATTTTCTCTCCTCTTCCTTCCCAGCCATGTCTTGCCCTGTCAACACTTATCCAATGTGTGATTGGCCAACATTTTGCCTAGAGATATACACACAAGCATCTTAATTTATCCTCAAGAAAACCCTTGTCCCCAGTGACTTCTTCCCATTTGGACAGGGGATTGCTGGAGAAAGTTCAGAGTCCTCTAAACCACAGAATTCAGGGGAGGGGTCATGTTTGCTCATGTCTAAAGGCCATATTACTATTTCTGCCACTTTCTGCAAAGTAGTACCTTTGTAAGGTATGTTTATATGGTCATTGCCAAGAATGTGATGAAAAGATATGTTAAAGCCAAAAATATGCAGATGAGCTTGCGAGAAGATGCTGTCCCTTTTCCTTAAGGACTTCCTACCAACAAGTCACAGGACTCTTACCTACTTCCTCGTTCCTCATCACTCTCCACTGCCCTTGTGCCTAGACTAAAATACTCAGTGCTGTTCCAGTGTGTCCACACCCATGCCTCAAGTCTAACAGACCGATGTACTAAACTATGCAAGCAAATGCACCTCTCTCTCCTCTGAGCCAATCTGAGAAGCAGCTGGAAGCCAAAACTCTATTTGTTTGGGGCTTGTCAGGAAAACTAGTACTATTGACACTCCAGGAGCTGCTCTTTTCAGGTCATATTTTCCATCTGGCAGATTAATGTCAGGTATCACCAACCAAATCCAGTGAACTCTGTAATATTCAAGTTGTGTTTTCCAACTGGAAGCTTCTATTTTTGCTGCAGCTGATATTCTGCAGCCGCTGCCTTTCTACAAGTCACCCTGGGAAACACAAAATTTTAATAATATATTTATAATTACTTTCTAGTCCTGACAGTTCAAGTACATGTGGACTTCCTTGGATATTTTCCCAGTGATGGTTCCAAGACGGAATATATGTCAGTACCACCTCAAGATATTAGCAAAATGGACAAATCTCTGGAGCCTAAAGAAGAGAGAGAGAAGAACTAATTGAGAAGCCAAGTCCCTGTGCCACTGAGACTGCTTTCATCTGCCATGCCACACAGAGAGTGCAAACTCACCTGGTCTGAGCTGCACCTGCAACACTGTCTTACTGCTTCCTAACACCTGCTGAAGAACACAACTTGCGGTGGCCCTCAATGCTGGAAAGCTTAGCTCTCATTTCGTTTAATTCTGTGTCTTTTTGGACTATTAAAAAAACTCACAGCAAAGAAGGCACTTGTTTAAGGGCAGAATTCATCATCATAATCACTGTCATTCCCCATCATAACTAATCCTGGTAGTTTTTAACTGATCACTTACTATGGATCAAGTCCCATTCTAACCACTTGATGTTCATCATCTCAATGTGACACTGACAGCTCTACCAAGATGAGTTTCAGTCATAAAAATAGTATATGATTGTATGATTGGGTACATTAATCTGTATAAATTATGTTCAAGACTTTCATCTCCATGTTTATAAGTATAAATAACATGGCCCTTAATATGTTTTGTTGTTGTTGTTGCTGTTGGTTATTTTCAAACATAGCCCAAATGTGAGCACTGCGTGGACACTAAATTCCATTTGATTTATATCAATTTATTCACAAATTTTGCCCCAGGCGATGTCTGGATTTTCCAAAAGCTAAACCTATCTTCAAAGTATAATCTGTACTTATGGAGAATATTCAAAGTATAGGCCACAGGCTCTCTCAGAAATTCCTTAAAAGGAGCTCCTTGGATACTAGAGACAATGAAATAGTGATTAAGAAAAGAGTAAAATTTTCAGTGGGGAATCCAATACATATTTGACAAAGTATATTCTAAGATCTTTGTGTTTTAGCCCTTGGATCTTGTTATAATAAAGTATCATACATTGTAATTTAGAAACAATAGAAAAACAGCACACCACTCTATTGGTCAGGTTGGAAGGTGGTGTAGGTCACTCTGCATCACAAATGGATCTTGCTGCATCTTCACAGGGTGGAAGAGGCGGGCGGACAAGCTCCCTCAGCCCAATTTCATAGGAGGACCACTCCAACGCCTCAGGATTTAATGACTTACTAATGGCCCTGGTTCTTTAATACGATTGCCTTGGGGATTAGGTTTTGACATATTCATGCTGGAGAACACAAAAATTAATACTACAGCTGTTTGTTTCTAAAAAAATAAAAGACAAACCAACATTTCATTCTAGTTTTAAGATATAGATGTTAGGAAACTGATTTCAGTATTACCCTAGATCATTAAAAGCAAGATCATTTTTTTGCTTGTAAAATAATTTAATTTTAATTAATTATAGGTTCACAGTAGTTGTGAATGGTACTGAGAAGTCTTTACATCCTTTATCAGTTTCCTTCAGTAGTGGCTTGTTCTACAGCAAGAGTACATCGTTGAAACCAGCAAATCAGCAGAGGCAAAATACATCCACTGGCCTGGAGATCTTACGTAGTTTTCACCTGTTTTTCATGTATCTTTTCTTTTTCTTTCTTTATTTAAAACTCTTTTTTAAAAGGTTGATGTTGCATATGCGAGTAATTTTAGGTTAGGAAAGTGTGTGGAATATAAACTAAGACTAAGTTTGACCCATAAATCTACCATTTTCTCATGTGGGACATATAACATCTTTGAGAATTTTTATCTCTTCCCATAAGGTGCTTCATTATGTTCAGATATTTAAGGATATTAATGAGGCAATAAGTGAGCATGATGTAGCTGATCATAGGTAAAGGTTCTAGGCTAAATTGATATTTGATATGATGTTTAGTCTTTTCTGTCCATTGGCTTAGAGGATATAATTTACACATGGCTAGTGCAGTTCATGGGCACCATTTGCTTAAAAGAAATAACATTAGTTGGTGATTTATTAAGGGGGGAAACGCAATATATCCATTATACCAAATAGAGCCACCTCCTTCTTATCTAAAATATGTGTCCTTCATGGGAAACCCCAAATATATGTTTATTATCTTTGAGCTTTTGTATGGAAACCCTGCTGGGACCTAAGCAAGAGAGCATCAAATAGAAATAACATCCTAGCTGAACTCACAACACATGCTATGGGAACTGTGAGCACCTTTCATGCATCAACAATGTACTTCCTTCATCTGTATCTGAACATTGCAATCAAAGTAAAAGTTTTAGAAAAACTGTAGACAAGTAAAAAGGGATGCTTACTTTAGATAAGGTTTTTTTCCCAAAAAATTGTTACCTATACCATTTTTTAATTAAGAGGCTCCTCAGGATGTTCTAAATTATATATCATGCTAAGGAAACAGAATTTGCTAAGTTATACCTGGAAAGTCATCCATAATGTTCCAGAGACACATCTATGATGCACATTTACTTATTTCATTAACATCATTCATTGATAAACAGGAAATAAAAAAGTGGAATAACAGAATCTTTGTGCTATTACTGCTATTAGAAAAGTAGGTATGGTTTTGTTTAAGTATATCTCTCCTCTATGAGCATTTTATTTGGGGAGAAAGCTCTCTGTAAATCATTTCAATAAACACTAAATAATTCCCTCCAGTAGAATTCAGATTTTTATTACTTTATACACTGGAACACCAATGAGTTTTACAAATCAACATGCAACATAAATGTGGCAAATATAATATAAGGTACAGAGGAAAAACAAATAAGAAGTTGCTTTCTATTTTTGGAGGAAAAGGGCAGAGAGGGGCAGCAAACAAAAACATACACACATACACACACAAATAGAAACAAGAGCTGAAGACAACTTATGTCCCTGCACATGAACAATTAAAACATAGCATTATATAACCAAACCACACAATAGACATTATTATTTCACATTAGAAGAATGTTTGCTTGGTTTTTAGATTTTAAAAAATCATGCCATGTTAGAAAATAATACAAAATTCAAGAAAATATTAGTGAAATCTTGGGCTTATTAAACAAATAAATGAAGAGCTTATTCAAATGGCATCAAAAAATGAAAATTAAATTATAGAAATGAATTTCTTTGCTTTAATATCTTCTCTAATTTCCTACTTAATAGAAATAAAGATGAAGTTAGGAAAGAAGAAAGCAGTGACTCCAAGAGGGAAAAATTACTTTTTAAAATATTTTTTCCCTAGCGTATGGCTCTTTGCCAGGCTGTTTTGACTTGCAAATCCATCAATTAATCCAAAAATTGTGGGATAGTGATTGAAAGGGGTGGAAAGTCCTCCTGTCAGCCTTCTTCAACAGATATCTGTTCCTGGTAACATGTACTACAGATCTTCAGTGTTCTGTAATTTCTGTCTTTTACCAGTCTCCCATCTTTAATAATTCTGTAATTGCTAAAATGGTAGGGAAATTACACCAATAAACACGGACTAACCAGTCATTTGGACCAGACAATGCAATAACTATTTTCATAATTCATAACGAATAATATGAGAGTGCATGTATATAAAAATCATAATACTGCCACAAAAATGTACTTTTTTGAAATATCCATAGAACCTGTCATGAGTGTATCACTGTGATTAGTGCTGGGGGGCTCAAAAGAATAATTTATCCAACTAATACTTATCAAGAGTCGGTTTGATATCTTTGTTAATGAAAATGTCACAGTAAGGATGCTTTCCAGAGAGTATGAATAAGCCAAAACACCTGCTTTTCAGACACAGTCCCAGTGGACCAATAGGTGTGGCGATACAAACATTTAGACCATTAAAAATGCAATGGAATGAGTATTTATGAGGGTCTGTGCCATGACTTTAGGGAAGAATAATCAGAGTACTTAAGAGCAGTCTTTAGAACCAGAACGGCTGAATGGATAAATGCCACTTCTGTCCCTTCCTAGTCAACCAAACAAGGGCAAAGTTAACTAAGTTACCTGTCCCTCAGTTTCTTCATCTGTGAAATATACTAGTACCTTCTTCATATGATTACACCCAGCTAATGTTTGTAAAGTCCTTCAAGCACCGTCTGAAACGTAGGAAATACTATGTATTTGTTACATGAAGTCTCATACCAAGGTGATACATGAGGATACTGCTTGATAGGGTGGGCATGAGAGTATAGTGGACATTAGGGTAAAAAGGAGAAATGTAGTTACAAAGCATGAATTTGCAGCTAATAGTGGGATTTCAGTCATCATTACAAACACTATTAGCACAAGGCTTCTAGTGTTGGTCATCCTATTTTTGAGTCCAGATCTGCTTGTTCACGTTTAAACTATAAGAAAACACACTGAAAGCTTTAAGGAGAATCAATCATCAGAGCAAGAGAAACTCCTAAAAACTGAATTACCTGAACTACCCAGCCACATGTTTTTTCCATTTCTTGAGACAATTTTAATCTAACATGGAAAATCTATGCCATAAGGAAAATTTCAAGAAGTCTGTACAATTTTAGCATTAACATTGCCATCAAAACAAATTCTTAGCATCCCAATATGTTGAAAAGGATCCTTTCTTATGGTTCCTACGGAACAGGTAGAATCTTTTTTCTCATGGCTCAGGCTGGGGCTGAGGTAAGATTCCTGAAAATTCTGAAAGGCCACAGTGGCACTCAGAGGCTGCCAGAGAGACAAAGGGAACCAAGAGTAAACCATTTGCTCCAGGAAAATGGGAAACTACGAAGGAGTCTGATAGAAGCATGAAAGGAAGAGGTGGAAGAAGAGAGAGGGAAGAAGAAAATGGAAGAATAGAGCTCTGTTCTTCGACTTCTGAGCATATGAGCTACAAGGCCTCCGAAATATAATTCAATGACCGCTTTGAGATGGTAAAAAACAAAACAAAACAAAACGATTTTAGTTCCTTTACTTATAGTAATTTCTCTTGGAGCAAGCTGTCTGTCCTTAAAGAAGTGCCTAGAAAATGTACACTGGAAAAATGTATATTTTTATTATGATCTTGATTCACTGATTATAAAATGAGATATGAATATCTACTTAACAGGGCTATTAATATAATCAAATTCAATAGCATATTGGAAAACCTCCACTACAAATTTCATAAAATAGAATCAGAACTCATTGCTCATTTTTCTAGGATTTGAGTATCCATCTGTAAATCATGGAATCAGTCTGAACATGAGATACTTCTGAAAACTCTGAGGAAACTTGTCATGATAGCTCCACACAGGATGAGAAAAAGAGGAATAAGTTTAACCAGAGACTCCCATTTTCTCCCTGTGCTCTGTAGCCCATCTGAGAGGCCTTGAACTAATCTAGGCCTTTAGTTTATTTGAAAAATCACTAGCACCTCAAAATTTACACAGCACTAAAAATAATAAACAAAGGAAGTTAGACTTGGTGCTGGAGATTATTAAGGATTTTTTTATTTTTATTTTCCTCTGTTCACAAGCCTAAAGTACTGAATAAAGAAGTGATGAAAACATGAACTTAAAAGGAACCAGCAATAAAACAGCTGATGAGGGGAACATTTGAGAAGCTCATAAATTCAGCAGGAGATTAGTTGAGCGTTCTCAGCAAGCAGCTATATGAAAAGGTACCAGAAAGGAGGTCAGAGAGGGAGGCACAATTAGGCAAGGAAGCCTCACTTCACGATGCCAGCTCTTACAAAACCAGAAACAAAAAAGCAAAGGCAAAACAGCCTGAGAGGGTCTTAAATGGGAGGCATAGAATTTGGAATCCTGTGCCAGTTAAGTGGGAAGGAAAAATAGAACGGCAGTTCCAGAGCAGAGGTCAAACACTTCACCAGAAAATAAGCTATGAAAGGAGGGCCAGATGGGGAGTTCATGAAAAGGTAGAAATGTGACTTCAGAACAAGACCTGAAGCCACTTCTGGGGTTGTGGCTTGGTGGAAGAACATTTGCTAGCCTGTGTGAAGACCTAAGTTCCAGCTCCAGCATTGCCAAAGCTAACTAAATAAGTAAATATGTATAAAAACAAATACAAAGAAGAGACACTGTTGAGAATAAAATTCAAAAAATATATACTAGATATTACTGGATACTTGCTGCTGAAGTTTAGGTTTATTTTCTCAAGATTAATACACTTTTTAGGTTAAAAATGGATAGGTCCAGCATCTCTCTATTTAAAAAAAAAAAGAGGGAAAAAAGAAATGAAATAAAGAAAATTGTTGCTAGATAGGATCCTCATGAGTTGAAAACCCGAATGTCTAACCCAGTTAAGATAATTTCCAAAAAGTGAGTAAGGCTTTCCTATAACGAACATGATTCACAGAACAGTGGTTTAAAAGAGAAGTAAAACGTATCAATATCTACTTGTCCTCAAACTCAATCATTATAACCTAGATGGAAATGACTTGCACATCTGAATGCAAATTATCGCCAATATGAAGTCTAATTTTTCAAGGAAGAGGAAAATAAATTTGAAGCAAGAAATTTCCGAGTTCAAATCTTAGTTTTCCAAAATACTAGAATTTGCAAGCTCAGAAAAGTAACTCTGACAGACTGAGACTAATTTTCCTAAATAATAATGCATAATCAACTTCTGAAGATTCCCATTTCCTGGGCTTGTTTAAACATTAAGATCTTGGGTTTAAAAATTGCTAGCATGTAGCAGATGCTAAATTAACAATAGCCATCACCCAGATACTTAAAAGTGTGTCCCAAGAAACATATGGAAGTTGTAAATAAAATTAACTGACTCTTAAAAAAAAAAAAAAAAACAGCTAGCCTTCTACCTTATAGTGAATGATGTTTTTGTTATGTAGATACTTAGGGCCTGGATGTCTATAACCCACCTATCTTTTCTTTGCTAACACCTCTCACAGCAGGAGCCCCTGTTCTGATACTGCTAGAAGAGCTTAAGCACATTTTTCTGATTATCCACAGAAGTGGAAAGTAGGGATCTTCGGGGTGGGGGTGAGGGGATAGACTTCAGGAAAATCAGCCTCCAAGTCTGGCAATAAGATGTAGCTGAAGTGTGACCACAAGGCAGTGAGACTGATTTTCTCCTGTGACTCATAATTTTGTTCAGAAGATACTTGTTTAAAACTTCTAGATACTATCAAAATAAAAGCACCAGTACATGAAGTTAACAACATAGAGACACTCATTGCAACACTTAATGTAAAGGTAAAAATAAATGGATGTGCATGTGTTCTTTTTGTTTTCTTTTGTTTTTTGTGTTTTTTGAGACAGGGTCTCACTATGTAGTTGAGACTGACCTGGTACCCACTTTGTAGCCCAGACTGGTCTCGAACTCACAGCAATCCTCCTGCCTCAGCCTCCCCAGTGGTGGGATTACAGGTGTGCACCACCATACCCGGCCATGTGTTCTTAAAGAAAAAAAAATTATTTTATGATTCTTCTCAGAGAATAGTAAAGTCACCTTTTTCAGGACTATGGCAATAGGGACAAGCACCATGGCAATTGGATTTTTCTGTTAGACTGAACTCCAAATACAATATGGACAAGTAGGAATTTACAGCCATGGAGTAGGAGTAGGGGGAATGAGTATATGAATATTTATTAAGAAGTAACATAATAGATAAGGAGTCTTCCAACCTAACAAGGTTGCTAAGGTTGCTAAGGCCAGGGTAGAATGATTAGATATCTCTTGGAGATGGAAGCTGACCAGACCTAGATGGTGATCAGATATTGCAGGTAGCTGATCTATCAGCTTTTTTGCTGAAAGTAGACTTTATGAAGGAGGTGCACAGAAGGGCTTAGGAGAAGATCCAGTAGCCTGACTACAGTATGGTCAAACAATGAATCTTTTCAGTATCAACAATGGAGTGACTAAAATTTTCACTTCATAACTCCGCTATTTATATATTATAGATATTAAATTTGTTAAAATAAGTATTTTTTTCTTTTATTGAGTTTATTGGTACATTTTAGGTATACAGTACAATTACATTCATGATTGGGATCTTGTACCTTTACATGACAGGTCTTGGTTCTCATTTTTCCCCTTGTCCCTGCCCTCCCATCACCCTCTCCTCCCCTTCCCATTTATAAACACTTTATTTCCATTTTTTCATTTTGTCATTTTTTTCTTTTCCCTTATTACCTTTCCCCTACCCTTCCCATTTTCCCTACACCTTTAGTCCTTTTCTTCCTATTTCACATGGTCAATTATCTCATTAGGATCTTATGTACTATTATAGCTTTTCACACCAGAGAAACTATTTGGTATTTACATATGTGTGACTTATTTATTTCACTTAGGAGTATATCCTTATGTATCCATTTTCCTATGAATGAATCTAATTTCTCATTCTTTATGGCTGAGTAGTATTCCATTTTATAGAAAAACCACATCTTCTAAAAGAAGTCTTTCTAAACTGGGCATGGTGGCACACACCTTAAATCCCAGCACTCAGGAGTCTGAGACAGGAGGATCGCTCTGAGTTCTAGAGCAGCCTGGGCTACACAGTGAGTTCAGGTCAGTCTCAACTAAAGAGCGAAATCCTGTCTCAACCCCCACCCCGAAAAAAAGTTTCTTGGTGGATAAAACTAGAGGTCATCATGGTAAGCAAAACAAGTCAGACACGGAAAGATGAGTATCACATGCTTTCTCTCATGTGTAAATAAATAAAATAAATCTTAAAAGCAAAAGAGGTACTGTTAAGGGAAAGGAACTGGGCAGAAAGGAGAGAAAGGAAAGAGCAGATAGTAGGGAGGAGGGTGAATATAATTAGAATAAGATTTTCATGTATAGAAGTGTTGCAGTGAAACCCATTAATCTGTACAATTAATATGTGTTAGGAAGAAAGGAAGGAAGGAACAAGAAAAAGTGAAAACAGAAGGAAAAAATGGAAATGAAGCTTTCATTTCAAAGTATGTACCTAAAACAGCATCAACATTGCCTGGGAATATGCTAGAAATGCATCTTCCTGGGCCTCATCTCAGATTTATGAATCAGAAACTCTAGGGCAGTGGTGGCGAACCTTTTAAAGACAAGTGCCCACACAGTAACCCAAACCAACTTATTTATCACAAAGTACCAATGCTGCAATTAAACCTGAATACTGAGGTTTCAGCGTAGACAAAACAACTCATACATTAACATCTTTTGTCCTATAAGAAAAACAAATAACACAAGTGCCACAGGTGCACCACCACCACTCTAGGAGAGGAGGTCCAACAATCTATATTTTAATAAGATCTCCAGAGATGATGACTCTTGCTAACCTGTGAAAACTACTATTAGAAGGATGTCCTCTATTTTCTTAGAAAAGGAATGTTAAAGATATTAAGTTAAGTGAGAATGTTAAGTGAGAAGATCAAATTGTAGGTCAGTTAGGAATCAGGAACATTTATAGTTGAACTAAATGTGCGTGTGTGTGCGTGTGTGTGTAGCAGGGAGTAGTAGATGTGGCAGACTATGTACTAGGCTCTAAAATGAACATAACTGATGGCAGCTGGTGCAAGAATAAATTAAAAAAGGATAATGGAGTAAGAAAATGAAAAAGAGAAACATACTTGGATATAGCATACAGAGGAATATGTTTACTAACTGCTTCTCTTATATTCTTAAAGCTGATGTTTCATTCTTTTGGAAACTCTTACTCTTCTTTGAGTTCTTTTCCTTCAGGACACCTTGTGTGCTGGGATCTAAAACGCTCTGCAAGTGTGCACATAGTAAATGAATAGGATATAGGCCTACTTAATATGTGTTGTCATTCTCCAAAGACCATGCAAATGTCTGTTGGCTAAATGGCTGTCACTCAATATGAGGGACAACATGTGTCAGTCTCTACATATCTAACCAAAGGCAGGCTCTGGATTGACAGCGGTATGCCAGGAGGACCTATGCACAAATGCAGTTTTTCTTCTTTTATGGACAAAATATGAATAATTAAACTACCCCCCTTAACAGGGTTAAGACTTGTGCATAAAGCCTTAACCAGTTTAAGGTGGAGAGATGAGTGCAACTTCTTTTCAGAGCCCTGACATTTTCACTGGTATCTGGGAAATTTGGAGATTTCATGAATGAACCCTAGATAAAGTAAATCTTTACGTATTCCTGCAACCTGCCAAAGCACTGTGATGCCAGTAACTCCACCAAGTTCTACCCAGGCTACAAAGACTTGAGCACCACTGCATGGGAATGTTGTTCTCCTTTGTGGAACTCAAAACAAAGAGGTAAGGGAAAAAATCAGTGTGGCATCCCTAGGACAGAATCTATTGGTAGGAGCAGGAGGTGATTATGAGAAGAACCAAAGAGCAGGAGGCCTTATGTAGGTGTGGGGTATCACATGACAGACTGAGTAGATTTCATTCAGAAACTGAAGCACCCGCAAGGCTAGGGAGGCAAGTTGCCACTCTTAACAAACCTCTTGGCTTCTCAACTTCTGGCAAAGCATTTCTTCCCCAGTTCCTGTCTGGCCCCAGATTCTCTGAGAGATTCCCTTAAGAGAAGCAAAACTGCTCCTTTCCTAACAAATTAAAAAATATACATAGTTCTTTAACAACTCAGATTTGAACAACTCATGTACATCTTTTAAATTAATCAACTATCGACATGATCCGTATTTCCTCTGGTCAGCCCGTCCTCTCCCACGAGGACCCGCTACAACAGATCGGTTTATGCAGTGCTCCTATACTGGAGGTATGATGACAGGACCTAGGGAGCATTTTTAATACTACTGCCAAATGGCATCAATACTAATTGCATCAAAAGTATCAGTAGGAGGAGGGGCTGGGATTCATAATTTTTTACGTTTCCAGAAGATTTTAATATATACCCTGGATAGACAACCACTGAACCAACTATTATCTAAGTTGCTAGAGGGAGGATTAGGGCATTTGCTGTGCAGTTAAATGAGATGAACTTCAAGGTCCCTTCCAAAGAGGGGAAGGGACAATGATTTTCAGAAAGCAGTCTGCTACAAAAATGACTTTTCACAAATAGCAGAGGAAGAGATTTTTTTTTTTCAAGGTTAAAGAGAAAGACTTCTGCAAAATGAATCTGAAAATTGAGCTCACTATCTAGGCAATTCCAACCAAACACAAATATAAATATGTATTTTGAAATTATGTCAATAACTAGATATTTCAGGGAATCATACATTGCAGTTTTTTAACATGAATTTATTTTTTATTTATCTCAAGGATCCAAAATCTACTCTATTATTAGAGACATAGAAACATAGACTATCTCTTTTTAAACTTTATCTAACTCCATTAACTTAGGAACCATCCGCATCTGACCAGTAAACACTAGGTCATATGAATCCCTACATGAATGACGGAAACATCAAAAATTTTCAGTAATTCCTCTGTTCTATTAAAAGTAACTTATTAATTTTCCTAAATAGAATTACTCTAAATATTTCTGAGGGAAAAAAAATCTAAAGGAAATTTATTTCTTCAAAGATGTGAAATGAAATTAGGCAAAATGTACCCCTTCTGTATCTGCTGTCTGTAAATTCGTGGGCAGTTAGGTGAGGATGAAGAAGCAGAGAGATTCCTTCTTTCCTTCCTTATCTGCAGCCCAAATTCAGCTACAGAGAGAAGTGTCAAGGGTGCAGAAAGACACTAGAGGGTGACAGCCTCAATAAACTCAGAAAACAAGGAAGTTGATTTTCATGTTTACAAAAGTGGATCACCTCTAGATCTCCTCAGCAGAATACAAAAACATCCAAAGGGCACGTAACTCTATAACAAAAGTTATGGGACAAAATCTCAGACAGAAACAAGAATAACTGAGGGAGACAAAAAAAGAGAAGAGGACTCAGTGTTAAGCTCTCAGAAAAAAAAAAAAGAGCTTATTCT
>NW_022900914.1:55131129-55285397 GCF_012274545.1 Fukomys damarensis | reverse complement strand
AAAAAAAAAAAAAAGCAAGCTTATTCTTCAAGAGAGAGAGAGGAGGAGGAAGGGAATTGTGCCTCATCCATCAATTCAGTGTTAACTCCAAATCTACTATGGCTTGGGCCTTGGAATACACGCAGAGACAAATGAGTCTGGAGGGCACTCTGGAAGAGGTTTGGTGGATCTTATAAAACCAAAGAGTTTGCACTTTTCCCTACATATGTAGAACTAGAATGAATATAGAGTACTGTGCACGTACTTAACATATGTCAGGATTGTGTTAAAAAATGCTTTACACGCATTAAAATATTTGTTATTTTCTCATTGCATAGCTAAAAGAAACAGAGGCTCAAATCTGAGGATAGAATTCATTGGTCAAGTTTTTAAGTGGATCTCACCTACTCTAAGCTCTTAAACAGTTACTGAATTTAGCTCTTGCAAAACATTGAAAAATCAAAACACAACCTTATGGTGGTAACATAATCAAGTTTGATAAACTCTGCCTGTCCTAGCCTGCCCACACTATGCCCCAAACACAATCCCACCTCACCCCAATGTACTGAGGCTACACAGATTGGAGCCACGGTGGCAATTTCTGAGATAGCAGTGGCATCGCTGCAGAGTCCACAGAGCCCACTGCAATCCTAAACTATTCAAAGTGCAGGGGATACTAAAATAGTCACACTGAAGGGCCAGGCTTTCAAAAAAGGCAAGGAAGTTTTTACAGATGGAAGCATTAGGCTACAGCACAGATGCTTCTCTAGATGGCTCAGGTGTTCAGCTCTGAGGTAGTGACAAGAACCAGAAACTCAAGTAGTTAGTTCCACACCTGACTCGAGACATTAGCAACTATTTCTTCAACTCAAAATCTGAATGGGCCCAGAAAAAATTATGTTATTAGAGACAGATAGATAGATAGCTAATCAGAAGTGTTGTATAGTAAAAAGGGTAGTAAGAACCTCTTGCACGACTGAATTCACTTCCAAAGTTCTCTACTTAGCCATGTGTGACCTTCCTCCTATCATATAATCACCGTGTGTTTCAGGTAATCACAAGTTTTCTTTGACTATTAAATGCATCACTGCTCTATGAATAAAGTTTGGAACATAGCTAGCCACACAATTCCTCCTCATCTCATTTGACATTCTACTATTAGAGATTCCTTGCTCAATGGTAAGTGCTCCTTCAATCTCCTTTTCAAATTCAAAGGTCACATGGACAGGACATATCACTTACTACCATCTTAGGGTAAATTAATCTACTGTAGTGTTTCCTTCGTTTAAATGAAGAGATGATCTGCAAGAGTATACTTCTGCCCAGGACAGGAAAATAAGGAAGAGGAACTAAAAGATACAAATGGTCAGGAGATCTGAAACCATGAAACACGAAAGTCTACTAATTTAAAATTTCCCCAGAGTTCTTCTCAACCATCCTAATAGAGACAAGCTTTATGCAAGTCCTTGCAGCCTTGCAATTACTAACTGGGTAATGGTTTCTCTTTATGTCTTGCTCACTGCCCCTGCCCCATGGCCTCACTCCAGATTTATGTGAGGAGCTCTCCTTTTTGACACAGGCATATTAACTACACCATCAAACTTCCCTGATTTCATTTATAGGTACAAGAAGGCTGCTTCATAAACCTCTGTCATCTTACCACCACACCTAACCAGCCTGTCATTCATCAGTCCTGACAGGCAGTGAGCTGAAACAGATCAGTCACTAATCTGGGAGAAGGGGGTCTTTGTCTTTTGGTCCTGGTTCTGCACCTCACAAGGAATGTGGCTTGTGCCTATCATCTTCCTTGTCTGAGCCTCTGGTTCCTCATCTCTGAAAAGAAAGGGCTGCGCTCGGACCCTCTGATTTGATTTCACAGCATACTTGTTTCAGTTCTGACCTTTGGCTCTGGGTCTTTCCGGGGCTAGTCCATTGTGCAAAGAGAAACCCTGATTGCTTGCCTGTCAGTCTGTGCTGGGGTCAAAGACTCTGCCAGGAAGCTGACAATGATCAAATGCTCAGGGCTGGCCTTGCACCATATGTCAGTGCAACACACTGTCTGAGAGGCTGCAGCTGCAGACCTGGGAGACCAAGTGTGCTGCGTGCTGCCCTACAGAACTAATACACAGGCCCCAGTGCCTAGGGTGCTGGCTTCCCTCAGCATCATTGAGCTCTGCTCATCCATCTCTTTACCTCCCGGCAGAAGCTATGAATTCAATGCCTTGTTGAATAAGGCTAAAAACATCTAATATATGGACACTTCCAAAGACCAGGGATTCATGAATTTAATGTTAACTAGCTGATTATTACCAAATGCCAGGCATATCTTGTCTCTTTGATTCTGCAAAACAACACCACAAGGCATACCATTATCCCCATTCTGCATGTGCAGAAGCTGCAGAGTAGTTTGGGACATGTTAAGTTCAGCCCTGGCAATGAGATCCAGTTCACTAAGGTGAACTGTACAATGTGGTGCTACTCGGGACCTCTGAGGGCAGCTTGTTTTCCCCTTAAAGAAAAGCTCTCTCCAATAGACAAAATCCCTCTTCCTCTTAACAGCCCTTAACCCCCCCCATTATTTGATTTTTTTTCAGACATGGATAAAGACACTCATTCCAATCAATTGTAATATTTTAATTTAAAGAACAATTAGACCAGATAACAGTAAACTATGTGGCTTTGCCTTTGTTCTCATACAGCTTCTCTTGCTAATTGAAATGGGCCTCGATATGTTTAGCTTTCTCCCTCTTTGCCCTTTCATTTTTCTCTAGCAGCATGCTAATGTAAGCCAGGGCTTTGACAACTGTGCAGCTAATTTCTAAATAATTAAAGTAATTTTTTATTATTCCAATCAAGGAAAGTACCTTCAGGAGTTGGGAGGGCTGGTAACCATACCCACAGAATGGGTATTTATTCATCACACAAAAGCTTGACATTCCAAGGTGGAAATCACCAAGGAAAACATGGGGGTGGATAATTGAAACATATCTTTTGATTTACCTTCAGGTAAAAGGATCAAATTGTTCTGATTGAAATTGAATTACTCTCTGTGGCCCTCTCTGTACTCCCAATCTCCTATGAAACTTTTATTTTGTGAGACCCTGTGATTCTACCCAATAGAGATACACTTCGTGATGTTTTTTATTTAAGCAAATTACTAAATCTGTGATGGTTTCTCTTCTCTATCTTGCTTCTCTGCTTTATTTGATTTAACACGTCCATGACAGGGCTAAAATACCTATGTTTCACTGCTGGGTGGCTCTGAACCACAGGAGGCACATGCACAACTGTCCCATCTGGAGACATGATCCCCCAATGGAACAGTTATGCATGTGCCATTAGTGGTTCAAGCCAGTGGGAACGTGTTAAACTACCCAAAGAATTAACTGAGACAGCATATGCATGGGGAACTCTAATTATGAAGCCACAGCAAAAGACAGCATAGAATATCTGCCTTGAATGCATTACTTCCAAAGTGCAGATCTGTACCAAAACCACAAAAGACATGCTACTCCCAGACTGACAACTCTTGTTACCTTACTCTCCCTTAGATCCCCTAGGGGCTATGGTAAGGTTTAGTCATCAGTGTCAGTCTTTACTAGCCCTGGTCACAGGCAGTAATGACTTGTGCTCAGCACACTCAACCATGCATGAACCCTGTGCCAGGAAAAGCCATACAAGGGGTCTGGTAAGAGTCTCAATTTCACCAGGATTAGAAAGGAAAAATCAGTTGGATGCTCCCATACTTGCACTATGCTATGTTATGAATCTAGCTCCTAAGATGCTCATGGGGAAAGTAGGCAGCAACCCCTTAACAAATGCCCATTGCCTCTGATCAGGTTGTCAGTGTGGCTTTCACACAGGTCCCAGGCTCTCAATCTCCAGCTCCACCCATTTCAGACCTTACCCTACTCTTTCATTCTGCTCCCTCTGATCATAACTGTGGCATTCTTGCTTCAATCCATCTAACTGTTTCCCAGAAGACTGGACAGCCTTGCTATACCTCAAGAATAAATCTCCTGGCTCTGAAAGACAGATTCCGATCTTGCCTGAATGATGCGAAGTAATGAAGGTTCAATGACTCTAGCATCTACAATTAAATTCAAATTCCTTCAATGCCAGCTTAAATTCGCTCTGGTCATAAGTGATGGTTTGAAAACTTGATGCTCTGCTAGAATTTTTCCTATAAGTTGCTTTCCCCCCACCCACCTTCAAAGGATCATGCAACATCCACAGTACCAATCCTTCTCCTCCTCTCCTTCTTCCTCCTCCTCCTAGCACTCTAGCTATTAGTGAGGATGCTAGCCAGGAGCTGAAACATAACATGTGACTCATTCTCTGTGTCAATTTTTCCTGAGCCGTTAGGAGAATGAGAGCTTCCCAAAGGATCTCACCCATTTTGTCAATCAAGCCCATGAGACCTGAATGATTTGGGAAACAGATGGAATTTTATGAGCCATTGTGTTTAAAGTCATTGGGTATATAGTTAACAGAGTTACAACCATATGTTTGTAA
Organism: Fukomys damarensis; assembly: GCF_012274545.1. Taxonomy (NCBI): domain Eukaryota; kingdom Metazoa; phylum Chordata; class Mammalia; order Rodentia; family Bathyergidae; genus Fukomys; species Fukomys damarensis. The sequence goes on along the minus strand of NW_022900914.1, from coordinate 55,280,903 downwards.
GGGCATCAGAAGCACTTACAGGATCATATCTGTTTTACTCATCAAGGTTTCCAGGACCAAGCACAATGCCTGGCAAATATGAGATATAATGAATATTTGTTGATTGAATAAAGGAATGGAAGGACTGAGGTTCACAATACCTAACAGTGGTTTTAAACAAGAGTTAACAAGCCTAGCTGTGAATCAGGTTGTATTATACACTAGTTGCATGACCGTGGGCAAGTAATATTACTGAGTTTCAGTTGACTCATTCATAAAATGAAAATATTAGTATTTATAATACCTGATAGTCTGGTTGTTATATTCTCAGTTTTGTACCACAAACGTAAGTACCAAATGAAGTTAAAGTACTGTTAAAATTAGGCATATACTAAATATACTTTGGTAAATAATTACTCATATCTGGATAATAAAATTTTGTCAATGAGCAAATTCCATTTTTTGCCATTCTCTTTAAGCTTATCATTAACCTATTTTAATGTACTTTGATTTGAATAAATATGAAACATTTTTCCATTTAAAAATAAAATCTGTACTGAGAAACTCATTCCACTGATGCTACTGATTATTTCTTTAGAGGAAAATAAGGCCGTAACATGAACATGATTAAAAATGAACATGAAGGAATACATAAATCTTGAATATAGATTGTAAAATTTTATGATTTGGGCTATTTTTCCTTAATGCTCATATGGTATCCCAAATTTTCCCCACCCTCTTAAAATTATATCAAATATTTTACTCAAACCACATGATAGTTATTATCTAATCTAAGAGATCAGGAATTCATTAAAGAGTTGAACCATATATGAAATATGAAGTCCAGAGCAATAATTTTCAGGACTCCATCACCTGAAATGATGGTAGGTTTTACTTAAATAAAAACACAGGAACAACTGCTTCGGGGGGTGGGTGTGAGGCCATCTGCAATCAGTGTCGTGGCATTAGTCTCCTGCTTACAGTCACACAAAATCATCGCATGGCAGTGAGAAGGCCACACAACAATGCGTCAAATATTTCCCAAGAAACTTAAGCATTATGTGTAAATTTCTTCAAATATGGAAAGCATTTTTTTAAAAAATGCTTATTGTTTTTAAACATTGACACTTTAATGATCAAGAGGCTATTAATGAAGACTTAGGCAAGACAAATAGACAAAAAGACTGTAAATCAGAAATAGAAATACTCCTCTCAAGCTCCATTGCTGCAAATTACCATCTAGCCCTGTAATTCTACTGATTTGCTTGTACTACATCAGATTTTAATCACCATAAACCTTTGACTAATACAAATCTGCCACCAACAAGGGTCTTAGAAGAAGACTTTGATTACTTCGGACACCTCAGAAATCATTTAAGAGCCAAAGAGGAAGGGGAAGATGGAGGGATAGGGGAAAGGAAAGAAAGGAATGGAATTAATATGGGAAAATGGAAACAAAGTTTTTGTACATAGGGAAGGGTGGAGTGATTAAAGGGAGCACAGGGGAAATGGGGAAAAAATAAGAACCACGATAGATTATGTAAAGGAACAAATTTCCAATGATGAATATCATTATATTATATACCTAAAATGTCCCCCCCAATTTTTTTTTTAAAAGACTCGCTGGCCTGGAAACCTGGGAACACAGGAAACATCTGAGCAATATTCCTACCCTTAGATTTGCAAAAAATAGATATGACATTCTGCTTTTTTTTTAAAGTTAGGGCTTTGAAAAAGGCACTAACAAGAGAGAGAAAAAAAGATGGAATTGGATAACTAAGATAATTCTAGAGAAGAAGAATTACCATAAAAAAATCCTTTGAGAAGAACAGAGAAATCCTGGGATAAATTGGAACAGGTTCACCCTGTATTTTCAGCACTTTTTTGTCCTCTTTCTTGCTGTCCCCTAGGTAAAAATCTACCTAGATTAAACTACTGTGTTCTAAACTGTGGACCACAATAGTAGCTTTTCAAGATGTCAACAGATGGCCTTGTTCACAACAAAGGAGGTAGGAAATTTGACACCGTATCTCACATAAAGATCTGTCATGCCCTTAAGATTATTTAAAAACTTACAGAGACCTGCTATAATTATGGAAATTGCTTGCTTAATTTGGCTTAATCTGGAGTTTGCTGTGGAATATTTACTGTGATACTAAGAAATAATATTTTCCAAATCAAATTTGATGACATGTTGGGTTAGATATTATTGTTTCTGTACCTCATTTCTTTGTACATTTCCAACATCAAAACTTTACATTAAGAAAAATTGAGTACATAACCTGATTCACACACCAAATAATCCATGATTTCTCCAAAATACCCAAGAATTTCTACCAAAGCACTTTGTTTCTTACATCACGCCAAGTATGCGGTCTATTGTCATTCCTTTCAGCTGGTTTAGACACAACTGGAAACGCTTTTTGGAAGCATTATGTACAATTTACGAATCTGGATAAAACTGCCACCCTTGTATGTGACTCCATGTCAAGGACACAGTACAGAGTAAAAAGGCACATGGCCTCTACAACTGAGTGACTGTGAATTTTATATTTAGGCTCGTCACCGACTAACTCTGGGCTAATCTCTTTGAGACTCAGGATCCTTATAACTCATTACATGAATTCCACAGTCATTCTGAGGTCCAAAGTTCTATGAAATTTGAATTCAAAAGTGCAAAGACAGTAGCTTTCCAGATTATACAGTCTAATTTAAAATGTATCAAAAGAAGGACCCATTAAAAAGGTACTTTCATGATAGGAAGTTATTTGGAAACAGAGAACAGAGACAGAAGGAAAGGGTAAGAGAATTCAAACTATGCAGCCACATGGAAGGATTACAGGTGATATCTAGTTTGTTGTTTCTGACTTATCTGGATTTTTAACTGTTTCCTAAAATGAACAGATATTACTGTTACAATAACAAAATAAAGCAAAAAGAGTTTATTTTGCCTTTTAAGTCTTCTGAGTCCCGAAGCAGGCTTTTACTGATCTGAATACAGTCACTGTAGGTGGCTAATCAAACATTCCAGACTAGATGTGCAAAGCAAAATCAACAATATTTTGTGTAGCAAGAACTGTGTTTTAGAAAATCGTGGAGCCAAGCATCATCGACAGGTAGAGGATCAAACACATGGCAGGAATGTGAGTATGAGTGCTTAAGGCAATGCCTTTAAAGATGAGTGGATAGGAAAGATTAAGAGAAAAGAGGGAAGAAAGAAGGATGTGAAATAACAGCAGCTTTGCTGTTCTTGTAATTTACCTTTTTACTGTGATCATTTGGGCTGTATTTTTTTGGAAACCCTGCTAAAGACAGAGGCCCTGTGCACTCATTATGCTCATATTTCATCACTTCCTTGCATATGATCAGTTCTAAGAAAGGTATAAAAATCAGTCCTAAGATAGGTAGGCTAAAAAATGAAAAATTTTTTTTTAAAAAGTTGACTAAAAAAAAGGAGGCTTATGCAAATAGCTCAGCTGGAATTCTCAGGCCTGGCTGCACAGGAGCCTTACCTGGGGGACTTCAAACCTTTCACATTCAGGTTCCACCCTAGACCAAGTAAATCAGAATATGTGTGGATGGGTGCCAGCCTTGGAGTCTTGGAGGTTCCCCTGGTCATGCTAATGTGTAGTCAGGCTTCGGAAACATATAGGCTAGGTGGACTAGAAGTATTAAAAGCAAATCCTAATGGCTTTTCAGCTTTGCTGAATGTACTTTAGGAATGAACAGCTTAATTTCCTGGACTATTTGAAGGTTTTCAGGTTACAGCTGAGAGTCAAACACAGACTATGGTGAACTTATCTTACTACTTAATATTGTCCTAACTCTCCCTTGCCTAGTAAATTCAGAATGGTGAATGAAAGGGGGGCTTTCTTTTATAAGGGAACTTCTTTATGCAACCCAAGATTTTCACAAATGATCAGAGGACAAAGACGGAGAAGGTACTCATGACTGGACCCAATCAAGGAGGAGCCCTGTGACCTCCTGGAAAGTTGTCATTAAACTAAGGATCTGATACTGGATTGTTTTGCTGTAATTTGACTCATTCAAGAATTAATTGCAGTAATTAAAGTTCTGTTTGGCTGCTCTTAGTTATTCCAGACTTTATCGTGAATATTCAGCAGAATAATTTATTGGCATATCCATATCTGTCTGTTTCTCTTTCAAAAATACAGGAATAAAAAGAGCCTGGTTGGGGAGCGCACATTTGTAGTCGCAGCACTCAGGGAAGCTGAGGCAGGAGGATTATGAATCTGGGTCCAGCCGAGCGTCATCGACTTAGCCGATCCCTGTATAAAAATTTTAAAAATTAAGAAAGGGTTGGTAATGTAATTCAGAATGAAGGCCCTGGTTCAATCCCCACTACCACAAAAACAACAGCAAATATAATATTTTGCTCTCTTTTTAGATAAATGGGCAAACATTGCTTCAGTCACAACCCCTCTTCACCCATGCTTTTCCTCCCTCCGACTCCACCATTTACAGGAGTTCATAAACTAAGCTAAAGAAAACGCCCATCCATGCCTTTGCTTGGAAGCTTAGGGGCATCAAGGAATCATTCAATTGCAGTTATCCTCAAGTGGCAGAAGAAGGAAGGGAAAACCTGGAGGGAGAAGAACAGCTCCATTTTCCAAGGTTAGAGGGAGGAAAGGAGGAAAGGTTCCACTGAGTTACCTTCTGCTAGAAGAGACAAACATCCTCCTCATACACTGGAAGTGTTACAGCATCCGTGCATTCTGAACAGCTTTTTTTGAAATTCTGTAACAGCTTTTTTGATTTTGCATGAATGTAGCAGAAGCTCCCAGCCAGGCCAGAATCTTCTGCATTTCTAATTATTTGCCTTAGAAAAATTAAACAAGTGATATTTATGATTTCATGGCTAAATGCATGGTGATTACATGTAGTAGAAGCACTGGACTAAAGGAACTCAGTTCGTTGGAGAAAGTGAACTATAGAAAAAAAAAAGCTAAAAAGGAGGCTCTTAGTTGCTGAAGAAAAAAATTGGAACTATCACACATTCCTTCCTAAAAAATTCAACAAGGTTAATGATAAAAAAATGATACTATGCACAGAATTAAGAGTTGCCATTGCCTGGAAGAACATTTAAGTTTGAACTATTTTCAACAGTGTCTTTGATTTCAAAAGAGAACATCTGTGATGGTCCTAATGCTGATCAGACTTAAGAGGGGAAAAGCTGGAGAGCTTGAGTATGTGCTCAGGAAAGTCAGTGCATCAGAATACCCTTTTGCAAGGCTGGGGTTTTAGCTCAGTGTCCCCGTGCTTGGAAAGCAAGGTCCTGAGTTCTATTCCCTGTAAATAAATAAATAAATACATACATACATACATACATACATACATACATACATACATACATACATACTCTTTTGCCTTTTTATTTAGCAAGCAAATTTTTTGTTTCTCCTCCAAGAAATCCTGCAGGGGAATTTTTTCTATTTAATTTTTTTTATTTTCACCAAAGAATTGGGATAAAGATAAAACAAAAATGTATACTGATCAATCTTTAAAATTCTATATGATAGGATTCTTTCTTATTAAGATTTTATGCTGCTTTTACAATTTCTAAGAAGTGCTTTTCTGAAGTTCACAATTTAACTTGTTAAAATAGTTTGATAAAAGGGCTTTTATGACTTGGTGGCATCCTTTCCAATGTGTTTTCTTTGTCCCTTGTAACAAAACCTTACAAAAAGAATCATATCACAGAGATATATGCACACATGTTTATGGCAGCACAGTTTGTAACAGCTGAAACTTGGAAACAGCCCATTTGCCCATCAGTTGGAAACTGGATAAAGAAGATGTGGTTTTTCTATAAAACAGAATTTTACTCAGACATAAAGAATAACAAATTAGATTCATTCATAGGAAATGGATACATATGGAGGATATACTCCTAAGTGAAATAAATAAGTCACACGTGTAAATACCGAATAGTTGCTCTGGTGTGAATAAACTATAATAGTACATAAGATCCTAATGATATAATTGACAATGTAAAATAGGAAGAAAGGGGCTAAAAGTGTAGGGAAAGTGGGAAGGGTAAGGGCAAGCTAATAATGGAAAAGAAAAATATCTGAGAAAATGAAAAAATGGAAATGAAGTGTTTGTAAATGGGGAGGGGAGGAGGGGGTGAAGGGAGGGTAGGGACAAGGGGGAAAAAATGAGAACCAAGACCTGTCATGTAGAGGTACAAGATCCCAATGATGAATGTAATTGTACTGCATACCTAAAATGTACCAATAAACTCAATAAGAAAATACAAAAATAAAAACAAAACAAAAAAAAAAACAAAGCCTTACATAGTTTATTTTCCACAATTTTGGAAATTTTTAAATAAATCAAATAAAAGTGGAAGCTCAAGAGAATGCTTGACAAACACTAACGGTTAAAAAAAACCTTCATAAGTGCTTTTTAATTATGATGACAATCTTCAAAGAACAGACTTAAAGATCATGTCCTGGAATTCCATTTATGTATTTCATAGATCAATGTAAGGTCAGGTTTGAACACAGCAGAAACTTTTCTCCAAAACTACTTCTTTGTCTTTGAAATGGGTGCATCATTCTCTCCTGGAGAGTTTTATTAATGTACAGATTTCTATACTCACTTAAGATATAAGCAATTAGAGTGTCCTGGGGGCAGGAACTGGGAAATGTATTTTACAAATTTCCAGGTGACTCAAAAGAATAATAAAGTCAGAAGAAAATTTGTTCTAATTGCACCAAGCTTTCCAGAAAGGCCAGGGACACCCTTACAGTGCTGCTATGGGAAATGCTTAACATATTTTCATTAATCTTTGCCATTATTCTTAAACATTCATTGATGGGAATCTTTTTGTGCAGAAACAATGACAAGAGTCTCACCATTGTGCAATGCCATATAATCACAATTACGAAGCAGATGCTGACAATATTACCATTTTACAGGTAAGAAAGTGGTTTTACAGTGATTCATGCAATGCAACACCTCCTGGAAGTGATGATGGCAGACTGAAATTGGGAGATCTGACAGCACAGGCTATATATGAATCCAAGTAAATAAAGAAATAAAGGTTTTAATCTATAATTACTGGTTCCCAATTCTGCATCTTCCATTATGCAGAAAAGATCACAATTGACCTTGACTGTATCAATGGTGTCAGTGTTTTAAAAAGCAGGGACTCTGGCCCCCCAAAATAAGTGGACTAATTTAGTAACCATACACCCTGGTTAAAACCTGATTTTTGACTTATAATCCATACCCACTACATTGAGTATTTGGTTGACGCCAAACACAAACTAAGGATCTTTACCCTTTCCCCATATTATCATACTTATTTGTACAATGAAGTTTGAGAATAACTTATTAGGAAAATATACCACCCATGATGAATGTACTCATTATATACTATAAATACACACACACACACACATATATATATATAGATAGATAGATAGATAGATAGATAGATAGATAGATATAGATATTTCAATTTATCACATGGGTATATATCACTTGTACACACACACACACACACACACACACACACATATCACCAAGGCAGGAAGATTAAAGTTGAAGATGATGAAGTGAATTTTTCTAACCATAGATTATCACCTAAATGATGAGTAGATAAAGTTAAGGCAGTGTTTTTCACAGAGAGGTTGTCATAGTTACATTTCTCACTGCTGAGACAAAATATCCAACACTCAAAGTTAAAGGAATAAAGGTTGCCTTCAGTTCAGAGTTTGCAAAGGTTTTAGTTCATAGTTGGCTGGCTCCAAGAAAAGGTGGGATATCAGAGGAGAACTGCAGAGGAGAAACAGTTTATGATTGGCAGAAGGTAGCAAAACAGTGAAGTAGCAAAGAAGTAGCACCAGGCTTGCCTTTTTTCAGACGCTTTATATTTATCCAGGCTAGTTACACTTTGGGTGGTGCTACCCACACGCATGATGAGCCTTCCTATTATCCACACATAGAACTATGCCAACTCAATCAATGGACTAATTTAGTAACCATACACCCTTAATCCCAGCATCACCATTTAATCCCAGTGTCATACAATCTAGACCCAGCCATCTCTGAAAAGCCCTTATTACCCATGACCACATGAGGCTTTGGGAGCACATCTAGACACAAACCAAAACAGAGGTAATTTGACATTCAGGGGGAAATGGGCTATATCTGGATCGTATTTTTGATTGTCATGACAAGGACATATTATTGGTATTTGCTGAGTTAAAGCCAGGGATGCTACAATATAACTGTCTTAGTCTGCTGGGGAGACCATAACAAAATATTGTACTCTGGATATTTTAAGGGACAATAATTTATTTTCTCACAGTGCGGGAGGCTGGCAGTCTGAGGTTGGGTTTTGATGAGAGTGTTCTTCGTGGCTTCTATAGCCACCAGTTCTGCAGGGTCTCTCCTTGCGAAGAAATTTATCTTATCATAAAGCCCTATCCACAAAACTTCATCTAAATTTTATTGTCTCTTGAAGCCTCCATCTCCAAATACTATCCCACTGGAAGTTAAACCATAACAGCATGACATAGTTTATAGGAAAGTCTCCTTATCAAAGAAGAATCTGGCCTCAAATGTCAACAGAGCTGAGACTGAGAAATCCTGGGTTAAGGTATTGGCAAGGAAATCAGCCCTCTCTTCCACTTTCCTTTAGTATAGCCTGCTCTTGGTAATAAGTATTGTTTTCATTTTACTCACTACCTACCTTTCCGACCACTGTTCTAGCATTTATAAATAATAAATATTTTCCTTTATTTGTTCATATAATCAAATTCTACTGGGTCTTTATGAAGTAATTAATATTTCTAAACTTCTGTCTGTGAATGTTCCCACCTTTATTTCTCTTACCATAAAATTCAGTTTTGCTATAAAATTGCATAACATGGAGTCTCAAAATTTAGAGCTGAACTCAGAGCATCTCTGACCTGTAAAAGGGTTGTATTACAAGAGAAACTGAGGTGCAGATTGCCAATGTGAGAGTAGAAAGGATAAAGGAAGATCAGTTTGAAAAACAGCTTTTTCCTTAATTAGATAGGAAACCATATAAAGTTATTTTAACCTTTCCACATCTCCCTAACCCACTTTACCAGGCATTTGTGAGGATATATAAAAATGCCCATGTGATGTGCCCCATTTGGTGCTTAGGGCTCAGGAAGCACGTAACACATGTCAGGTCTCTTTTCTTTCCCAGAGACCTTCAAAGGCTTTCCTTAAATATCAAACTAATAATACCTCATACATAATGTGTCCTGAATATCTTGCTAGCCAAGTCTTAACTTTAGATTCTCAACAAGCTTTTGAGTTGGGCACTATTGTTAACTTCATATTTACAAATGATAAAATTGATATGGAGTAAAGGATTTTCCCAGGTAATGAATGACAGTGTCTAATTGTATAGTTCTGAAAACCCAGTTCTAGGGTAAACTCACTTAACCATATATACACTATTCAACTATAATAAGACCACAGGTTTTCTCGTTTCAAGCTATGTGTCCTTTCCATTAGAATACAAATGTTATCTTTGTCTTTTCCAGAAAATGGTCAATGATAAAGGCTGAGGTTATATCTTATGCTTATTATTTCTGCTTTTATGCTAAGCTCATAGATGGTGTTCAATAAATATTTTTGATTGATAGAGAAAAGAAATGAATGGCAACCTGAACAATTAATTTCCTTGCTTTGTCAGTTTGAATTAATCATGCTATGCATTGAAATTACACCTTGTTTTCCATCCTAACCCCAGCCTATACAACTCCAGTAAAGGAAGCTTGTAGAGCCTTCATTATCGTCTTGCCTTTTTAGAAAAAAAGCCAACATTTCTTTAAAACACTCTAAAAAACATCAGTTGTGTTCACAAAAGCACAAAACATGGTCAATTGAACTTTGCTTTCACAGGAAATCTATCTTTATTCAACTTGGTTATTAATGTTTTAGGGCTACAAATTAATCTTTCCTCCAAATATAGGTCCCAAAGGAAGATCTAAAAAATGTGAATAAAGACTGAGCTTCAGTTCCTCACTGTAGTCTCCCTCACTACCAGCCTGTGATGGGTACTAAAAGGCTCTGGGTAGACACAGAGATGGAAATTCTTGATTCCCACCAAAGGTAAGATAACTTTCTTCTCTGTTCTGAGATATCTAGAGATCAATCAAAATGAGAAAGAAGACAAAAATAACAGCGAGGATGAAGAAATTCCTTGCTTAGATCTTTCTCTGAAGCCACTCAGAGTTGTTTAGAAGGGGATGAGACTTGAGCTCATTAAATTGTTTTCCTATCTTCCAGAGGAGGAGAAAGTGGTGGGGGTCTTCATTTAATAGGAAAAAAAAAACAGACAGAATTAAGAGAAAAAAGAAAAAAAAAAGCGGATTCATGGCCTCAGATTCTGTCACCACACTGATCGCCATGGCCAGGCAATGGAGCTCCTTGGAAGGAGAGTGGGGCGGATGTTAAGAAGCAAATGCAAATGGAGCCAGGGCTCCCTGAGCATGAACGTCAGGGTGTGTGTTGAGAGTGGTCAAGAAAAGAGAACTTGCTAAGCTTCTCTCAGCTGGTTAGGAGTAATGAGAATTTACACTATAGTCTTGCAGTTCTGGCAGAGGCTCTCTCTGTGGTCTAGATGGCTGGGCAATAAAATAAACAAGCCACTAAAGTCTATTGCTCCTGCCCTGTGGTCTATCCTGAGGAAGTACATATCAATTAATGGGGAGCAGTGCCGGCTGGAGCCATTAATGCCAACTGAATACATCTGACTGCCCCAAAAGGAGGCCTAGAGAAATCAGCAGAAAGGCTGAGGCTTGGGATTGTGGGTAGTGTGGAGAAGTACAAGAATGGCCCACAGGAAGGCCTACTTGTTTATTGGCGTTACAGGAAAATAAACAACCGATTGTTATGACCTGTGTGACCCTATAATGAGGATATACACCCTTCTACATGTTACTAGTCCTTTGTTGTTATTCCTCTGAACTCTTCAGGCAGAACGCTGCAGAAGAGGGACAATGCCACCTCACTCCCTGAAGCCTGCTTGCAGGACTGGTGTTCTCTGGTCCTTAGTAAATGACAGAATTTACTCTTAGCTGTCCCTGGCTCCTTCTCTGTCTGGAAATATAATTAAGAGAAATGTAACTCTGGACTACAACTTCTTGCCTAACAACAAGAAGAATATAATAAAATGATTAACAGTGATATGTAAAATCAGTAATGATAACGATGATGTTGATGATGAAAGAAGTTTGCAGAGAAATTGCCACATGCCAAAAATGTTTCAAGAATTTACAAGATATTACCCAAGTATTCCTCACAAAGCTCTGATTCGCCATTATTTATTATGATGCTCATATTAAAGGCCAGGGACATGGAATTAATGGCACAAACAGGGAAACAGCTTGCAAAAAGTCACACAAGGAGAAAACAATAGCATTGGTATATGAATCCAAGCAGGTTGTGTTCACATGTTTCTTTACAAGGGAAATAAGTTTTTCATACCAACTCCATCCTAAAACACTTTTCCTATCAAAGAGAAATGACATTTCCCATGCAGACAAACAACATGTAGAGAACAGTGATCTTATCCCATTGTGTAGCTGTCCGGGAGGGCATAGTTTAGATGCTAGAGTAGAAGGCCACCCATTTTCCTATGTGGGTAAAAATGGAAAAAAAAAAAAAAAACAAAAACTTGGAAGTGGCTTTTGATTTAGGTTGATCAAGGTTCAAAATGTGACTCTATCACTTATTGAATGTGTGACGTTAGATGATATATTTGAATTATCTAGATCCTAGGTTTGCTATCCCCAGGAAATAACTCTGTCTCACAGAACTCATCACAAAAATTAAATGCAATCATGTATTAAATACATGAGGTTTACCACATAGTCAGCTCTTAATAATTGACTGTGAGTATTACCATTAACTGCTTATTATAAATGGATAAATGTCATATCAAATAAAATGAGAAGCCTTTAACCAAAGACAAAAGTTTTATCAGAAACTTCTAAGCAATTAATCATTAGAACAATGAAGAAAGGATTGAGAACTGTAGGACTTCTGGGGTGGCCAGAGGGAGATTCCATGGGCTTGTCCAAATCTGTATAACCAGTCCTGTAATTTTATACATACTAGTTATAGTAAAGGTTTCCAACAAAAAAGGAAATGCAGATTAGTCACATGCACCCAAGAGCGTTTGTTGGATATGTGACCAAGACAAAATAGCACATTAAGTATAGATCTTTCAAACTTTCCTATATTTTAAGGGCAAGCTTCTTCCATAAGGAAATGTAGCAATAAATGAAAATGTAGAAAGAAAGAGGCCATGGATAAGGCCCGGATGAATATAAAGATTCAGAAGATCAGAAAGAAAAGGATAATAAATAAGAAAAGAGAGTTATAGGGATTTGGTCCTAAATTTAATAATAAAGATAGTAAATACTGTTTATTAGATTTTTTAATGTCTAGGTTCTGCACTAGGTTTGTTCCATTAAGTAATATCATGCATAAAGCTATTCAATCATTACTCTAACTCTGCAGATGAGTTTATTGATTTATAGAAAGTTTAAATAAGCTAAGGACATCCCAATTAGTCAGTGTGAGAACAAAGATTAAGTCAGGCAGTTGGAATCCAAATCTTCTTTTGGCCTCTGTGTCAAATCAGAGGAAACAGAAGTTGTGGCACCATGAATAATATTTGCAGAATGGTAGAGTTTAGAAAATGGAATTTTAAGGCTTTTTTTTTTTTGCTAAGTAACGGCCCCTTTATCCTTTTATGCCATCAGTCAAAACTACATTGAATATTCTTCAAGGCTTTTATAGCCAAACCTATTCTTTTCTGGGTATATGTCATTCTACTGAGAAAGGTCAAGACAGTTCACTTTTATTTGGATTACACATTTAAATATAAACTATTATTGTTTTTGCAGAATGATGCAGCAAGAATAGGTACATATATACATACATACATACATACATACATACATACATACATACATACATTGTGGAAAATTTCTTAAAGTTCTGTACTTACATAAAGGCACCTACATTCTCTCAGGCCCCGCTGGCACTAAAACCGGGTAGGCAGTGTCAGTGGAATATTATCTTAGAGAATCTCATTTCTGCCTGACAAACCATCTGTAACCTACAAGTCCTGGTCTCCAGTTTCTGTCCTAATAAAGATGCCCAGCTCAGGTGGACATCTCTAGCTCCTCACTGCTGCTGAGTTCCCAGTCTTTTACCTCTTCTGAATTAGGCCTTATTTTTTTTTTTTTTTTTTTTCTTAGGGCTACTTATTCTTACATAAAGGCACCTACATTCTCTCAGGCCCCGCTGGCACTAAAACCGGGTAGGCAGTGTCAGTGGAATATTATCTTAGAGAATCTCATTTCTGCCTGACAAACCATCTGTAACCTACAAGTCCTGGTCTCCAGTTTCTGTCCTAATAAAGATGCCCAGCTCAGGTGGACATCTCTAGCTCCTCACTGCTGCTGAGTTCCCAGTCTTTTACCTCTTCTGAATTAGGCCTTTTTTTTTTTTTTTTTTTTTATTACTAGCGTCTTACCTGATCCTTGGGCTCAACATATTTATTTTGTGAGATTAGATACACATTTGACCTACTCAATCCTATCTTCATTTCTTTACTAAACCTATTGCTTCTCTCACAGGTAATATTTGTCAGACATTTCTACCCTCGCCATTCCTTCTTAGAAGTCATAAGTCTTAACATCCTGGAGTTGCATAACATAAGTTACTGATCTCAAAGAACAAAGTATTGGCTATGCTAAAATAGTCATAGTTTCTCGATTTTTTTCTTTTTAGTTTTGTCTTTATAAGCTGAGACTAATCAACTTTTTCATGTATTTTTCAAACATACATGAACTAAGAATATTACATCATTATTTATGAATATTGAATGTACTGTCGACAAAATGAAGTATTTTCACCTATGTCAACCTTAAAATTTGTCTATTTAACTTCAATCATTGCAAAAATTGGTCTTGCCTTTCTGCCCCAAAAATGAATTCTATGTGATGAATCAGACATCTAGCCTGGGCAGCAAAGAGTAGACTTTATCAAATAGCAAAAAGTAAATGGAGTACTACTCTGTCCAACAAACTTTTAAAAATGATACCAATTTATTTCCTATGCTAATTTTTGCATGATTCACAAATATTCTGTCTCTTGCTCTGTCCAGCCATTGAGAAAGATGTGCTTTCATAAGCACTTGAACATAGCTCCGTCCAGGTAAAGTTTTTTTAGTCATTGGAGCATTAAGGAATATGTGTGTTATATACAAGTGGAAGCTTTAGAAATGAATTCATGCCTGGTCATTCATTTTTCTCTCATCCAAAAATACTGATGTGTTCCAAACAGTAGCTACTCTGCAAGTTCAAGTTCTTTGGTGAGGATGAGGAAGAGAAATAAGGGCTCTCAAATTACTATAGAAGTCTTTGTTTTGTTTTTTACCGGGGATTGAACATGGGTCCTTGTGCTTGCGAGGCAGGCAGTGGAACCACGGAACTAAATCCCCGGCCCTACCATAGAAGTCTTAATGGAATTTATGAAAGAAAATTAGATCTACACTACTGTAAGTCACTGAAATTGAGGATTGTCTACACCACAGGATTGCCAAATCTGTTTTGCTGTGCCTATTTGCAGAAATTTGAATCAGGAGAAAGAATTTAATACCACAGGATAAAGGGACCCACTGAGTGATATTAGCTGTGGTTTTATAGCACTTATGTCGCGAATTCCTCAGTTCTTCCCTTTTTGCTGCTCAAGTAGACACCTGATCACCCTCAAGAAAAATCTGTCTTCCCTTCTTTATGTTTCTTCAGCATTAAAGAGCTGAGTCTACAATTACAATGCTCTTAAGGAGCTTTCTTAGGAACAAACAGAAGCTCAACTGTGTCTATATGTGAACTATCTTGTGCCCAAATATGCATGTGAGCATTTTGCAAGAAATGTCAGTCAGTTCATGAGAGTCATGATTTATCTCATTTTCAAAACTCTCTAACTTATTTAATTTATTCTCAAAAAGTTGCAGATGCTTTTCCTAAGAAGGCATTGCAATTTCCTGGATTATCAGAACTCAATGGAAGGAAAATAATGGTTTTACCCTAGTTCACATTAAAACTTTTTAAGAAGATTTTTATTCTTATTTCAACATTCCATGCTAAGCTTTCTAAGCAAACAGTTCCAGGATATATGAACAACTATTCCACAACCAAGAGATGGCAGGAAGCAACTGTGCACCAATTACTCAACCACCAGAAATTTGTTCTCCTCTGTGCCCCAATGACATTTTCTCCTATGGCCTCTTCTGACAGCCGCACTTTATATTGCAACCACATACTCGCAATCATCCTTCTTGTTATGCTTTTCCTTTTCCCGTAGCACTTTTCATCAACCATTAAATAAACTACGTACTTATTCTGTCTATTGTCTACTGTCTAATGTATGTTTTCTACAATTAGAATTAAGAATTAATTCTAACTCTACAATTGAGATTAGAATTAAGCTCCGTAAAAGTGGTCGTCTCTGCCTTATCCCCTGACATAGCTCATAAATTCAAAACAGTGCCTGGCATATAGTAGAGGCTCAACTGATATTGGATGAAATTATAAGCATGGACATTTGTATTCTAGAATCACGCATAGCAGTGTGGTGTTTCTTAGGGAAACAATTTACCTTCCTCACTGAACTGTTTCAAGGACCAAGTATACATTGATGAAAGTGTTTTTTGAATAATACGAAAATGCCACAGAAACATGACATATTATTGTCAAGCACATATAGCTGCATACAATGGTTCATTAATTCATAAAACCTCCACTGTTTTGTAAATATCTTAACATTAACATGCCACAGTGGAAGTGAAAAATAAATTGATGATACATTTTTTCCTGACTGTGTTCATTGGCAGGGTAAATCACTGTGTACATGCAGTAAGGTATCTTGGCTGCAGTTGCAGCTGCAAACAGTTCCTTAACTGTTTAGGCTCAAGAGGATCTAGCTCATAATTAATGATAAACTGAATATCATTATTGCTCTCACTTCCCACTCCTACTATATTATATTTACTTATACAATTTTCAGTGAGTTATTTATTATTAAAAAGAAAAGGAGATTTAAAAAAATATATGATCTGGGCTGGGGATTTAGCTCAGTGCTGCTGTGCCTGCCTCATAAGGTCCTGAATTCGAGTCCCAAAATTGAAAAAAAAAAGAATGAAAAATAAATGTAAATCTTTAAAATATGTAGTGTGTGTGTGTGTGTGTGTGTGTGTGTGTGTGTGTGTGTGTACACGATCCCTCTGCAGTGGTTGGGACAGGAGAATCTGAGGTTAAAAGGGCAGCTACTCAGGCTAGGAGACACAACGTCCCAGATGGAACTCAGGAGGGAGTGGTCAGTACAAGACTCATTCATCACCTTTCTCTGAGCCCTTCCAGCAAATACTATCTTCTGTGACTTTTCAGCTCCTGAGGGCATGCCTTTAAATGTTGTCTTTCTGATGGCAAATGGAATATATTGACAAAGAGGAGAAAAGAAAAAAAAATCCATAGTGGAAAAAAATTAAAATCACAATGGCTTCTTGGGATAGGACTTGGTGATGAATCCTAAAAGGAAAACATAAAGGCTTTGGTGAATAAACTATTAAACCTCACAGATCTCTGTTTCTAGTGTAGAAGGCAGTAAGTAGAATGAGGAATATCATTTGCTATCATGACTGACTATGCTGAGTGTGAAGAACACCTTGATGCATTCAGGTTTGCTCTCTGTTACACACTTGAAGAAAATGAGTAATTTTTTTAAGGTGTAACAATCCCTATTAGAGAAAAAAACCATTAATGGTGACCTAGACCTTCAAAAATTTCATGTCAGGGATATGCAATGACCATCACAAAAGATAGGTAGAAGTTAAAATGCAAACCCTTCAAAACAGGAATATTAAAGTAAACACTTGTATTTGTTATGGGCTGAAGTGAGGCCATTCAGAAGTCATATACCGAAGCCTGAAGCCCCATGACCTCAGCATAGGATGGTACTTGGAGACAGAATCCTTAAGGAAGTGACAATGTTAAAATGAGGTCATTATGGTGGGTTCCAATGCAAGTAGAACTAGTGTCCTTGTAAGAAAAAATTTAGACACAAAAGGAAACTCGAGAAATGTACAAGCTAAGAGGAAAGAACATGTGAAGACACAGTGAGGTGATGCTATCTGTAAGACACAGAGAGACCTTAGGAAAAACCAAAGCAGCTGTATAAGTCACTTTCCCTTCTCTGGGACAAAAATACCTGACACCCACAATTAAAAGAGTGAGAGGTTTATTTTGACTCGTGGTTTCCACAGGATTCAGTCCAGCGCCAGCTGCAAGACAGAAACTGCGCGACAGAAGGCAGAGGAAAGCTGCTCTACTCTCTACCCATGGTACAGGAAGCAGAGAAAGAAGGGAGGAGCTGGGGATAAGAACACACACTTCCAGGTAGTGCCCCCAGTGACCCACCCCAACCAGGCCCTGCCCTCTAACAGCACAGTCAGCTCTGAAACTCATCAATGGATGAATCCACTGATAATCATAGTGCTCCATGACCCAGTCACCTTCTAATTTCATGAGAATTTTGAGGGACATTTTAGATCTGAACCATAAACTTGTTGACACCTTGACCTTGGACTTCTAGTACCTAGAACAATAAGAAAATATTTTTCTGTTGTGTAAGCCATCCAGTGTGTGGTATTTTGTTATGGCAACACCAGCAAATGAATACAGTACCTATGATTTAGAGTTGCCCAAAGTTTATCAAATGGATTTCCAGCAAATGACAGAAAAAAAGGCCCTAATAATATCTAGAAGACTTGGTAAATAAGCATCAATTTAATAGTAATTAAACATTTCTGGACTGCCCTAACAGGGTGAGTTGGAAGCTAATGGTATTTGCTGGCTGACAAACATGCTATATGAAAATTTATATGTACTTTAGCATTAAAACAAAAAGATTGATCCAAAGTAATCACTGAAAACATTTCTTTCATCATCTTAGCCTCTTGTTTTCTGTAACCACACTTTAATTATAACATGTCTGGAATTCAAACCTCCTCCCCCTACAAGGTCTGATGTTGTAATTCACAATTTCCCAAATGTTTCTTGCTGTTTGTGTGTCTGAGGTATCTCGAAAAAAATGGCTGTTGTGTGAGGATATTCCCATAATGTATTTGCATCTACATTTCTTTCTCCTGTGCCCCTTCTTTGGGATAGAAAATGTCTTTCATACCAATGCTTCATAAACTTGATGCCATGAGAATTTTATTACAATGCAGATGAGGTGAAGTGGTACCTGAGATTCAGGATTTTTATTCAGCTCCTCAGTAAAAGCAGGAGCCATGCTCTGAGCAGAGAGGCCTTCTGCACTTAGCATCCTCATGCTAAGGGAGTAGGGTCTGTCCTTTGATGTATTTGCACATACTCATCTGCAAATGCTTGCCTTCTCAAGCAGTGAGGCCAGGAACCTAAGGATAAATGTGGTTTCCCAACTCTGTGTCTTGTCCTCATTTGGAATGAGACTGACTTACTAGATCCACAGCACATAATTCTCCTTAGCTGCTTAGTAATCTCCTATCATTTTATAAACGTTTTGTTACAAATGTAATGCAGGCAGTGGGTACACAGCGACATAGAAAGGAAAACCCTGACTTAGCAAGTAGCACGGGTAAGATTGAGAGAGCAGCTCTTAAATTCCTGGACATTTTTCTTTCTTTTTAAGAGAACCGAGAGTTAAGATTCTGAAGGTAGACAGAGCTTAGGCCAAGCCAGAGAATTGCATCCCACATTTAACTCTTAACTAATGAGAATTTATTGAACATATGCTATACCTGCCTTCTGATCTCATTTTGATAACTAGTCTTAAACTTCATGGGTGACACGAATGGGGTAGATTTTGCAGTCTTCCAGCCTACTCTTCATGCATGTCATTGTGGACATAATATCACTTGCCTACTTCTTACTCTCCTTTTTCATGGAAGTGTTATTTGTAGTCAGCTGCTTCAGTCAAAAAGAAATCCAGGAGACAGTACTAATTAGATATTAGTATTTGAGCCACAGCTCTGTGTGTCCCCTGGACGTAGTTCCAGAAAACTCAGACATATTTTTAAATTGTGACATTAGTGATAGCATTAAAGATCTTAGAGAAGTAGTTCTGTGACAAGAGATTTTCACCAAATTACTCTGGGACAGAACTTGATGAGAGTTTTGAGTAATAGTAATTTCAAGATCATTTTAATTAAGAAACAAAGCTCCCCCAATTTTTGTTATCTGGTCACTTTATTGAGATCAGGGTATGTGTGCTGCAAATTAATCAATGTAGACATGGAGCACTGCATATATAATTTGAAATTTATGATACATATATTTATTTTGTATAAAGACTGTAGTGAAGTGGTTTTCTGAAAGGGATCACTTTGCCTCCCATGGGATTATTGGCAAAGTCTGCACGATTTCTGCTTGCTTAAACTGGGCTTGGGGAAGGGTGCTATCTATCAGCATCTGGTGGGTCTAGGCCATGGGTAGTGGGAAACATCCTACAATGCATAAATAGTTCCCCACCATGGATATTTAGAGACCAAAATGCCAATAAGGAGGGGAGTGAAAAATCTTGTTGTAGACGCATCATACTTTCCTCATTGAACACTTTCATCTTTATCATCCCTAGCCATGTAAACAAGCCATCCAAAGTAGCAGAGATCAACATCAAAATTACGATCAGCAACCAAACATGTTGCCCCCGAGTGATAACCAATCACAAATTCAACTAAAAGTATGCCACGATCACAGCTACTGCTACAATGGGTCTGCAAAATTGTAAATCCCTTTAATCAAAACAAAGTGTTCACTCTTTCAAAAATTACTGGGGAAAAGATGGGTAGGAAATTACAAAAAGCTACGTGAAAATGAAAACCACACTTCTTTCCACTTTCTGGGGAACTTGTAATAGAAATTGTCATTTCACACTGAAGTTCTCTCATATAGGCCGATGAAATATTAGCTTCAATGCTTCCTTTATGGATTTATACTTTGACTCTTCTGGGCAAGAAAACCACTTGCACAAATGTCGTCAGTGCATTTTGACTGTGAAAAACTCTTCAGAATTCTGAGGCAGCATTTATAAATGGTATTTGAACCAAAGCCTTTCCTCCAAAACTCCAGTTAAGCAACTGAGACAAAGGTTGGATTGTTATCATTTTGAAAAAAGCAATTGTTACCCTCAAAATTCTGGGCAAAAAACAAAGAGAGTTCATTGGATAGTTGATATTTTTCCCTCAAAGCAATCAGGAGAAATTATGAACAATGATATGACTAATTCTTGTAATGATACAAGAAATTGAAACCTACAAGCATACTGAGGGCCCTTTTTTGAAAGGTTTCTGGTGATGGGAGGACCCTAGGGAGAAACAAGAGAGGTCAGACAACCTGTGAAGTCAGGAAGAGCAGAAAATGTTCCTCAAGGGCAGAGAAGTAGCACAAGTTTAACTTACGAATCAAAGCTTTATCAGGTAAAGCTGTGAGCAGAAGCAACCAGGTTTCCTCTGTCTGAGTTAGACCTTCTTTCCATTTTGTTCTCCAGCAAATGAATTCTTCAGTCCTCCCTCTCCTGCTCGCCTCAGGTTTTCACCTTGCCCTAGCTGTATGAGTCTTACTTCCTGAGTTATTCCTGACTGTATCTCTAGTGTCCTCTCTAAGAATGTGGCCTGTCTTTAACCCCTGCCTGCCTCATTATTTGAGAGTCCGACTTTGGCTTTTTCAACTTTGAACTTTACCTGAGTGGGGAGGATTCACCTTCTACCTCCCAGTTGGGTATGAGGCTAAAATGTCATCTGTCCTCTGCTGGGGACAGATATCTGCTTGGTGTTGTACTTACAGAAAAGGCACACAAAAAAGTGTATCACTTTGGTTGTAAATTGCAAATTTGTTTTTTTTAAAGCTCTATATAAAGAGATACTTGAAAGCACCTACTTGAAAAGACTTGACTTTTTGAGGTATTTGATTGTGGGGATCAGAACAGCCTCTTTAGCTGAGTGTTATGTGGGGATAGGTCACATCACTGCCTATTTTTAGTTTGCAAAACACTGATTTAGAGGAAACTCACTGCTCTGCTATCATTAACATCCCCCAAGTCTTCAGTCTCCCTATAGAAACTGTCATGACATTTTGCAGAAAATGCGCAGCAACTTTTCTTCGGAGGCAGCCTGGGATACATTTTGACCATACATTGCGTGCTTTGCAATGAAGGCTTCTCTTATTTTAAAAATTAAGTTATATACCAATTTTCAAACATTTAAAATTTTTAAAATAGAAAAGCTATGTGGGTGAAGGGAGGAGTGGATCTGATACCTCTCAGATCCCCCCACAGAAACTTCAAAAGCAGATAATTCCCTTGGGCTAATTTACAGATATGGAAAGCCATGTTTATTCTACAAATGAAAAAAAAAATGGAAAAGATAAGTCATGAGGCTGTTATTGTTTTAGCAGGAAAAATAACAACTTGTCAGTCTATGTAAGTAACTATATTTTCATGGCAACTGGCACTATGTGAAAATATTGACTCAATTCCCAGGCACCTTGGATGTGTGACATTCACACCCCGTGGCAGCTCCAGAATGTCTAAATAGGAGCAGCCAAGGGCAGCAGTCTGCTTGGAAGTGGCAATGAGGGAATTTCTGGAAGGTTCATTTGTATTACAAACAGTTTTACTTGGATTTTATATGAAAGGTCAGCTAAAACATCCATTTTTTTCCCCCTAAAGATACACACGATTGAGATTAGAGAATGCTTGTATGTGTCTGATGCACCCGTGTGCACAGGCTGAAATGGCTCTGAGGGACTAAGAATACATTTGGAGACTGGGGTAGCACGTACAGAAGTGTGTCATGCCATCTCCACCCTTTGGCTCTGTGACCATCCACTGTTGGCTTTTACCAATAAGCGCTACTGAACCTGCAATTAAAGGCGAAAAAGTTGGAAGCTTTTATGTTCTGTAAACAAATGATATCAGAAAGTAACATTAGATTTTTTACCAAATATGTAGATTTTTCTTCCTGAAAAGCATTAGCGTCTATTTTGTCTTAGCTAACAGCCACATTAATTAACAGCTATTGGAATTGTCTTATACACATTGGGTCAGGCACAAGTCAAAGTCATTGGGTTACAATAAGAAATTCTCGGTTCCATATTGTTGGTCACTTTATGGCTTTGGACAGATCAGCTACCAGCTGCACCCCATTTTCACTTTCACATCCACATAAGGCATGACAGCACTGGGAAACCCCTGTAGTGACATGTTCTTTTTACCTCCAAATTCCAGATTCAATCACCAGTACACCTTAGAACAAGATAATTATTTTGATCTTTCCTTTTTCTAGAATCTGCAACTGGGAAACATTTATGAATCAAGTGATTAAGATCTAGATAAGTAGCATCTAAACAATGCATATGTCAGATGCAAAACTGGAGTATCGGACAGTCAGAGAGATGGTTGACACAGCCACGGGGGCAGATTATTTTACTGTCAAAATATCCCAAGCATCAAGTCCAAAGGACCCGTGAAGTATTTTAAAGTAAGGGTTAAAAGTTCATATCCATTGAGACTCAGGGTGGTCACAGGACTTTATGAAGTTGAACTTTATCTCTTTCCAAAGTTAATGGAGTCAAATTACTCTGAAAATGTGTTTTTAGTTGAAAAAAGTAATGTCCCTATACACCATCCTTCTCAAACTATGGCTTCAGGCTGACTAGAGGGCTTTTTGACATAAAAAGCCCTTATAGATAGCAAAAATTCAACACACGAACATTCAAGAGTTTTTTCCTGTACAATTAAAAATTGTCTTGCAACTTTTAAATACACCGTATCACTTTAATGGGGAACAATTTTTCATTTTTACTGTGAAGGGATATGACCTAAACAATATAAGCTTGTACTACACTGTAGTTTTGTGAGTTAATGACATATAAATACATTTTAACAGTTGTAAAAAACATGAAATACAAGATACACACACACAGAATGGCCTCTCTCTAGGTGATGAAATAGTGATAGTACAACAAAAGGTCGAATATTTCCTGTCTATCTGTAGCAACAACATGGAATGTAATTTTCTAACGTTCGATCCAGCAACATCACTATGAAGCCCAAAGCCCAATTTCCTAAGACCCTTTCTCACACTCCACCACACTCTTCCTCTACTCTAGAAGACTAAGAGTAGACTAATAAACTAGTGACATCGTGCTCACTTATGATTTTGTTGTGTTGAAGTCAAACTGGGAAGGAGTGGATATGGCTAATAAATATAAATAAGTATATATGAAGAGAGATAGTGAGGGAGCATTGGAATATCAGAAAGAACTTGGCCCCTAGGGCTTCTGAATGCCGGCTCTGTCACCCATCAGCTGGTTAGTTTGGACAGACTTTCCTTGAGACTCAGATTTCTTATCTGCTAAACTGAGATACTAATGACTACACCCTTTATTTAAGAAGATTAAAAAGAGGTAATATTATGATAATTAACATAGAGCATGTGCTAAATGTCATTTCTCTTTCCTCTTTTCCTTAGATATGGACAACATAATTAATTGTCCTCTCTTTTCTGGATGTGTCTTCATAGAGTTCATAATTCACCTACTGCGATATAGTTTGGGAGATACAGTTGAAGTAGGGCTAGCTTTTATAAAAATGTTTGCGAACCAAGATTTCATGGAAACTAATAGTTGATTCTTATTTCTGAAAAAAGGTAATTGGTTTCATAATTATGGCCTTGGCTTGGGATTTTGGCTATGTTGTAAAGACTTAAAGGTAATCTGGAAATAGTGTCTGCAGAGTTAATTCAATCACTGCAATATATTTGACAGGAATATATTTAATGCCCTATGATTCCACTTTTTGCAAAATACTGTACAAGTTTATGACTTTTAATAATTTAAACAGATGTGACCAAAGGAGAGTCTGTGCAGGTGAAGACTCTTGAAGCTAGCAAATGAGCTTATCTTACTGCACAATATCACCACCCAAAAGTAGCTTGGACCAGCACTACAGTAAAAATTTATGTGAGGGAAAAGACTAAGGGCTTATCAAATCCATAGACAAGAGCCTGGGGGCAGTGTTGCATGATGGTTATACAGTGTGGTCTCTGGAGTCTGGGATATTTCAGCTTATGTGTGAATTCTGCCTCTTTCTAATTGTGTGACATTGGGCCAATTATATAACTTCCTAAAACCTCAGTTTTGTCATCTATATCATGGAACCAAAACAGTGGCTACTTCCTAAATTTATCGCAAGCACTAAATTAAGTAATGAAGAGTTTATAAAGCAAGCTATTCTTATAAGGTACTATTCTTATTAAGATACTAAGAATGACCCTTAAACTATTCTGTAATGCTTCAGGGTATGTGATAGGAGAAATTATAAAATATGTTAAGAGTTAAGGAATTTGGGGAGAAACAGTAACACTGAACTATAAACTGCAGAACAAAATCTATTCAAGTTTAACATATGCTTGAAATAAACAAGACTATCTATGGACTTTCCATGGATAAATATTTAAGAAACTCCAATTAGTTATAGTTTAAATATATAAACTAGATTAGGAAGAGCAGCTCTGTTTTTTTTTTTAAGATGAAAATGTTCTGTTTGTACTTTTAAAAAATATATGGTTTTTTTTTAAGCTTTAATTGAGTTTATTGGTACATTTTAGGGATACAGTACAGTTACATTCATTGCTGGGATCTTGTACCTCTACATGACAAGTCTTGATTCTCATTTATTTGCCATACCCCTGTCCTCCCTTCACCCCCTCCTCCCCTCCCCATCTACAAACACTTTATTTTCATCTTTTCATTATCTCACATTTTTTTCTTTTCCCTTATTACCCTTCCCCTACCCATCCCACTTTCCCTACACCTTTAGATCCTTTCTTCCCATTTCTAAATGTCAGTAATCTTATTAGGATCTTACGTATGATTGCAGATTATTCACACCAGGGAAACTATTCGGTATTTACACATGTGGGACTTATTTATTTCACTTAGGAGTATATCTTCACTATGTATCCATTTTCTTATGAATGAATCTATTTTCTCATTCTTTATGGCTGAGTAATATTCCATTTTATAGAAAAACCACATCTTCTTTATCCAGTTTCCAACGGATGGGAAAATGGGCTGTTTCCAAGTTTTAGCTATTACAAACTGTGCTGCTATAAACATGGGTGCGCATACTTCTCTGTGATATGATTCTTTTAGTTCTTTTGGAAAGATACCCAGCAGAGGGATGGCTGGGTCAAATGGAACCTCCAGTCCAAGCTCTTTGAGGTATCTCCATATTGATTTCCATAGTGGTTGCACCAGTCTGCACTCCCACCAACAATGGTTCCTTTTTTGATTTTTTTAAAAAAAATTCATGTGATTTTTTTATGTAGCTTCTTTTGATTTTTATTTCTTTTTGTCTTGTTGTTTGAATCAAGACCCTGGAATATACAATGTTCTACTGAATTCATTTAAAACTAAGACATTAATGTGGGGTTTTCAGGATCACACCTAAGAGCCAGAGTCAATTGATAAACAGTCTGAGAGTGTTTTTTTCAAAAGTTCCAATTGATTTCATTACTGTACAACATCAAAGCTTAGACTGATTCCAGACTCTTCTCTAGATTATATCTTCACATCCAGGATAACAGCTCTACTTTGGAAACTCAACCCAAATCCAGCCATTCCTTCCCACCTCCCCCACCTCTATTCCAGTCATAGTACTAATCTTTTGCTGGACAACTGCAATATAATTTCATATATCATTCTTGCTGCTGTGTTTGTTACTCTACATTATGTTTTCCACAAGTGGTGAATATTTCTTTGAAAACTGAAATGAGATCATGCCAAGCCTTTGTTGTGAGCTCTCCAATTGATTCAAACATCTAAGTAAAATAAAAAATCTTGACACAGCCTTCAAACTCCTCCTTGTAATATTTTCTTCATTCTCCATTCCAGTCACACTGGTCTCTTTGTTCTTCATTAAGCAAGCCAAGTACCCTGCTGTCCTGGGGTCTTTGCCCTTGCTTTTCCCACAATATGGAACATTCATCCAATTCCTTCCAGTATCTGCTTAATTAGACAAACTTTTCTCCTCCTCCTCCTCCCCCTCCTCCTCCCCCTGCTCCTCTTCTTGTACTGGAGATCAAACTCAGAACCTTGCAGTTTTAAGGCAGGCACAGTGCCACTGAGCTAAATCCCAGGCCCAAGACAACCCTTTTCTGACCTCACGTGTCCTCCTCTGCCATTCTCTGTCCTCTTACTCTTTTATTTTATAGCATCACTCACAGTTCCACACTTGACCACTTTCCCTATCTTTCCCAACAGAATGTATGTCCCATGAGAACAGGAATTTGTCATTTTGTCATAATTACACTATCAATGACTGAACTGCTCCAGCATCTGGGTGCCTCTCAGTAGTTGTTGCTGAGTACAAGTGGAAGGATAATTAAAGAAGGTCAACTCACCCAAGGCTGAAACAAAAGCTTGACTGATGAATTGATCACATCAGTAATTATAAATTTTAGGTTTTGTCTCTCACTTTCCAGCTTTGCATTTCTAACACAGGTAATTTCTTAACCCTCCTAGGGTACAGATTTCAAGTATTTGTCATAGTCAAGAGGATGAAACGGAGACTTGAGATTCCCTTGTCTAACTCATCATTGCTGTGGCCTTAGTTCTGTACTTTAATTTTTCAGATAAAACCAACTCCATTTTTCATATTCTATGTAAGAGGCAGAGGACAGGGAGGAAATGATAGTGTAGTTAGGGGCACTACCCCAGGAGTGGCCTTCAGGTAGCTAGGTATGGCAAATTCTTTGGAGGCTAAGAGGAGATGAGAGTTCTTCATATTAGTTATTCACATACTTAAAATTCCTCCTTGGCAGTAAATTAAAGAATTAAGTAGGCAACATATATTTCTTTACTGCTGCTCCCTAGGTGTCCATAGGGTCCTGCAGAAATACTATTAAAATATATATCCTCTTGAGCTGAAAAGGTGGTAACATGGCTAGTTGCATTTATTATTTTAAAATTCTTCAAGCATCCTCTATGTATTGTATACCTGCTATATGCAGGCACTTTGGTGATGGTAGGGTAGGGCTAGGAATCAATTAGACATGATCTCTTCCCTAAAGGAATTGGTAAAGCAGTAGGAGAGGCATCATATAGCTGTCCACCTCTCTGTGTACACTCCTGAAGAAAATAGAATACTATGAGAGGATAAAATGCAGTGAACTCATCCCACTTGGGGGCACATCCAGGCTGAAAGCTGAACAATGACTAAAAATGAGAGGAGGAAATAGAGTTCACCAGGAAAGGGACAGTAGGAGCATAAACTAAGATAGCAGGGAGAATGGCACATTCAACACGCAGAAGATGATATGTGTCGTTGATGGCCTGAAATGTTTGTTTTCCTCTATAGCATTTGCAACATTTTATAAAGTTTATATTCTCCTAATCAACAGACTTGCCCCAGAAACTGTTGATTAGGAGAATTCAATGGACTGAATATGATGGTTTATGATCAATAATGTCATCTACTGCGGAAAGTGTGGACAATAAAACCAAATAAAATAAATGTTAGTGATTTCTCCTCATGTCCAGAATCCAGCTAACTCATCCCCCTGAGACTTGGCTAAAGACTTCAGCATAGAACCCTTCAGGGAGAGGAAGAAAGGAAAAGTGAGTCTGGAGACTGCAGCCATTGGTTTGGTCTAAATCATGCAGGTCATGTGGTTTGCTCTAAAATCTTGGTCTTTAACTGAGAAAGACAGGACCTCTCTGCATGGTCTCAGGCAGAGAAACTGCATGATCGAATGGCAGGATTATAAATTGGTTCACTTTGACTGTTAATGCAGAAGGTATTGAAGGAGGCCCAGAAGAGAGGGGCCTGTTAGGAGTTACAGGTCACCACACCATACAGCAAAGAGTGCTAGGCAGAGTGTTTGGTAGAGTTGGGGAGAAGGAATAGCAGACAATGTAACTGAACAGCCAAGCAATGGAAGGAATAAAACAAGATTGGAAGCTCAAAACAGATACATTTGCTTTGCATTTCATTTTCAAGATTAGCTTTTATTTTTATTACAGCAATGCATATTTTGCCCTCATTTTATATCCACTCCACCTCCACCTGGACCACATGATTTTGGTACAGATTTGCCATAATTTGCATTCCATTTCCCCAAAATTCTATTTAATTTGCTTGGAAATGAGGTACAACAGGTGTCCTTTGTTAGCTCAGCACACCCTCAGAGGCAGCCCTACTCTCAGTGGAGTGAGTTAGCTGGATTGTGGAAATGCTAATATTTATTTTATTCAGTTCTATGAGAGAAACTTCCTCTGGTAGCTGGCATTATTGATCATCAACCATCGTATTTAACCCATTGAATTCTAATCAACAGTCTTTGGTGCAAATGTGAAATCTGTTGAATCAGAGAATCTAATCTTTATAAAATGTTACAAATGCTCTAGAGAAAAACAAGCAAAACCTCTCTGCTTTTCTTTGTTAAAATAATTATGAAGAACTAGATTTGTTTCCCATTTATTTTTTATCAGCATTTTTTCTGCACTCAAATCATCTGTATTCAAGATTTTCTAAGGATCATGACTCTGTAATAGGTTGGGACTAGCCCCATTTACTTTGTAGCACCAATTGCTGCAAACACCAAATAACGAGCTGGGAGGAAGTGACATACAAATATAAGGAAACAATACAAAAGTAGTTAGAAAACTCAATAGACTATAATTAAACTCCATGGTCAAGAAATGTTAAAGAATGAAAACAATGGCCAATAATTGATAAGTTATTTCATGTATCCTTCATTCAGAATGTTGTGAATGACTTTTCTGTGACTTACATTAATGGACCTGGAGAGGTCCATCGGGTCCTCAGGTATCACAGGTGCCCAGGAAGAGTGTGAGATTATGCCTAGCTACAAGAAATAGACAAGGCATCAAGCCTATCATTTTAGTTCAAACTGTTTTTTACTGACTTATGTATTCATTTGAGTTATGGGAGTCCAATATTTTCATTGCATGTACATATCTCTGACTAAAAAAGAAAAAAGTAGTTTTGGGGAAGCACTGGGGACTGAAGACAAAATTTTCATGCTGAGCTACCTCTCACCCCTCCCTTTTTTTAGTTTTTTTCTTTTTTAAAATTCGAGATGGGGTCTCACTAAGTTGCCCGGGCTGGAATGAAATGTATGATCTTCCTACCTCAGTCTCCTAGAGTCCTGGGACTATGGGTGTGAATCACCATGCTCAACTGTCCACAAATTTATTTTCAACAGTTCCCTCAGATATTTTGCCTTTAGATAAAATGGAATTAGCCTGCAAAGCACTCATTCTCTTGCTAAAAACTATTAGGAGGGCAAAATAAAAATAATTTTCTGAAAAGCATGAGGGAGCTGCCAGTGAAGTCAGAACTTAACAATATCAAGACGAGATACAGCCAGATATGTGGCACATGCCTATAATCCCAGCACTCTGGAAAGCTGAAGCAGGAAGACCATGAAAAGCAGCTTACCTGGGCAATTTAGTAACCTAATGCAACCCTATCTCAAAACAAATAGGGCTAGGAATACAGCTCAGTGTTAAAGCTCTGGGTTCTATCCCCAGTGCCACAAAAAAGGGGATCTGGGAGAGAAACTTAAAACTTATTTGAAGTCCATGATTCACTAGATGTCAGTTCATCTGCAGTTCAAGTCCAGTCCACCTGCTGGCCACTGCATCTCCAGGACATACTGACATTCCAAAACGAACTGGCCGCCATCGCCACTCACCGGTGGTGAAGGGAAGAACAGAGGGAGGTGAGGTAACGATTTTCTTAAATGGCAGGGTTCTGGCTGCCCTGGGCTTTCTGTTTCTGTCAAAAGTTGGAGATCAAATGTCACCAAGAGTCACAAGATTCACCTCCAGTAGAAAGTACACACAGGATGAGAGGAAATTACAATGTTTCCAGGGTCTATCAGAGAAGAAGAATCAGTAGAAAAGGTAGCTTTTCATTTGACTTTGGCCTCATATGTATAGACCACCAAATGTGAACTTTAAATATGGTGTGCATGTGAGGCTACCCACAGAAATCCAGAAAGACATTGACAGTCCTGACAGAGACGTCGATCATACAACATTTGGTTTATTCCTGTAATTCTCCTCATCCACAACACACCATTTATTGTGTTTCTATAAGTTCGGCAATTATCTTATAAAACTGTATTTCTACAGATGGTATATTCATAACTAATATTATTTTACCACATGAATGCCTAAAACCTTGTTGCATTTCCATTATTACTTTTTTTCCTCCTCTTCCTCTCCTATTTCTCTTCCGCCATTCCACTCATTCTTTTTTCACCTTCACTTCCAAACACACGAATGGCCAGGATTTCTAAGCTCAATACATTGAAAAGACTAGATTCTTCCAAAACCAAGTGAACTCCTTTTTTATTTTCCACTACTGGGTTTGAATCCAGGGCCTTCTCAGTATGTCCCCATTCTTTTTTTCTTATTTCAAGGCAAAAATCCCACTAAGTCATTAAGTTGCCCTGGCTGGGGTTGAACTTGTTATCTTTCTGCTCCCCCTTCCTATAGCCCAGCCAAAGTGAACTCCTGTGCTGTGTTGTGGAACGTGACAAGTGATAGCTTGCCTGCCTTCTAGGTGGAGACAAAACTATAAAGATTGTCATAATATTTCAAATATGGCCCACGTTTAGGCTCTAGGATATTGAAATATTGAGATATTGAAATTGTGGCAAGAAATTTGGGAATTAATTATTGTGGCATAGCCTTTGGCACATAGAACTTGCTGACTGCCATCATGGGGGATAACTTCACCTGTGTCCTATATAATGGGGAGCTTGATGTGGGGCTCTGCACCTGGTGTGGGACTTCCTGCTGGCTGAGTATCTTCAGGCACAAAGTCATGAACAGTGCTAGATTAACCAAAAAGCAAGCAAAGTAGGGATGTAGGACAAAACTGAATTCAGCATCATCCCTGTCACTCTGAGAAAAGCAGTAGATTTTTTTTATGCAATGAACTTATTAAGAAAAGAAGTGGGAACATTCCGTGGTGGTGCTGGCAGTGTTAAATGCTCAAAACTGGCCAGTGTTTGAATCTTGTCCAAAACACCATTCCCTAGATTTTCCAATCTTCTCACCCCTCCTTGGCGTTTCTGTCCTACTCGCGTCTGTTTAATAAACACATCACTAATCTTACCTCTGCCACACTTTTGGTGTTCGGCTCCTACATCCAGGCAGCCTAGTCAGTATTTCTCTTTTACAATGTTCTTTCAATACTCTGTAGTACAATGTTTACATTTTTAATTTGGTAAATTTATAATTACCCCATTAGATTTCTCTAACACATAGAATATATGTATGGCCCTGCATTTAAACTAGTACTGCCCCCAAGAACTTTCACCAGGAGTCCAAATATCTTTCTGAGAGGAGTGATTCTTTTTCCTACATATTAATAGGATAGCTGGCTAATTCATGTTTCAGTGCTTGGAGTGGGGAGGGGAATGGAGGGGAAGAAAGGGACTTGTGTACTAGGCCTCCATTTGGCAGTTTAAATTCTCTCTTAAATCAAACCTGGCACTCAGTACCTTGGAAGTTTTGGGATTTTTGTGTGTTTTGATTTCATTTTTCAAGGGCTGGGGTTGGAAACCGAGGACCTGTGCAGGTTTGGTAAGTACTCTGCCACTAAACTGCATTTACAAGTCCTGCACTTTGGAAAAGTCCTTTATAGTTCAGTTTCAACCTGTTACTATTGTTCAGGAAACTTGGCAGACATTTACAGAGCATGTTCAGAGTTAAAAGCTAGAGATGAGAGAGATTACTAATAGCTGGTTTACTCTGAAAGGGGCAGATAAATAAAAAGGTTAACGAAAGAAAGATCCAGGCCTTTAGTTTAAAGTAAAGCCATACAAGGTCTGTCTATTGAAATTGCCAGAGTCATGTGTACTGATAAACTCCGCATCTATATGTGGATCATATAGTGATACGTTTTAGCCTCTCCTGACTTACCTCTACCAGCTTGTTGGCATGTTCACGGAAAACCTGGGCATATTCTTTCACTTCCTTTTCATTCCCACTCTTTGCAGCCTCAATGAGAACCAGCAAAGGGACGTTGGTCTCCAAGAAAGAATCAGATATGTGATCCATCACTGCTTTACGGAGCTACAGTTAAAAATGAAAACAAGACACACAATTAACGAATAGATTTGATGACTTTCTCTGAACTATTTCCCACATAACTACTATGTAAATAATGTCCCCACACTCTGTTTTTAATTTTATCAGTGTTTACCTGTTTACCACACCAAAGAAAAACAGAATGGTGAGGGGTGGATTTCACCTGTGTATTAAATATATCACATTTCAACTTGAAAGTTAGCATCTGGCCTGGATTTCAATACACTAAAGGTCTTCTCCTGTCAAAGGTCTTCTGTCATCTATCACTGCCCAAAGTGTCCCCATTCAGGAGTTTTGAATCATAAGAATAGTTCAAGAGTCAGGCTCTTTAAAAACAAAGACACAAATCTAGGCATCAGCCAGCTAGTGGGGAGAAATTGGGATGCAGAGCTGAGCCTTGAAGCCACCCCTGATATCTGAGCTCTGTGCAGTCTCCTGCTCTTTCTCGATCCAGTGCTCGTACTTCATAGAGGTGGGAAGAGGAAACACTTAAAAATCTCAAAGATGTTTCTGCCCAGGTGCTATGCTCCAGAAAGAAAAACTTATAATTCTCCAACGTAGGTAAGAATAAACAAACCCAAATCTTCTAACAATGCATAATTATACACCATTCTCAGATTTTTAAAATAAGAATCACAGCAGCTGCTTAAAAGTAAAATAGAGCTGTCCCCGAACAATCACCTTGGCAGAGCTTTGTTCATAATTATATGAACGTATATGGATACAAATAACAATAAACAAAAGAGAAGATGGTAAACAATCTGTATGTTTCTGCATGTTTTTCAATATTTGAGAAAGTGAAACATGTACAGCGGTTATTGGTCAGAAGAAGGAGCACTGTAGGAAGAAGTTTCAGTTCCTTTTGTACACTAATAACCATTCGGGAAGCCTTGAATGCATGTATGTAGAAGTTACTTTGGTTTATCTCTGAATTGGATTTGGATTTTCACCACATAAAACATAATGAGGTCTATGTAAAGTTAATATTACTCAGTTAATCATTTAATAAAGTTAAATTTATGCCTGGGCATAATGCTTATTACTGGTAATTTTCAGGGCATATATAAAGTGCCAAGAATTCAGTTAAGATCTTTACACTATATAATTTGATTCCTACAATAAGATAAGATAGGAAAAAATCTTAATTTAAACCTGTCTGTTTAATGAAGAAGGTGGGACTTAACATAAGTAACTTGCCTGTGGTCACAGGGCAGCAAAAGTTAGGCCCTAGAGAAGACGTAAAACAGACAAGACAGAGTGCACTTAATACTACATTTCCCAGCTCCCTTCTAGGCAGGGCTCCAGTTAGAGAAGATTCTATAGGGAATTTCATAAAAAATTAGCTTCTGAAGGACAAAATAGACAAAAGTAGGGGCAACCACTGATAAAGTGGGGAACCGTAGCAGGCAGATGAGCAGAGCCAGGCTAGCTCACCAATCAATTCACTGTATTTTCCAATACAATAATAACAGAAGTAGGAGGAAAGAAACCTGTATCAAGGCCCTTTATCAACATTCAGAAAGACCAGGTTCACAAA
Source organism: Fukomys damarensis (assembly GCF_012274545.1). NCBI lineage: Eukaryota > Metazoa > Chordata > Mammalia > Rodentia > Bathyergidae > Fukomys > Fukomys damarensis. The sequence goes on along the minus strand of NW_022900914.1, from coordinate 55,247,120 downwards.
AATGAGTAACTTAAAATCAGTGAGGCAAAATTTCATACAAAGCTACGAGATATGAAGCTGGGTGCATTCATAGATACATGTCAACCCAACGTACTGAACATAATCAGAAAATTGAGATGGGAGGACTGTGAGTTCAAGACCAGCCTGGGCAACTTAGCAAGACTTCATTTTAAGAAGAAGAAGAAAAATCTGAGAATAAAGAATATAATATTATCCTTGTACACACTGAAACAATGCCATAAATATTTTTCTACAAAACATATTTAACTGTAACTAATGCTAATTAATTAAAGGACTTTAAGAAAGTGATTTAAGATGTGAAAGAACAATACACTTTACAATAAGAACTAAGAATTAGGTCCTGAAACTCAAGAAAGAATTATAAATAAAAGAGTTATTATTTGAAAAGGACCAAAAGACTGAATAATCATAACAACAAATATCTTAAGAGAGATAAAAGGAGAACAGAAAAAGAAATTTTTAAATCCAAAAGAATTGGAAAGAAGAATATGTGTACCTATTTTTATAGCAGCACAGTTTGCAATAGCTAAAACATGGAAACAGCAAAATTGCCCATCAACTAGAGACTGGATAAAGAAAATATGTGTTTGTGTGTGTGTGTGTGTGTGTGTGTGTGTGAGTGTGCGTGTGTGTGTTTATGAAACAGAGTACTTCTCAGCCATAAAGAATGAGAAATTAGAGACATTTATGAAAGCACCTAGAGGCCATACTCTTCAGTGAAATAAACAGGATACATATGTGTAAATACTGAATAGTTTCTCTGGTGTGAGAAACTGAGAGCATAAATAAGGATCAAAATGTATAATAGATAATGTATAACAATGTATAATAGATAAATTGGAAGAAAAGGTGCAAAGGGGAAGGGGAAGTGGGATGGGTAGGAGAAAGGAAAGAAGGGGATGGAATTAATATGAGAAAATGGCAAAAATGGAAACCAAGTCTTTGTAAATAGAGATGGGTGGAGGGGTTGAAGGGAGGGCAGGGTAATGAGAAAATATAAGAAGATGTATTATGTAAAGGTGTAAATCTCCAATGATGAATGTCATTATATTGTATACCTAAAATGTACCAATAAAATTAATTTTAAAAAGAGAAAAAAGAACTAAAGAAGGATTTGAGAAAAGACAATAAACCCTGAAGATGGACAAAGAAAATTTAATATACAGCTACAGGTAGTCCCTGAAGAAGAAAATCAAAACAAGAAAACACTGCATGTTAAAATTTACAATCAATGAAAATTTCTTGAATGTATGTATATATTAAACACTATATCCTGGTAATACATTGCATATTTCAAAATTTCTAAAATATTAGATTTTTAATGTTCTTACCACATAAAAACTATATATGTAAGGTGATGGATATGTTAAAAGTTTTTATTTAATCATGCTACAATGAATACTCATATCAAATTATCATATATCAATCAAATCATCATATATATCATTGCATATATATAATTATCAATTATAATACATCATATATATCACATATGATACCTCTCTACATATGTCTGCACATATACATGATTTCATTGTCTCACATCAGAGTCCCAACTGTGGTCTCGTCAAAAGGAGTCAAACTTGGAATTGATTAAGGCGCTGGATTTGTTTCTTTCCTGACAATTCGTTTTATTCTCAGCCTGACTTTCCTGCCCCAGATCCTTTTATTTAAAGTATTGGTTACAGATCTGCATCTCTGATATTTCCTGAATTTTTATTAAAAATGCAAACCCACAACATCCCCCAGACCTGTATTTTCATCATAATCTGTACTTTGATAAGATACATATGTGATTTTTCTGAACAAAAAGGTTTGAGTAACATTTTCCTAGACCTATCATCTCTATCAAGTTCCTAGTCTATTACAAACAGAAAAACTGCTCTGTTAATTCAGAATGGGCAAAATGCAGGAGAGGTGAACACTGTGTCTTTGAGTTAACAGCTTTTGATTCAAAGTCTTAGGCAGATGAACTTGATCATCATCTTAGGTGAAATACACACCCAAATTCTGGGTTGCATGTTTACAGCAAGGGGCAAAGATGTGTGAATGCTGCATTGGGGGAAAGGATTTTGTGAATGTAAATGCTTTGACCATATTAGCCTCTTATACCAAGGGATTGCCCCAAACACATAAAAATGTTTTCAGATACTAACCCCCAAACAAAGAATAACCGATGAAGAGTAGTTCTGGCTGGCGACAGAGGTGCATGTCTTTAATCCCACTACCCAGGAGACCCAGGCAGGAAGATTTTGAGTCTGAAGCCAGATCGGGCTAGATACAAATACCCCATTTTTGAAATCATTTTTAAATAGATGTAGCAGGACACTAATTCAGGGACTCGAGTACAGTTGAAAGGTGAAAGAAGTGGACAAAAGTAGAAGTATGTTGACAAGAAATAAGTAAATGGTGACAGGTTTTACATAAAAGCAAAAACTATGAGCTAGGACAAGAATGGTAATTATGCTACAACTTTTGCTTTTTATGCTACACCAGACATAATTAATCAATTACAGCATTCTTTCATGCTCAGCTCAAATTAGTGCTTCATAATCCTCAGCATAGTGTTCTTGGCAGCTACTACTAATCACCCCTATTTCTCTTGCAGGATAAATGCTTTCTTTCCTTGCTGAACTTCCCCTACAATGCAAGCTTCTTGCATACAATCTTTAGGCAGAAATGGCCCTGTGTCTGAGGAACCTGGTGCCACCTTGACTTTCAGAAATAATAAAAATGAACTTCAAATTCTAGGTTGGGCTGATGATATTTAACACTATCACTCAGACACTTAGAAAAAGACCTGTTAATAAGAGTATTAAGTTTTTCACTACTATGATGCAAGACAGACCAAAGAAGGTCAAATTTTGAATAGATTCAAAAATGTGATGCCTTAAATCTTTATGTCCACATAGCTGCTCCAGGCTCTTCATGATGACTGACATATTTTACCACATTTCCTAAAGCTTTGTAGTATAATTATTATTAAAAATGAAAAATCAAAGCAACAAAGTGACTGGGCCAACAGCCATCCAGCTTATGGGGCTTGACAGGAATTGAGCCTCATTAAGTCAGGCAAATTTTAGCCAGTCTGAAGGTCAATTAAAGTAATCAGTCAGTGCAGTAACCCACCCAAAGTAACTTTAATAAGCTAAGGTGGCACCAATGTGCACAATCCACTGGTAATGAATTCACTATTCATTATTCAGGCTCGGGGGGTGACAGGGGATGGGGGCAGACATCTATGAAGCCTGAGGAAGAACATAGGAAATTATCACTGTTTTGCCTTATTCTTTTCAAAAGAAACACAAAATTCTTTCATCATTATCTTGATGATATCAACTGTCTTCCAAGAAGCAAAGTCCTTTGAATTGGGATACATAACCATCTTTCCTTAATGGAAACAATTACCTCTAAAAAAGAAGAATAGTCATTAGACCTTATGATTTTCTCTACCCACAACATCTCTCCTTCACCAAATCCAGGCACTGCTGGATCAATTAAAGCACAACTGCCATCATTAGCATTAGCTATGTGCAAATACTTGATAGTTTAGTTTAACCAAATCAACTGTCCATGCCTTCTTTATTTTTCCTCTAGGAGTGCTAATAGCTAGAATACAATTTAGGAAGTGTCTCTCTGATGGAATAAGAAGCACTGAGGTGAACTTAGATTACCATAACGGATTTGTTGCATTAATGACACCTATCCATGAATTCTCCGCTTAACTCTGTAGTGCTTGGCCTCTGTGATTCTGGACGGGGACATGTGCCAATAAATATTGGCCATCATGGTGCATGCAGGACTTTGAAAAGCCAATTCACCATTGGTCAGGCTTACAGCTGAAATTTCTTATTTTTATATACAAAAAAAAAAACCCACAACTCTAGTTCAAAAGTTGTACCAAAAAAACAAATTGTGGAGATTAGGGCAGGCAAGGATTATTAGGTTCTCATTATGAAGCATGGTAGCAGGTGCTTAGTTCCTTCTGTTGATTTCATTTTCTGGCTTAGCACACAGGTCTGTGTCAAAGTCCTCTTTTCCCAACATGATAGGAAGGGCAATTGCTTTTATGATAAGAGGCAATGAAATGCTGCCTGAGGGTCCAGGGTAGTGCTGAGTTCACTGAAGATCTTCAGATGGCCTCAATCCAACAGGTACAGCAGCTTGACTCGTTAAAATATTGGTAAAAACATTAACAGAAAATAGGGTTCTTAATTGCCAGGTTCAGGGGAAGGAAGCAAAGGAGAGGCCAATGGAAAAGAGAGTATAGAGAGGAAACAGCTATACCAGTGGAACATGGAATGGAGGTGGGACACCGAGCAAGAAAGGATCAGGAAAAATTAACATTTCATAATAACAGTTTTCATGTTATTAGGATCAATCATGTGCTTGTTTGTGCCAGTCTTCTAAACACTCAAAATATCTCACTTATTTCTCTCAAAAAATGCTGGTTACTATTTTCTCTTTTAAAGGTAAGGAAGCTGATGCAATGGAGTTAAATCACTTGTCCTTGTTCACAGAATTAATGTGGAAGGTGTAGGATTTGAAGTAAGATCTTCTGGCCTTCAAGTCCATGCTCTAAACGACTACCATAGACAACTTCTGATGTCTACTTTGTGTCAGCTTAGCATGTTATTGCCCTAAAGCAATGCTTTATATGGCAGCAATGGAGAAAATCCTAGGAACAAATGTGACTCGTGGATGACAAGTGAAATGTATAAAAGCTTCTTTTCCATCCATCCCTGAGAGAGTAAGAACAAAAGGAGGAGAACATCCAGTACAGGGGGTGAAAGAAGAGACTCAGTGGCAGATGTATACCACAAAAGGGAACCAGAAGACCCACACGGGGCAACAGTAAGTTTTAATGAATCCCTATTCCAGGATCTGCTGGATACTTACCATGAGACTGTGTAACTTCATTAGGGCTTTTAGAGTCCAGAAAAATAGAGGACTCACCGTTCAAGATATGTCCATTGCAAAAGTGCATTGATGGGTTACACAGTCAGCCCTCTTTTCTGTATCTGAAAGATCTGCATGGGAGGATTCAATGAATTGAACCTCAGATGGAAAATATTCCAAAAGAAGATTATATCTGTACTAAGTATGTACAGTCTTGTTTTTCTTATTTCCTAAACAACACAGTGTGACAGCTATTTACATAGCATTTACATTTTATTAGGTACAAGTAAATTAGAGATAATTTAAGCATACAGGAACATGTGTGTGGGTTATTTGCAAAAACTACAACAATTTATGTAAAAGAGTTGAGCTAGATCAGTATCGGGGAAATAAGCTTCTTTAGGTTTAGATATCTGCACAGTGGTCCTATCCTAGACTCTAGCTGTATGCCTAGGGACAACTGTACCTGATTTTATCTAACTATCTTATAACTTATTGATCAAAGTGTTTTAGTATAGAAAATTGTGAAAAGCTTAGTAAAGTATATGTCTTGGGATTCCCACTGGATTTGAGCCAGGAAACACGTGACTCTTCCCAGAAAAGACTGGATCGACTTCCCTTGTTTTGATACAATGTGTACGGAAGACCATAAACTAAGTGGTAGCAAGGCTGAGCAGGGATCTTGCTTAATATATAATGAAATCTCTGAAATCTGCCATAAGGGTTAGAACTCTCATAATTTAGCATTGTTGTTTCTATTTTTATTCTTAAGAATGTTAAGAGCAAACTATATCCTAAGTATATCTATGGTGAAGTCCATAAGCCCAAGCATATCTACAAGTGAGAGCAGAAGTCCTCAAAAGACACAGTCAGGGACACCATGAACTGGTATCATCCAGCAAGTGCAGGAACTCATAAATACTGTACTATCTTCTTTATCTCACAGGCTCTGCCATTTCCGTCCCTTATGAAAAGGGGTACAGTTTTTGACCCCTCCAGTAAACAGGCAATGTAATTTCTCTGTAAATTGACTATTAGAATGGTTAAAACGCCCTTGCCTACAAGCTGAAAGGCATAGTTAACACTTTTTACATAAGCTAGAAGAAGAAAATTTAGCTATCAATCAACCAGGGCAGAAAGGAATGACTTGACAAAATTGTTTGTTAAGTCTGAAAGGAGTCAAGAACAGAAGGCTTTCTTCCAACTGCTTAAATGTATGAGTGACAAGGGAATATTAATTGCATAAGACAAGACATTTAAAGGTATTAGCTCAGCACTACCAGTCTATTTTATGCAATTAAGGCTATTCATCAATGTAAATAACTGCATTTTCTTCTGCAAACTAAAAAGAATGCAGTCAATGGTTCATACCTATTTGAATGATCCACTTTCTTATTTCATGGGAGGGAGAGTGATAGAAGAACAGACACAGTTTAGCTCATAAGCTTAAGAAGAAAAGTAAACTGTCTCAAAATGACCAGAAGTTCTTTGCCTTTAAGGTAGACATGAAAAGTGCACAATGCATATTGAGCTACATTCCAACAGACATTGCAACAGTGTTTTTGCACAAATTTAAAAACCAGCAACTATCTGATAAATATGAAACAGTTGCCTTTAAAAGACAATAAAAATGGCTCTCTCCAGCCAACAAGAATAGCATAAGCTTAAACTTGCATGAAACTTTGAAAACTGTGTATTTTATTTTAAGCTACCCAATGAAAAACACCTCTGCAATTCTTTTTAATGGATAGACATTCATTCTTGAAAGACTGAAACAGTTCCTGTAATTATTTACCCTCAACTGTGCATTTCAAAATTTCTTTCTGATTTCAAAGATGAAAAAATGCATCTATAGAGGAAAAATCTACACAAATGTCATACTTTTGTTGAGAATATTTAAATGTTTTGCTAAAGAAAAAAATGAAAGTCAATGCACAAAAACAAAGTGGTACAATACTCATGCAATTAGTTCTGAAGAAGAAGGCATCTTACAAGAGAAATAAGACATCAGAGAGAAAGTATGCTTTGTCCGTTTACTCCACTCTAAACAGTGATTAGTGTTTACTCGTGTTATTTCTACCAGCATTTGAGGAGCTCTTTGTGTTTTAAGTACTGTGTTTGGCCAGGGATGTAGAGAAAAACAAGATAGGTCATCTACTCTCACTTATTGCCAAAAACTCCTCTGCCATCTCAATTCTCAATTACTAAGTCACAGTGATCAAGTTGACCTCACACATGCCTGACTGGCCTCATCACTGATGCTGTTTAGACATGGGCTTCTTCTATTATGAGTGCTGCTTGGAGAACTTAGAGAACACTGTAAAAAAAAGTCCATGCTTTAAAACATTTATTTCACACCACTAATTAAGGTTTTTTTTTTCCCCACATAAAAGTCCTCTCTAGATTTCTCCACTCCTTCATCAGGACAGATATTCTTTGGATTGCCCAGTTTCTAAATTTGCCTAGATTTGCCATTTCAAAAGGGTGGAATTTTAAGTGACATGGGTGAAACTTAAAATGATATTCCTATTAAAATTTATTTGCTTTGATCTCTTAACTTGGATAAACAGTGTATTTGCAATTCTGCATTTCTGCATATTTGGAATGTCTGCTCAGTTCCTAGCCACTTATTTCCAATAATAGTAATAATAATAATCCTATGCTTGTTCTGTTTTTTATAGCTTGCTGAGAATTTCCTAGACATTATTTCATTTGACCTTCTTTACAATGTCATAGTTGGGGTGAGGAGGGCAGTTTTTCAGGACAAGCTTCATTATCTGTGTTGTTGTGATGAGGAAAGGCAGCAAATGCCAGCATCAGGTCTTCTCATTCTAAGAACAGGGCTACTTTACAAAAGTTCATGTGTTTTCTGACTTGGTTATACAACCTCACAGATCCTTATTAGATAAAACTCACCTTTCTTTTCATTCTTCTTTCATGTCTAGTCAACCACACATTCCAAGCCTTACAGACCCTTCATCATTGCTAACCATGAAAGGAAATCCAAGAATATCTAATACCTGCCTTTCATTATTTGGCATTCAATAGGTACAGCTGCTTGAATCAAGTGTGAGAAAGTCAAGAGTTACATGTTTAACAAGATAAGTTCACGCCAGCAAGGACCCTTAGGAAGCTAGTCAAATGCCGCTCAAAAGGTGATTTCATCCTCCCACAACTGCATTGGCAACTGAGAGAGACAATCACTGAATGGGTGAATTTGATGCTAGGTTGCCAGCCAAAGCCTTTAAAAAGTATGCAGCTAATGAACTTGAAGCAAGATGCAGAAGAGAAGTCTCTAAAACTATTACTTTTTATGATGGGTAAGTTTTACATACCTCACAGTGTGGTAGGATTTGTACCATGCAGGGTCATCTGGCCCCATACATCCACATTTATTGCCATTCCACATTATGACATAGAGATTTATCTTATGGATCTCAGAAGAATACACATTATATATACAAGAACCCATGGGAAGCCAAAACTCAATTTAGCAGTCCTCAAATACTTCAGATATCGGATGAGTGGCACCTCATTTCACTTGGGCAGGCTGGGTAACTTGGGAAAATTTTACTGTTGGGTAAGGCAGAAAGAATTATGGACACTCACTTTTTGATACAGGTAGATTTTAGTATTTCTAAAGTCTTCTGATTATTTCTGCTTATTAAAGAGCCTATCATGCTTGCTAAAACTGAAGACCATTCACCATTCTCTCCTGCTTTACTCCAAGTATGGAGGATAACTGTGACTGTGAGCTACTTTCTTCAGAGTTCTGGTACAGTTTTCATTTCCTTCCTTTAACTGCTGCATACTTTGCATCTTCAACAGCTGCTGAGTTTTTCCTTAGAGGGCCTTCATTTCAGATAGAAGGCCAATGATTGCTCCATAATCTCAAGTTTGTAAAAATCCTGTAACATGATTGGTGTTGTCATTATTTAAAGGAAGAAGAGACAGACTCACGGTCCTTTAACTTTTCAGAAACTGTGAACTCTTATACTGTTACTGTCTATCTATTTATTCTCAAGCTAGAATTACTTCTGGAGCAGGTGTTGTCAGATTTTTTCTCTAAAAGTCCAGATAATATGAATTTTTGCCTTTGTAGGCCAACTGGTCTCTGCCATAACTCCCCACTCTGCAGTTATAGAACAAATGGAATCAATGCAACATCATAATTTAGGGACGAAGCCTGGATGTGAGGCCATGGCAGTGGTTTGGCAATGCCTGTTTAGATGGTTTAATGTGTGGATTTTAGTCTATGTCCTTCTCACTCTGTCCATTAGCTGCTACTGAAGTCCCAGGCTATTTCAAGCTCAATTCACCCACTCCTCACTTATAACTGTCCCCAGCTACTTCCTGCTTATGAAAAGTCCAAGAAGGCTAGTGATGGCCTCTTAGGGCCCCAAAGTGGTCAGTTTGATGTCTTCTCTGACCAAATTGTCTTTTGTTCTTTCTTTGCCTCTCACTCTGCTAGAAAATTTAGGTTATTCCAGGGATTCCTAAGCAATTCCTGCTCAAGGAAAAGCTTTGAAGAAAGAAATAAAAGGAAAAGTTAAATGTAAACATTATTAGCTTTTCCTAAAAATTCTGTGCATTAAAATGGTAACTGGTTAGACTGCCTGACCTATTTAACATAAATATGTTAACCTAGGCTGGATTCAAAGTTCTAAAAATACTCCCTAAATCAACGATACTACCGAAAGCTCTTCCAACAGACCTCCCAAACATCCAGAGATTGCACCATGTAAGTAGTAGGCAAGCTGGTTGCTATGGTAATATACAGAAACAATGACTAGTAGGTCAGTAAGAAGTTATCCCTTTTCAACTAGTTATTTTGGCATCTACACATACAACCCAAGGGCACACTGATTTGATCCTGTGAGTTTAAAAGGAGCAGCTAGAGAAAATTTACTACATCAAGCATGGTTTATTAGCGCTGACTTCTCCCTGCTCTTAGAATTCTGTTCCCTCTCTCCCAATATCTGGTCTCCCAGACCTCCCAGGTTGCTTTGCCCAAAGTGCTGTTATGCCCATTCCATGGTTGCAACTTAGACTGCAGCTATTTAACACAGCCTGATCCACTTTGAAGTTGAAGGAATCTAAAATACGCAAGTCCTGCCCTTAACAGTTAAGGATTGATGCCCTCATAAGAAACTAAGAAACAATGGCAGACAAGAGAATGGGGCTGGGATTGGTAAATCGCCCAAACTTCTGAAAAGCACTTGTGATTGGATAAGATAGAAGAATCTCTTATCCCCAAATTCCTTAGAACAAATAGTTTGATTTTAATTGTGGAACACTTAGCACAAAATCCTTACAATTTCTCACTGCATATACCAAGTATGTCTGGTATTCTTTTAATGTGCCTTTAATCAAATATCATCCCCAGCGAAAAATGAAAGGACTTTATATTTCCCCTGATTAATTTTTTATATTCATTAAATTTATTGGTATATTTTAGATATACAATCCATTGGGAATTTGTATCTTTACGTGATATATCTTGGGTTCTTATTTTAAATTACATTCACAATCACATTCACAGTTCAGTTTTGTATATGGGCCTTAACACAGATCTGGACAGCTTAAGGAAGAAAATTTGGTGATTATATTAAACAAGAAGCTTATACTGATTATTACAGAGAAACACAGGAGTTATTAATACTTGATATTTACCTTATGCTCTTCCCTTTAGGGGAATTTTAATAAAAGCTATAATCTAAGACTAAAATGTACCAACTTTAAATGCTACAGTCATTAAAAGGACAGTTGTCAGAGTCAGCCACTTGGGTTTCTAACTTATGAATTTTTGTCAATAAGAAATTTAATCTTACTACTGAAATTTCAACACTTTGTTTAAAGAAATAATCATTCAGATATTAATATCTCTCTGAAGAATTCTAAAGATTGTCAATAAAGAATCAAGGAAAGAATGGACAGCAAATTACTGTTAGTTTCAGAGGACAGTTTCAGCTTTTCTGTACAACTGGGAGCAACAGATCTAATTATCAAGAGCTAATTATTTCAGTTGTCTCAAGGACAAGAAGGCATTAGTCCTGGGTACCTAAGCCTAAACATTATTAACACTCAAGACAGGGAACAAGCAAAGAGATTGAATGTGAAGCTAGGACTTCATGTACAATAGCAGTTACTACTGGAACTGTAAATGTACTTCTATTCCGAATCTTTATCTGGGCCTTCAATTTGGAAGGAGTTCAGTTTTGCATCCATGAAAGTGACACCAGTGGTTAATAATCACAGGGTCATCTGATTTTCTAACAACTAAAATAACCAATAAAGTACCAGCTACTAGGACAGGGGATGATCACCCATATCTAAAGCTGATTGGCAAAAGAGTCTCCAGAAAGCTAACAAAAGATTTTCCTGTTCTTGAATGAACCTAAGCATTCCTTCTACCTTCAAGAGCCCATGATGATCAATGTATTTCCTTTCAAAGACAGCTGAGAAATATGCCCCAGAGACACTGCTATTTGTTCTTCCTCCCTCTTTCCCCTACTACCTCCTTGATTGAGGGGAGGGTACTTTAATTCTTTGCAGGTAATTTAAATCTTAAAAACTTTAGACATATGTAACTACATAATAATTCAGCTTTTAAAATAAGTGTTTAAGGAGATTGTAGCCTTCTTTTGCAAGTTATGGATAGGTATGACTTTTTCCCTCTCTCATTGGCGGACATTCTTTGTCAAGACAAATTTCTTCACATTTATTTTCTGTATATGAAGGAAATTTTCCATGCTGTGGCATGACAAAAATACCTGTTCTGGGTATAGTTTCCTGAAATGTAGCACCATATGTGCATCAGTAAACATTATGTGTAGAGTAAATTAAACCAAGCCTTATAATTAGGCAGTAAGGAAATTACTGTAGACCTGAAAGAGTAAATCAGCAGTGTTAAAATGCTCTCCGTTTTCTCTGAAGCACTTCAGAGTGCCATAAAAACCCCGTGTCACTGTAATAAACATTGAGAAGAAATGCATTTGGAGCAAGACAACTTAAAAGACACTGCAATTCAAATAAGTCTTTGAATCCAGAGTCCAAGGTGTCATCTCATAAAATTTAAAAGCCAGCCCCTTTGCCACTAATGTGAGAGAGAAAGGAAAATCATCTGACATTGAGACTTTGGGGTAGTGGATTTTTGTCCTACAACAGGTGCAGTAAAGATGTTAATAGATAAAAGCTCTGGAGCAGAGCCAGGACTAAGGAGACATTCATCCATGATGAACAAAACAGCAACACTGTAATTAAAGACTAGATCAGTACTGCAGATTTTCCCTTTTGCTTCAGGTGTCAATATGGCTCAGTACTAGTGTCTTATTTACAGATGGCCTATCTTTATTTACAATGTTGATATTTTGTGCATCGGAGTTTTTTTGTATTATTTTTTACTTTCTCAAATAGTGCGTGGAATATTGTTTATCTTGACTACTGAGGATTTGGTATCATCTAAAATCATGTGCCTGTGTCTCATGTCCTACTACAAGCAACAGTAAGCAACCAGATTATTCATTACTAATCTAGGACCATGAAGAGTGAAGCCTTGTGAAATAAGAAATGTATGTGTATATATGTGTGTAAAGAGGGAGAGGGGAGAAAGAGGGAGAAAGAGAGATTGAGAAAGAGAGAGAAGTATACTCCCAGTTCCTGATACACAGCTCTTAAAACCTCTGTAGATAAGGCACTAGTGAAATCTTTTGTTCTAATATTTGGTCTTCCATTCTTAATACAAGAACTTCTAAGACCTTTGCAATTTACTAACTGATAAATCTGACAGAGAGTTCCTGAATCCCTTGGAATTTCGTAGGTGATGTGAGAAATTTGTTCTAATGAGGTGATATTTGGGAGGCTCCTGGGTAATATCATGATAAGAGCTGGTTGTCAGGCCAACCAGCAATATCATTAGTGGATTGGGACTTTTAGCTTTCCCTTCCACACTCAACCTCTGGGAAGTAAGAGTGGCTGATGGTTGAATTGAACACCAATGGCTGGTGATTTCATCCATCAAAAGAACATGTGAGGTTGTTGTGCCTAGAGAGAGCAGGTAGCTCTGTAATCCTTCTCACATGCTTTGCCTTATGTATCTTTTCAAGTGTATCCTTCATTATATAAATTGGTGAATATAAATTCGTGTTTTCCTCTGTCCTGAGAGCTTCTCTGAAAAACAAAGCAAACATGAGGAGAGGGTCATGGGAATCGTGATTTATAGTTGATCAGTCAGGACAGATGAAATCTTAGGAGGGGCAGTCTTACAAGACCAAGCTCTTGGCCTGTGGAATCTAATTGTTTTCCCTTGTAATAAGTATCAGAATTGACATGAATTAGAGGACACCAGCTGGTGGTGGAGAACTGGTCAGTGTGGGAAAAAAATTAATACACATTTTGGTGAGCACAAGTGAAGAATTCTACGGTGAATGTGTGAGTTTAGAAAAAGCACTGCAATTTTTTCCTATCTCACACTAGACTCAAGCTTGGATTCCCCATCTCTCAGAACAGTTATTGTCTCCATGGAATGGAAAGATCTGGTAGATGCAATAAATAGATGGGAGCAGAGTGGATGGTTATACATGCCTTCAGAATCAACCCCCGGTGACGATATCTGAGAGGTGACACTATCAGAAGCAAAAGCAGTGGAATAGGAACCTGTGAGCACATCAGAACCTGGAGAGCTTGTGAAAGATTTTTAAAGTGCCACCACAGGTACATGAAAGAAGAATCTCCCAAATGGATAGGTATATCTGGAATTCAGCACATATTCTGAATCTTAGAGCTGATTCTTCTGAAGCACTAGCAAACTGCTGGGGTAAGGCATCCTCTTTCAATGGACATGACTATCAGAAGATACACAAACTACCTATACTAGCAAACCTAACCCTTGAAACAATGAGCCAGGAAACATGTGATTTTAAAATGGAAGGAAATTAATGAATGAGATATGTTCTGTGTGAGATGTCTGCATGTGGGAGGTTTCTTTATTTGGGGCACTAGTATATGACCTGAAGAACAGAAGAATAAGATTTGGCCACAGACGAAAATAAACAACATACCTAAAAGGTAACAATAAACTTAATGAATAAATAAATAAATAAATAAACAACTCAACTCCATTACTAAAGGTCATAACCGAGAGAATTTTAAACACTCTAGAAGTCTACAGGATATGCCTTATTCATAAGAATTTGATACAGTTGTGATGATAAGGTAACATTTAAACTAAGCTTTCTAGGAAAAATTGTGAATTTTTCTATAAGTAAAGAAAGGGTGTCAGTCTTCCTAGGTATAGGCAATGATGAGCCAAAGGCTCCACAATCTGTAAATACTGGCTCAACACAATGCTGGGGTTATGGTGAGCTACAGGAAGAGAGACTGAGGTTAAGGAGACTGGTTAGGAGACTGCGCTTATTATTTTTTAAGAAAAACAGTTAAACAGAACGAATGAGAGTTCAGAAGAAGGAATGGGTTAAACATGCATTTTAGGAGATGGTATCAATGTTACCGAAAGACTGGTGGGGATTTAAGGAATAATAAAGGAAAGAGTTGCATAGGCTGTAACTCTTTTGAAGAGCTGGGCAAAGTGAAAAGTGCACAATAGTGTAGGATCAAAGTGGGATAAAGGCTTTGGCTTTAAGATACCCTGTAAATTTCATTCAGCCAAGAATACTAGTAAGGGGCAGGTAGAATAAGTGGAATGATATTAAACTAGCATCACTTCCTTCACAATTTTTTCTTAAGCAAAAAGTAATATTGAATTCCTTCAGTTATCAACAGTGGCATCCATGGGAACCAGGAAAGTGCCAAGTGATGATATCCTTGGCAATCGGGCCTCCACCAGAGCAGGCGGCAAGAGCAGTCAAGGCAGTGTCTGCAGGAAAATGATTCAATTTCTAAATTTCAAATCTATCCAACCTCCTTGGAAAATAGGGAGATAAAGAAATACTGGCAGCCTTGATGAAAATTTCCCCTGGGAGAAATGATGCCAGAAGCCATTCCAGCTAATAAAAGGTAAATTTATCAAGGAAGGGCCAAATGTTCACAGATGTATTTTGACCACAAGCTTACTACAATGATCCACTGAGCACATTCAACCAGAATCAAGTTGGTTAGCTCTAGCAACACCTCAGTTCAGGCCATAGTAGTGGATGTACAGTACATTTTAGAATTATCTTTCTTTTTTTTTTTCTTTTTAGTGGCAGGTTTGGGTAAGAAGTCCCAGCCTAAATAATTTCCAACAATGAACAAGGCACAACCATGCTGAAAGGGCATTCTGTAAAACATCTTTGCAGTTTAAGTCATAATGTTGGAAAATCTTCCCCATTTTCCTCTTTAGAAATTTCATCCTGAAAAATATATTTGAAAAAAAATTCCAGTGGATTTTATAGGCTCAGAATCAGGATTCATAATGGCATCTTCACTGCCAAAAACAAGAGAATGTTTTGGAGACTAGAACAAATGGAGACATTCTCTGAAATGTGTTTGGACTTAGTAATTGTTGTTTACTCCCTTACCTTCCCATTTCTCTTTGTTTGCTAAGAGTTGGAGAACTCAAAAGAAGAAAAAACTTTAGTAGTTGAAGTTCTCACTTACTTGAGAATTTTCCAATTCATATATATGTTATCAATCCCTCTGCACTGCCTAATGTGTTATTTGATTAACCAGTGTTGGTCAGTGTACTAGGCAATTCCTGATATCTAGACTTGCTACTGAGAGAGAAATCAAGCTTGATATCCTCTCCAGATTTAGTTTAATGTGTGAATGATCTGGTTTATAGGAGAAAAAGTAAACCACTTTATGTATTGATTTTATGTATTGTAAGGATCTTGCCCATAGCGATGTTTTTAAAAAAGTTTCCAGCAGATGAAATCATAAACCCTGGACTTGACCTCAGGAGTGTTTTTCTGGAGATACATAAGTACGTTGTGTATTAACATTAATGGCTATTTTATCAAGCTTGCATATATAACCCCAATCAAGGGGTATGGACAAAGAATGGACTTTCACCAAAGGATTGAACCCTCTTCTACCTATACTGCCTTGCTCTTCCCGGTCTTTTGATTTTGATATTTGATATTTAGCTTTCTCTGGGATGCTTATCTTTAAATCTCAAATCCCTCTTGGTAAATTATTTTCTGACCTCCAAGCTTCCATGGCAATGTAGATATCTGACTTAAGGACCAAACCTCAGGGATTATCAGCTCCAGCTTTAAGTTTCTGTGTGAAGGACATAAACTTTAACACTTTGGGAAATCATTATAGCATTATTTGTGTTATTGCTGTAGCCAATAGACAGCCTCATATCCTTATGAGGCAAACCTGATTCAAATCTAGCTACAGCTAAAAATAATTGGCTCCATCATGGGCAGAAATGACAAAGAGACCTGAATGACTTAATATTACCTTTTTCTATAAATGTTTTGGAATACATTTAGAAGTGAGATACCAAAATATAACAACACTTTTCAAAAGAGAATCCAGTGAAGCATAACAGCTGGAGACCCAAAAGATGGTATCAAACAAGAACCAGCTTTTGACATTCACCATGATTTTTTTGTTTTCAGGGCATATATGTCACCCCAATTCCTAGAGTAGAAGCAGTGCTATTGAAAATAATAAAGCATGTCTATATATTTGTATATTTGATCATCCTGTGTCCTCTGGCTTCACTTGAAACTTTCTCCTATTCTTTATCTATCTATTCCTCTCCTCCCAGCTCTTTCTAAGTCCCCATCCTGAAAGGTAAAGTTGCTATATTGAAGACTTTATTCACTATAAACATATTTTGGGCTGGTCCTCAATTTTGATTGGATTCACATGGTTAAAGGTGATAGATTAATAACTACAACAAATAGTCCATTTCTATGCTTGATGCTAGTATGTTGCTGATTGTATCATTTGGGCTTAAGGGTTGTGATTGACTTAATGAATTGTCCTTTCTGATATTATGAAGATGAGCATATCTCTAAGTCATTAGAGACTCAAAACCTAAAGAGCAGCTATATCGGGAAGATCAAAGTGCCAACTAGGAATTAAACCAAGGACAGTCCAAAAAACAAAAATAAACTGAAAAAACACTTAAGCAAGGCACAAAGACAGACTTCCAGTTCGCCAACAGCAAATTCTAGGGGAAATCAGGTGGAAAACTCTAACAACCACCAGGACACCCTGAACTCATAGCACAGGAAGTAGCAAAACAGATCAATCATGCTGTAGAAAAATTCAAAACAGAAATAATTTTTCATAATTACAGAGATGGTGAGCACAATGAAAGACATGATTAGAGACTATAGAACAGAAACAGACAAAAAAAAAAGTAGATGAGCTCAGGACTATGACAGAAGCCATGAATGCCCAGCATAGGAGAGAAATGGAAACCATGAATGTCCAACATAGAAAAGAAATGGAATCCATGAAACAGACTCAAACAGATATCCAGGAGATTAAAAACACTATTGAAAGTATTCACAGCAGAATGAATGTATGTGAAGAAGAATTTCAGATATAGAACATTGGAATGCAGTCAGTGACCATGAAAAAAGAGATCTCTTAAAAATAGTAATAGATCATGAGAAATTTATCCAACAACTCCCAGATGATAAAAAGAAGAATAACATAATAGGAATCCATGAAGTAGCAGAAGAAAATACAAATGACTTAAAAAAGCTGTTCACAGAATTAATGATGGAAAACTTCCCAAACAGAGGGGAAGAATTTGACACACAGATAAGTGAGGCATATAGGACTCCAATTAGCCAAGATTGAAAAAAAAACTACACCTAGACATATAAAAGTCAAGGTCCTGGAAACCCAGCAGAAGAACAAAATACTACAAGAAGTGAGAGAAAAGAAACAAATTACATTAAAAGGAAAGCCCATCAGAATCACAGCAGACTTTTCAACACAAACCCTCAGGTCAAGGAGAGCCTGGAATGAGGTATTTCAAATCCTAAAAGAAAACAACCTCCAACCTAGGCTGATGTATCCTGCAAAACTCTCTTTTAAAATGGTTGGGGAAATAAGATACTTCCATGACAAAAAACACCTGAGAAACTTCATGAATACCAAGCCAGCATTACAAACAATTCTAAACAGTATCCTAGAAAAATACCATGAAGGTAACAACACCATGAAGCCTGCAAATCAATTAGGCAAGGCAAGAAACTAAAGGGAGAGGAGGAAAAATTAAAAAGAGCCAAAACAGGATAATAACATGACAATGATAAGTCAAAACATATCAGTTATTACCATCAAGTTTAATGGCCTCAATTCACCAAAGAAAAGAAATAGAATGGCAGAATGGATTAAGAAGCAAAATCCAAAAATATGTTGTCCACAAGAAACATACCTACTTAAAAAAGAAACTCATAGACTGAAAGTGAAAGGATGGAAAACAGTTCTCCATGTGACAGGAGCCTAGAAAAAACCAGGGGTAGCTATTTTATTCACAGAAAAAGTTAATTTCAAACCAAAACTGATTAAGAGAGACAAAGAAGGCTGCTACATTATCATAAATAGAACAATCCAAGAGGAAGATATTACAATAATAAAAATATATGCACTGAGTATTAATGCTGCAAACTGTATAAAACAAATATTAAGGGACATGGAAAACCAAATAAGCACTAATACAATGATAGTGGGGAACCTAAATACCCCACTATTACAAATAGACAGATCATCTAGGCAAAAAATCAACACTGAAATACTACAGCTGAACCAAGCTTCTGAACAAATGGACTTAATAGACATAAACAGAGTGTCCCACCCCACAAAATCAGACTACACATTGTTTTCACCTGCACATGGGTTTTTCTTAAAAATAGACCACATACTAGCTCATAGAACATGTTTAAATAAATGCAAAGGAATTGAAGATATCCACATTTATTATCAGACCATAGTGCAATTAAGCTGGAGATCAATAGCATAAGAAACCATAAGAACTTCACAAACACATGGAAATGGAACACTCTCCTGAAAAATCAATGGATCACAGAGGAAATTAAAGAAGAAATTAGTTTTTACAAATAAATGATAATGCCAATACTTACAGGAATCTATGGGACACAGTGAAAGCAGTTCTACATGGAAAATTCATAGCAGTGAATGCCCATACTAGGAAACAGCAAGATCAAATAAACAACCTAATGCATAACCTTAGGCTCCTAGAAAAAGTAGAGCAAGAAAAACTTAAAGCTCATACAAGGAGGAAATTATAAAAATTATAGCAGAAATCAATGCAATGGAAACTAAGAAAAAGCTACCAAAAAAAAAAAATCAAAGAATTGAAGAGTTGGTTTTTCAAAAGAATAAATAAAATCTATAAACCTTCAGCCAACCTTGTCAAAAAAAGGAAAGAAAAGGCTCAAATTCATGCAATTATGAATGAAAAAGATGAAGCCACAACAGATCCAGCAGAAATCTAGAGGATCATCAATACCTACTTCAAGAACCTATAGTCTAATAAAATGGAAAACACAAAAGTTATGAACAAATTTCTTGATACTTATGAATTACCAAAGTTAAAGATTTAAAAAATTCTAAACACCCCAATTACAATCACTGAAATAAAAATATAATTAAAAGTCTACCAACTAAGAATAGTCCAGGTCCTGATGGCTTCACTGCTGAATTCTACAAAACATTTAGAGAAAAACTACTGCCACTACTATTTAAACTTTTCAATGAAATTGAAAGTGAAGAAATACTTCCAAATTCATTCCTAGAAGCAAGTACTACTTCGATTCCAAAATCAGGGAAAGACTCAACCAGAAAAGGGAACTACAGGCCAATCTCCTTAATGAACATATATGCAAAAATACTCAATAAGATACTGGCAAACAGAATACAGAGGGTCATCAAGAAGATCACAGACCCCAAGCAAGTCGGATTTATTCCAGGGATTCAAAGATGATTCATCATACATAAATCAATAAATGCCATACACTATATTAACAGAGTCAAGGAAAAAAACCATATGATCATCTTAATAGATGCAGAAAAGCCTTTGACAAAATTGAACACCCATTCATGATTAAAATCCTGCAGAAAATTGGAATAGATGGTCTTTATCTCAACTTGATAAAGGCTATCTATGAAAAACCAACAGCCAACATCATATTAAACGGCCAGAAAATGAAAATCTTCATGCTAAAATCAGGAACAAGACAAGGATGTCCACTATTACCAATCCTGATCAATATAGTTCTAGAAACATTAGCCACAGTAAATAGACATAAGAAAAAATTAAAGCAATAAAGATAGTAAAGGAAGAAGTTAAACTGTCATTATTTGGTGATGATATGATACTCTACATAGAAGACTCAAAGAACTCTGCAAAAAGTCTTCTAGACTTAATTGACACTTTCAGCAGAGTAGCTGGATACAAAGTCAACACTCAAAATTCAATAGCCTCTTGTACACAAATAACACTCACTGAGAGAGAAATTAGGGAAACAATTCCTTTCACAATAGCATCCAAAAATTGCAATATCTAGGAATCAGTTTAAGAAAGAAGCAAAAGACCTCTATAATGAAAATTACAGCACTCTGAAAAAAGAGATTGAATACTATATAAGAAACTGGAATAGACAGATCATCTAGGCAAAAAAATCAACAATGAACTACTAGAAGTCAACAAAGCTTATGAATGCATGGACTTATTAGATGTCTATAGAGTGTTCCACACCACAAAATCAGAATATGTATTCTTTTCAGCTGCACATAGGTCATTCTCCAAGATAGACCACATAATAGATCACAGAACAGGTTTGAATAAATGCAAAAGAATCATAGTTATTCCCTGCATATTATCAGATCACAGAGCAATTAAGCTGGAGATCAATAGCATAAAAAATCGTAGGAACTTCACAAAAACATGGAAATTGAGCAACACTCTCCTCAAAAATCAATGGATCACAGAGGAAATTAAAGGAGAAATCAGACAGTTTTTACAAATAAATGAAAATGCCAATACAACATACAGGAATCTATGGGACACAATGAAAGCATTTCTATGTGGAAAATTCATAGCATTGAAAGCCCACACCAGGAAAACAGAGTGATCTCAAATAAACAACCTAATGATGAATCTTACACTCCTGGAAAAACAAGAGCAAGAAAAACCCAAAGCTCGAACAAGAGAGGAAATCATAAAGATTAGAGCAGAAATCAATGCAATGGAAACTAAGAAAACAATATAAAAAATAAATGAATCAAAGAGTTGGTTTTTTGAAAGAATAAATAAAATTGATAAACCCTTAGCAAACCTTATCAAAAAAAGGAAAGAAAAGGCACAGATCCATGCAATTAGGAATGAAAAAGGTGAAGTCACAACAGATCCAACAGAAATCCAGAAGATCATTAATACCTAGTTTGAGAATATGTACTCTAATAAAATGGAAAACACAGAAGAAATGGACAGATTTATAGATACTTATAAATTACCAAAGTTGAATGAAGAAGATAAAAACATTTTAAACACCCCAATTACATTCAGTGAAATTGAAAATGTAATTAAAAACTTACCGACAAAGAAAAGCCCAAGTCCTGATGGATTCACAACTGAATTTTACAAGACATGTAGAGAAGAACTACTGCCATTACTCTTGAAAATTTTTAATGAAATTGAAAGGGAAGCAATACTTCCAAATTCATTCCTGGAAGCAAGTATCATTTTGATTCTCAAACCAGGGAAAGATGCAACTAAAACAGGCCAATCTCCTTATGAATATCGATGCAAAAATCCTTAATAAGATACTAGCAAACAGAATAAAGAGGATCATCAAGAAAATCGTGCATACTGACCAAGTAGGATTTATTCCAGGGGTGCAAGGATGGTTCAACATATGTAAGTTAATAAATGTAATACACTATATTAACAGAATCAAGGACAAAAGCCATATGATCCTCTCGATAGATGCAGAAAAAGCATTTGACAAAATTCAACACACATTCATGATACAAACCCTGAAAAAATTGGAATAGATGGTCTATATCTCAATTTAATAAAGGCTATCTATGAAAAATCAACAGCCAACATCATATTAAATGGCCAAAATCTGAAAACCTTCACGTTAAAATCAGGAACAAGACAAGGATGCCCACTATCAACACTCCTCTTCAATATAGTTCTGGAAACATAAGCCATGGTGATTAAGACAAGAGAAAGAAATTGAAGCAAGAAAGACAGGAAAGGAAGAAGTTAAACTGTCATTATTTGCTGACAATATGATACTCTATATTAAAGACCAAAAAAACTCCACCAAAAGACTTCTAGACTTAATTGACACTTTTAACAGAGTAGCAGGATACAAGGTCAACACGCCAAAATCAATAGCCTTCTTATACACAAATAACTGAGAGAGAATTTAGGGAAACAATTCCTTTTGCAATAGTACCCAAAAAAATGAAGTATCTAGGAATCAACCTAACAAAAGAAGCAAAAGACCTTTACATTGAAAACTACAGTACTCTGAAAAAGGAGATCAAAGAGGATATAAGAAAATGGAAAGAATCAACATAGTGAAAATGGCCATACTACCAAAACTGCTATACAGATTCAATGCAATACCAATTGAAATCCCAACACTATATTTCACAGAAGTAGAAAAAAGAATCCAAAAATTTATTTGGAACCATAACAGACCCAGAATAGCAAAAGCCATCCTAGGCAACAGACACACGGCAGCGGGTATAACAATTCCCAATTTGAAACTATACTACAAAGTCACTGTGATAAAAATAGTGTGGTACTGTCAAAGAAACAGACCAGAGGCTCAGTTAGAACAGACTGGAAGACACAAAAACAACTCCAGATGTACTCAGCTACCTCATCTTTGACAAAAGAGCTAACCATCTCCACAATAGGAAAGATAGCCTCTTTAATAACTGGTACTGGAAAAACTCAATCTCAACCTGCCAAAGATTAAAACTAGACTCTTATCTTTTTCCATGCACTAAATTAAAATCCAAGTGGATTAAAGATCTAAATATTAAATCAGAAACACTAAACTTGCTGGAAAATAAGTTAGGCAGAACTCTTGAAGACTTACATAGGAAAAGACTTTATGAACAAATCCTCAATAGCAATCCCCCCCCAATATAAAGACCCAATTCAAAAATGGGCATCTGAAATGAACAGACATTACTCAGACAAAGAAGTAAAAGCAGCAAATAAATACATGAAAAAATGTTCCACATCACTGGTCATTTGAGAGATGCAGATGAAAACAACACTGAGATTCCACCTCACCCCACAAAGGATGGCTGCTATCAAGAAAGCACACAATAACAAATGTTGGCAAGGTTGTGGGGAGAAAGGAACCCTTCTCTATTATTGGTGGCAGTGCAGACTAGTGCAACCACTATGGAAATCAATATGGAGATACCTCAAAGAGCTAGGATCAGAGGTTCCATTTGACCCAGCCATACCTCTGCTGGGTATTTTTCCAAAAGGATTAAAAGAATCATATCACAGTGATATATGCACACCTATGTTTATAGCAGCACAGTTTGTAAAAGTTTGTAAAAACATGGAAACAGCCCATTTGCCCATCAGTTGGATAAAGGTGTTTTTTCTATGAAATGGAATACGACTCAGCCATAAAGAATGAGAAATTAGATCCATTCATAGGAAAATGGATACATTTTGAGGATATACTCCTAAGTGAAATAAATAAGTCACACATGTGTAAATACTGAATAGCTTATCTGGTGTGGAAAACTATAATAGTACACAAGATCCTCATGAGATAATTAACAATGTGAAATAGGAAGAAAAGGGGTAAAGGTATAGGGAAAGTGGGAAGGGTAGGGGAAAAGCAATAAAGGAAAAGAAAAAAATATGAGAAAATTTAAATAAAGTGTTTGTAAATGGGTAGGGGAGGAAGGGGTGAAGGGAGGGCAGGGACAAGGGGAAAAAATGAGAACCAAGACTTGTTATGTAAAGGTACAGGATCCCAATAATGAATGTAACTGTACTGTATACCTAAAATGTACCAATTAACTCAATAAAAGGAAAAAAAAAAAAGAAAATGGAAAGATATCCCCTGCTCCTGGGTAGGAAGAATTCACATTGTGAAAATGGCCATATTTCCAAAACTGCTGTACAGAGTCAGTTCAATCCTGACAGAAATTCCAACAATATATTTCACAGAACTAGAGAAAATAATACCAAAATTTCATTTGGAATCAGAACAGACCTAGAGTAGCCAAAGCCACTCTAGGCAACAGAGACATGACAGGGGTATCACAATCCCAAGTTTGAAACTATACCCCAAACCACTTTGATAAAAACAGCATGGTACTGGCAAAGAAAAAGACCGAGGATCAGTGGTATAGATTGGAAACTACAGAAATAACTTCAGATGTACTCAGCTACCTCATCTTTGACAAAGGAGCCAACCATCCTCTGGAGGAAAGATAGTCTCTTTAATATATTGTGTTGGAAAAATTGGATTTCAACCTGCCAAAGATTAAAACTAGACCCTTATCTTTCACCATGCACTAAACTAAAATCCCATAGATTAAAGATCTATATATTAAACAGAAGCTCTAAACTTGCTGGAAAATAAGTTAGGCAGAACTCTCAAAGACATTGGCATAGGAAAAAACTTTATGAACAAATCCTCAATAGCAAGGGAACTAGCACAAAGAATCAACAACTGGGCTCTCATCAAATTAAAAAGCTTCTGCACTGCAAAGAAACCACCAACATAGCTAAGTGACAACGTACAATGTTGGAAAAAATGTTTACCAGCTGCTCCTCAGACAAAGGACTATTATCTAGAATATATAAAGAACTCAGAAAAAAAATAAGCCTCCCCAAATATAAAGACCTGATTCAAAAATGGACTTCTAAAATAAACTGTAAATAAATATATGAAGAAAATTCAACGTCACTGGTCATTCTAGAGATGCAGGTGAAAACAACAGTGAGATTCCATCTCACCACACAAAGAATGGCTGCTATCAAGAAATCAACCAATAATAAAAGTTAGTGGGGTTTTGATGAGAAAGGAACCATTCTCCATTGTTGGTGGGAATGCAGACTATTGCAACCACTGTGGAAATCAATATGGAGATACCTCAAAGAACTAGGATTAGAGGTTCCATTTGACCCAGCTATCCCTCTGCTGAGTATCTTTCCAGTAGAATTAAAAGAATCATACCACAGTGATATACACACCACTTTGTGATAGCTAAAACTTGGAAATAGCCCAATTGTCCACATGTTGGAGACTGGATAAAGAAGATGTGTCTTTTCTATAAAATGGAATACTACTCAGCCATAAAGAATGAGAAGCTAGAGTTTTCATAGGAAAATGGATGCATACTGAAGCCATACTCTTAAGTGAAATAAATAAGATACACATGTGTTAATAATGAATTGTTTCTCTGCTGTGAAAAACTAGAAATGTAAATAAGATCCAAATTGTATAACTGATAATGTGAAATAGGAAGAAAAGGGCTAAAGGTGTAGGGGAATTTGGAAGGGTAGGGGAAAGGAAATAAAGGAAAAGAAAAAAATATGAGAAAAGTAGGAAATGGAAACAAAGTCTTTGTAAATAGGATAGGGTAGAGGTGGTAAAGGGAAGGTAGGGGTATGGGGAAAAAATGAGAACCAAGATCTGACATGTAAAGGTACAAGTTCCCAATGATGAATATAACTTACTGTATACCTAAAATGTACCAATAAACTCTATAAGAAAGAAAATTTAGAAATAATCCAGGCGCATTTTATGAACTCAACATATGTAAGCTATAGATTAGTTTATGTTTTGTGGGAAAAGTTTTTACACGCTCTTGCTGAAGATAGCACACTTGTAGCCATATTTATGTAAGCAGTTGGGTCCCAAAGGAGGCAGCTAGAACCTCTTTACCTATTATTGCTTTTTATTAATCATGGAAGATTTTTCTGTAGTCCTTTCAGGAGAAACAATTTTGATAAATAGAATTTAAATATACCATCTGGTGACCTTTATTTGTTTATTTGTTTTTTACTCTTTTGTTATGCTACCATTCTACTATTACTCAAATCCAATGTAAAAGCATTATAATCATAATTTGTCAAAAAATATTTTGATCACAACAGCAAAACTGAGGTTGTTGTCAAGTTGACACTTGCTTAATATCATTATAGGAATCACTGTAATGGCCATTAGAAGGATAAGAATTATTCTTTTGATTGATTTGAGGAATGAGAGTGACTATGTTTAGCAACAGTATAACACTATGGTCATTATTAACTTTCTATTGGGGAAGGTTTGAGTCCCTAACTTGCTTATCAACTTCAAAAAGACTAATAAAAGAATCAAAATAATAAGCAGAATAAATCAGTTTCCCACACTTGTGCAGGAAAAACAAGGGCCATGGCTAGACTAGGTCATATGTGGTGGATAGAAGGTGAGCAGGCCAGTGGGGCTGGAAGACACTGCCTGTGTCTTCTCTGAGTAATGGACAAGACCATGTGGACGGACCCCTGAGCACCCAGACAGGGAGTCAGTCAAAGGCTTTTGTTTCCACAGTGGTCTGGTTCCTGAATCACAGCAGTAACAATAGCTCAAATATGGGGCCTACCGTGCCCACAACTCTAAAATTAGAACATAATGTTTGAAGCTGGCAGTTATATTCCAGTGAATCCATTTTTATTTCTAAAAAAAATAATCCTCAGAGGATTCAACTTTACCACTGCCCACTGTCATGTGTTTAATTGGCAAGATGGAACCATGCCAACCAGTTTTAAATAATATCCTCATATTCCTGTGACCAATTTTATAGTTTGTGACTCTCCAGTTCCTTTAAATACGTTGTCTCAAAAGAAGGGAGATCTACTTATTAAAAATTCTACTTAACCAATGATCTTTTTTGTGTCAGGGATTTAGTTCAGGGACATTGTGCCTGCCTCACAAGAACAAGGTCCTGAGGTTGATCCCCAGTACTGAAAAAAATATATTTTCATTGAAAAACTTGTTTTTTAGGAATGTCTACAAGTGTAACTCTTACTAGAGATGTCTAGGGTAACCATAATGATAGGATTTTTTAAAATTTGGTGTGAGTAGTTTTGCAAGCTCAAGGGTCACCCTTTTGAGTAACATTTCCCAACCAGAGGGTCATGAGGAAGAGGCACTCAGGAATGACAAATTATGAAACTCACTGTAATCAGGCATGATAGTGCACATCAGTAATCCAGCTATTTAGGAGGCTAAAGTAGGAGGTTCATACATTTTCAGTCAGCCTGGGCAACTTTGAGACATACTGAAAATAAAATAAAAACCAGCCAAAGAAATATTTCAGTGGTAACTATGAGGTCCTGAGTTCCTTCTCTGCAATCATTAAGAAGAGGTTCTAGAAAACCTTTTTTTTTTTTTTTTTTTTTTTTTTTTTGGTATCAGGACCTTGTGCTTGCAAGGCAGGCATAGTGCCACTGATCTAAATTCTCAGCCTGAAAACCTTCCTTTTTAAGATTTGATTTCAACTCTCTTCCTCTATGATTTTTTGTAATTTCACATAAAGAAATATATGTATACAGGGAAGCAGACCTGGATCATTGAGGGCTCTTATTTAGAATCTGCTCTCAGGAAGGTTAATCTGTAATTAAAAGTACAGAAAGAATCTCTACTATGAATCTTTCTCACGAAACCACTAGCATTCACTGGGTCACAGTTCCACAGGGGCTATTAGACATCCAGGTAAATTGGCCTGTTAGTTCAATTAGCTAGTTACCCAAATCTAAATTGATGATTTACCTGAGATAAGCTGATTAAACATTGCATGTTCCATCTGCACAAGTGCTAGCTTGCTCTGATTTAGATCAGAGAAGCTTTTCTACCACTACAGGTGTACATGGAGAGATAGAAGTGATGAGAAGAAAGACAAAAATATCCCAACATATGGGTAGGGATGGAACTGACAGATGGAGACCATTTTAGTCCTAGAAAGGCAGATTAGCAAGGAGAAAGGTGTTTGAACCAAATCCCTGGATGTGGTGTGAAATAATGCCAAAACTGTTGGATCTTAATACCATGAAACTGTCTTCCTGTTTCCCTTATTCCTCTGTATTTTTGAAAAGGTGAGAAAAAATGGCATATATGGAATGACTTCAGGGGAGGATATAATCCTTCCATCACCACTAAATGAAGCTCTTTGAGTTTGCTTCCTAGTGCCTAAAAATTCCACAATAAATTCCACCTTCAAATTTCACCACTATTCTTTGCTGAAAAGAATCAAACTTTTTTCTGGGAATTATAAATCCAGAGTAAAAATTACTTTATTTAATCTTCCTAATAAGGAAAAAAAAACTACTACGACAGCTCCTAGCGTGTAAAGAACTAAGAGTGCTGGCTTCTGGATGTAAAAGCATAATCCTTGCTAAAACCAAGAGATAAAGAGGTGAGAGGACCCACTTCTTGAATTTTGTGTTTGGAAATCTCACTGAAGGCAAGCCCTGGAGATGTCTTCTCACTGCTTTAAAAATCTGTGATTACCATACTTTAGAATTTCTAGCTAAGGAAATGAAAGAGAATTTTCCTTGGACTCACAATTTAAAGCTCAAGGAGGCTTTGCATATCTAGTTTGGCTCCTTTACATGTAAGAAAAAGAGATCAAGACATAAAGGATCCACAATCAGGCTGTCATTTTAATAACAAATGAAGACTTACACCTAGGTCCAGATAACTGATTCAATGTTTTCCTTTAACCCCTTTTCAATTTCTATTACCCACATCATTTTATATCAGACAATATAAAAGAAAAGAAAGGCAGAAATGAATATATATCTATCTGGTACTACTCACGAATGCCTACGACAATGTTTTATTATGTATTATTTCAAGGTGAAATAAAAAGAAAATGTTCCTTCCAACAAGACTTGATAGTTGACCCGTCAAATTAGAGTGTTCAGGATCCAAAACTATGATATCTTCAGGATGACATTAACTTAAGTGTGTCCTCGCCTTCAGGTAATATTCTGAAGAAAGCCCAGAAGTTCCTGAGCAGTAATCAAATGTGTTATGTTTGCAATTCAACTGTTTCTGAGATGTTCCTCAGCCAATGTTGCCCGGGCAGCTTGTCTGTAAAGAAGTGAATGCTAGATGCACCTGGACTAATCCAGGTCTTCAGTGGCAGAAAGTAGAGCAGGTGTTGTCACTGGGCAGTGGTTTGTTCAAGCTGACTAACATAGTCAACACCTTCATGAATAAAAGGACATATGCCAAAGTCCCTCTTAGATGATCAGAGGCCTGTCAGGCAGAAATCAAGATGAGGTGGTTTAATTATAACTCAATGCATAGCATAATCTCTTCTAGAGGAAGAACACTACTAAAGAAAGTGAAGTTCATCCTAGAAACATAAAATAAGGCTTCCCATACATTTACCAGTGTTCATACAACACTTTGAAGGTAAAAAGGAGCCTTAACCAGAGATAATTTTTCCCCTAAGAAAAATAGACCTACCAGGCTAATGATGCCATAAGCCAACTGAATCGTCCAAAGCACTGGTTCCCTGCTTCCAAACAACTATCTGGGATTTATATTCCAAAGGGAATAACACCGGGCCATAGACCTTAATTAGCCTATCAAATTTAGAGTTACATTTCTCATTAACCATTAGCATTCTAGTTTGTCATTTAATGCCTTGGGAGTTTAACAAATGAGAACTACCAGAGATCAGAGACGTGCCCTTGGCAGACTGGATTTGGAAAACTGTAAACCAGGTGTAGAATACAGTGAATTCAAGTCTTGAATTCAAGAGTGCATCTGTGCAGGGAGAGGCTATTCCTCATGGACTGTTAACATCATTAGCCTTGCAGCCAGCAGATCTCTCGGCTCAGTAACCTCTACTTTCCTAATAAAATATTTCTGTGCATATGTAGAAGAAATAAATATGAACATAAGCTCAAAAAGACACCCAGAAAAGGATATTAATGGAAATTTCTATGAAGTACCACATATTTAAAGCAGAAACAAACAGACAAAAAACTACCTGTCTCCTGAGATCTCTTGTTTTCTTGGTCATCTTGTCAATTGCAATGTTTAGAGGGTCTCCTTTTTCTTTCCTTCCAGTCTGTTAAGAAAAAGAAATAATTTCTGATTTAGAACATTGAGTATTAGTGATATTCAAAGTTTAAAATAATTTAGGATAACACGTAGGTTGTAGAGTTCAACCAGTAAGAAAAATAAAAATCATTTCACTTTAATATACAACTAACATGATTCACTTGCTACAGCTGGCTTTTTTCTAAATAAAAAAAAAAATTTAGTTTGATAAAAGTCAATACAGACTCAGGATGGTTACACATATGTCCCTATTCAAATATATGCAAATCTGCTTTCCTGCTTTCTCTAGCCCCTAACTGATTAAGTAAACACACGGATATTTTGCTTTTGCTTCTAAATACAAATGTTTTGTGCTTCTGTATTATGTAAGCATACATCTGAGTAGAAGAGAACTGAGATGACAAAAATAAAACTAAAAGGATTTTTAAGTTACTTACCAGAATTCAGATTTTATGACAATATTTCATAGGCCATATTGTAACTTCTATACCAAAACCAAAAGAGATGCATAACTAGAAAATATAGTATGTCTAATTTCTGTTCTGTCATCCAGTGGAGTACTGAAATGACAATAAGCTACACACACATCCTGAAGTCATGAAAAACAACAGGAAGATCTTCTTTAATAAACTATTCATTTAAAATTTCACTGGTTAGTTTCTCAAGTTTATTTTTATTTCCTTAAAGGGGATAGATATAGAAAAACAAAACTAATTCAATCTTATCTTCATTATCTTTTTAAAAATCAATTAATTTTATTGGTACATTTAAGGTATACAATGTAATGACATTCATCATTGGAAATTTGCACCTTTACGTAATCCATCTTGGTTTTTATTTTTTCCCCATTCCCCTGCCCTCCCTTCAACCCCTTCACCCCTCCCTATCTACAAAGACTTTGTTTCCATTTTTTCTTTTTCTCATGTTAATTCCATTCCCATCATTCTTTTCCTCTACCCCTACCATTTCCCCTTCCCATTTGAATCTTTTCTCCCTAGCCATTGTCTATTTAAAATAACCAATAAGCCCCCATAGATATAAAGTTCCACAAACACAGTTGGCATAATCTTCCTCTTAAGAGAAAATTGTTCAAATACTTTGTCAAATCTATTAAATTTTGTACACTTTAGTTAAACACCCTACAGAATGATTTAATTGTGGTTCTAGAGGAGGGAAAATTCTTGCTCCATACTCAGTCTCTATAGACTCATGAGTGAATGATGAAATGAGGTCCTAGGTCACAAGTTGTACATAATAGGATCGTATGTATTGAGGTTCTAATGAAATTAATATCCAACAGATTTCTAAATGTTCCCTTTTAATGATAAAATCCTTGACATATAAAGCTGATTTATATATGATATATATCATATATATGTCCATCCAATTTACTGAGCTGTGTTTGTGTTTAAAGGAGCCACTCTCTGCAAATGGCTTAACCATTTTCTCTGAACAAACGTCTGATGGATAACCCTATAGTTTTCTTTGAAAAGCTGAAAGAAGGGACATATGTGCGCATACTTGCAGTCTTCTAAAGTCCTACAAATTCCTACCATTCCTTCTCACTCACTAAACTCATAGGCTGACTCCTTCAGTCGTACTCACTGAGGTTTACCAGTAAGAAGAGCTTAAAATGAAGTGGCTAACGTTTTACAACTTGAAATATCAGCCTATAAATACTCTCAAGAAAACAAAAGTATCTAGAGAAGAATAGCATGTGACTTTTTCTTTTAGGAGAATGTTGGTGTGGAGCAAGCATGTCTCCTTGCCTGTCCCCTCTCACGTGTGCCCCACACTCCGCAGCCAGAGGCCATTTCTCTTCCCCCTGTATTCCTTCTAGCAAAGAGAATTCAGGCTCTCAAAATACCAGGCTCTTTTGAGGCAGTCTGGACAATAATCTTTCTGAGAATCATGGATTGATTTCCTTGGTCCTTTTCATTTATTGGAGAAAAAAAAAACTTACTTAAAAAGTTAAGAGTTCTGAGCTTGGTTTAAAATGTAGTGGTGCCAGGAAAGTGGATTGACATTAAAAAGGAAAAAAAATCAAGATGGTTTGTGTACACAAAAAATTATTGGGGGAAGGGTGAAGGCAATGAAGTATTTGCCTCCCAATCAAAATTTAAGGGGCACAAAGGAACTCACTAGTAATATTTAACACAGTATTTTAAAGTATCAAAGTAAATGCAACAATTCCATTTGGAAGAAAATACTGTATTGAAATTTTACATAAAAACAAGATCCAACAGACCAAGAATTAGAGTGGGACTAGTGAGGTAAGTATGGAAGTTTAGCATCAGATGTTAGTTTTAAATTTTAAGGTTAAAAAAATTGGGAGAAGTATTTATCTTGTACTTTGTATGTGCTACATATGTGGACCCTAACCCCAGAGGAAACAGTAATACTTAAAATTGTAGCTAGGGTTGTTACAGACACACATGGGGGAACAGAAGGACAAGATAGGAATTTTATACCTCCTGTGAGGCTGAATCATTGTGGAAAAACACAAAGTGAAAACCATGGTTCTTACCCTCAAGGATCTCCTAACACAGATGAGACTAGTAATACTATCAACTGAAGAGAGACTAGTACTTTTTTGTATAAAGGGCTGCTTTGCTTGGCAGCAGAAGCAAAAGAAGAAGAAGAAGAGGAAGAAGAAGAAGAGGGAGGGGTGGAGGGAGAGGAAACTGCCTTTGAGAAGCCGAGCTATCTTAGAGAGTCAAAGGGAAATTTAGCTGTACTGCTAGCTCTGGGTTAGTTTAGAATAGGAAGAAAAAAGTAACAAAGACAAGACATGAAGACAAGAAATGGCAAGAGGGGTTCCAGGAGCACAATGATAGAATGTGGCAGCCTGTTCTCTATGTTACAATGTATCAGTCTGACTAAATGTAGAGATTATTTTTACAAGAGCTTCTTTCCAAGGTGGTTATTGCTGATGATATTTTGATCTGCAAGCACAGAGAACTTACAATGACATTAGCATTCCATTCCACTCATGTTAGATCTCTGTGTGCAATATTTGCAATCCTGGGTTTCTCCAATTTCCAAGTCTTTTGAGAATGCAATTCAGAAATGTAGTTGATCTGGATGCTGTATTTGTTGTAACTGTCTAAGGAAGAATTTTTATTACAAAGACTGCAGAAAATATGGTTTACTGGCCAGAATAGTCAATTCATGGGCCCTTTGTTATCTGCAACTACTGTTTTGCTTTGTTTTGTTTTGTTTTTCTGGTGCCAAGGACTAACCCAGTATTCCAAGTATGATAGTGCTTTTAGTGCTTTACCATGGATTCGCTTCTCCAGACCTTTTTACTTTATGTTTTTGAAATAGTATCTTACTAAGTTACTCAGGCTGGTCTTGAACTTGCAAATCTTGTACTTCAGCCATCCTAGTAGGTGTGATTATGGGTGTGCAGTACTGTGCCTGACCCTAATTTCTTTAAAGTACATGTATAGAAATAAGACTAGCAGGCCCACAATGCTCAGATTTGCCCAGCAAACAGGGACTCGCAAACCATCATGTCATACTTACCTCTGCTCTGTCATGTCTGCATGTGGAAATAAATAAGTTTAAATCATTAGCCTAATTGGACAGGAAGCCAACCTCCCAGAGACAGAGAGACAAAAGAACTTGCCTCCTAGTGTCAGCTCCCTATTACTAGGCTGTGTGATTTAGGGTTAATGATTTACCCCACTTTTCTTAATGTCTGAGTTTCCTCTTAAGCACATGGATAGCATGATATATGCCTTATCTTCTTTACAAGGTTAGCAGTATGATCAATCATAATGTCAATGTGCTGGAAACAATAAAAGGCATTAACAATATTCATGGCGATTAGAAAGTTTTTCCCCCTATGGAAAAAATAAAAGAATTGATTTATAAAGCAAATAGAAACTATTTTTTGATTACCTGGACTTTGGTGAAAACATTGCCACTAAAAAACTAGAATCCCTAAAGGAGAAGTTATTCCACTTTAAAGAAAGAATTATTTTACCCAATTCACCTTAAACAGTGAACCAATCTAGGGCATTTTTAAGAAATTAAATAAGGGGTTCAGTTTTTTACATAATGTGTGAATGTTCTTGGATATGTTTGTCAAATACCTAAGGATCTGACCATCATCATGAGCAAATTTCAGTCTCTGGTGAGTCAACCAGATGTCTCCCCCAAGTCTCCCCTTAAGACCTTCCATGCTTTATAAAAAAACAGTTTAACAAACTGAAGGGAATGCATTTTAAGATGTTCATCTAGTAACAAAAATGTGCAGTGTTGAGTCATGCACCTAGTCCCTCCCTTTGCTGAAGAAGGAAACAAAAGCCAGTTACAACCTCATTCTGCCAATTCCCACTTTTGCCAATACCAGCAACTTCTTTATCATCTGGGATTACCTGTAGAAGGAAGGGGCTGGGATGAGCTAAAGAAGTCTGGAATCTGGGAACCAGAGGAATGAAGGTTGGCAAACATGTAGCATTCTTCTCTGTTTCAGGGAAGCTGTCATGGCTCTGCAGAGAGAGCTGGGAATCCTCAGTTTGGGCTTTCTTCTCTCTAAATCTTGGATAAGTGCCTGCTTTATGGCATTATGGTGACCATTAAAGAGATAGGATCTGTAACTTGTTTAACACAGCACCTGAGCAGCAGAGTTAACTCAGAAAACACTGGCTGTCTCTCCTTCCCCACATCCTCAATCCCTTTAAAGACAAAGATAGAAATGTTCAGAGATGACGTGACTGATTCTGATCACCTAGCTCATTCGTATCTGACCAGCACTTGTGACTCCCAGTGTAGGGTGTTTTCCACTCCATATCTAAACCATCGCCCATCTCTAAAATCCCTGGATGCTGTGCTTTTACAGAGCTTCAGCTGTTTCTCTTTAAAGGCTATCAATGGAATCTCAGTTTGGGGTATATTTCCTCTGCCACTTTCTGTCCAATAGACCTTTCTTGGACTTACTTGGACCTGCTCCCCACTTGTCTTCTTTATTGCTACTTGCAGAGAATGAGTCTGCCATGGAGATAGCCATTTAATAAATACTGTGATTAGAAAAAGAAGACAGGCGGGAGTGCTCCCTCACATGGCTGTGGGCGACTTTCCTCGGTGCCATCTGTTGTGCTAGGGAGGTGCATGTTTATTAAACTTTATTTGTTTTAGTCTTTCAGTACTATTTTACAAAACATATTCAGGATAGATTCGGGACTTGAACTAAAGAGAGTGAAGAGAATACATTTCTGGATTTGGATTTTTTATGGAGATCCTTTATTTTCCCTTCCTCTGGCTCTAAACTCCGGTCCAGTTTGCCAAAGTATCAGATGTCATGAAGACCTTTTTTCCAGAACTTCTAAACAGAAAGATTGGGCTGTTAACTGAAATTTTGTTTTTTACAATCAGTCTTCAGGAAAAACATAATATTTTATTTAAACAGTCTTGTACACTGTTACCTATTGCCCCTTTACAAAATAAAGGTTCATCTACTTTGAGCACAGATCCTCTCTCTGTCTCGCTCTGTCTCTCTCTGTTTCTGTCTTTCCCTATCCATATTAATCTCCATTACCCCTTAAAATGCTGAAGATGCGTAAGATGTGTACAATGTATTTATATCAACATGCTAAATAATGCATAACAGATATCAATTCCCAATTTTCAAAACAAAATCATAAGAAGCATTCATTTTTACATCTCTGAAAATGAGAATTTCTTTAAAAGCTTTTCCATTCCAGCCCCTCATCCCACCAGAATACATGATGCCCCAAAGGTGGTCAATCATGGAGGCCCTGAAAATATAAACCTATCATCCAGTACTTCCATTGGATCCACAGCCATGCACTGACCATGTTCCTGGGATATGTTATTATGTGAGGCATGGTTGTGAGAAGACAGATGTCATCATTGTGTTCCTTGCCCTCAAAGATACCTGTAAGCATGACTGGATGTATGAGGATTCTTCAAAATTCTGTGTAGCTGTGACTCTAACATATTGGATGTGTGAGGGGTTAATCAAATGCCCAGACTTCAAATTGTTGTTATTTGAAAGAAGTGGAAGTCAAAATCATCAGAATGTCAGAAAGCGATAGTGTGACATGCACTCTATCTCCAACAAATTTTGCTGTCATTTAAACCTATGATTTAGACAACAGGAGGGAGGAGAAAAATTATCTATTGATCCAGCAGTCACCCCATCAGACTTGAAAGGTTGCCCAGCTACCCTCAATCTCAGGTATAGAAATCATATCGTTATTACAAATAATATCATTATTTATAGAACCATGAACATTTCATAATACCTCTATATTATGTGTAAATCATAGTCTGAACAGGTGGAACTTTCTAAATATTTCCTTTTTACTAGGACATTTTTCTTGAAAGAGTAAGGGATAATATCTCTTTAGAATGGAAGGCAGCAAAGCAGCTGCCACAAAATGAATCCATGCCCAGGATACTCTGACCACATTATCACCCAGCCTTGCTTGACCGAAGATAATACAGTGGGGTGAGGGAAGAGATAAAAGAAGAGGAAAAGGTACTGCATCTCTGACCTTCTCTACCAGACCTCATCAGTGCTCACATATATCAGAGTATGACTGGCAAGACTTCCGGGGTCTCTGTATTAGTGCAAATGCTCCCCAATTTATAATGTGAGTATGTCCTAAGAAACCATTGTAACTTGAAAATATTGTAAGTAGTGATGCAGTAAATAATCTTCCAAACAACATAGCTTAGAAACACAATACACCGAAAGGGTTGTTTATCCCCCTGATCAAATAGCTGATTGAGAGCTATGGCTCCCTGCTTCTGCCTAGAATTTTAAAAGTCTGAAATTAGAGCCAGGAATGGTAGCACATGTGTGTAATGCCAGATTCAGGAGGCTGAGGCAGGAGGAACATGGCTTTGATGGTAGATTGGGCTACACGGTGAGATCCTGTCTCAAAAAAATTTAAAAACAGAAAGATCACAATTCAAAGTACAGTTTCCACCAAACATATTTCACTTACACACCATGGTAAAGTAAAAAGAAAATTATAAATCAAACTATCCTAAGTTGTGGTCCATCTGTAGAGCAATATCATGGATATTTACATTGGGCAATGCCTACGGTACAGCTCAGGAAGAGCACAGCAGATCATCACTGTTTCCATCCTCACATCAACCTATCGATGTTCTTTCAGTAGGGGTCCTCCAGGTTTTCCTTCTAACATTTAACCAAGTTCCCCTGTCTGAGTGGTAAACTTACAAGAACATCCGAACCTGCGAGAATCCGACATAGGTTGGTAGGTTGGAGGCTGAACTACTAGGAAGGAGGCATATTTTTTATTGCTAGCATTCATAAACTGGTAGGAGAAACACTTTGAGCCACTTGGGGAATTTCGGAAAACAGATCACACAAACAAAAAAAAGCAGAGCTGAGAGAGGGAGGGAGAGTAAGAGAAAGAGGGAGCGGGCAGGAAGGAAGGGAGGAGAATTTGTGAGAGAAATCAAGTCAGGGAAGGGAAGAGAAATTGGTGAAAGGAAATAATAGGGAAGGGGAAGGAAGAAGAGTTGAGAGGAAGATGTGGAGGGAGAGGAAGGGAAGGGAGGCCAGGGGAAGAGAAGGAGAGATAACTCTACTTTTACAATTAAATCAAGTTGGTGCCCATTTTCTAACCGTTCATTTGAGATGCTATAACAGAATACCACAGACTGTGCTTTTCATAACAGAAATTTGTATCTTAAAATAATGGAGGTTGAGAAATCCTAAATCAAACCACGAGTGCGTGAGGGATCTGGGGAGGGCCTACATCCTGGTGGATAGCGAGCCACCTTCTTGCTGTGGGTTGACAAGGCCAAAGGGCAAAGATCTCCTGCATGTTTTTGATGAGTGCAGAAATCTCACTTGTGAGGATTCTATCCTCCTGGCCTACTTACTTTTCAAAGGTCTCCGCTTCCAAGTGTTGTCACACTGGGAATTACATTTTGATGTGTCCATTTGGGGAGGATGTAAGCATTCAGTTCTCTAACTTGTAAAAGAATTGTCTTATCATTATATCCTTAGAGCTTAGAGTTGGACCTGGCACATAATAGACATTCAATAAATTGTCCTAAATCTGTGAATATAATATTTGGCTTCCTGAGTTCAGGTACATCTAAATTCATAAATATATTTTAGTAGATGATCCGGTGTCAAAAATTAATAAATTTCCCCACGTTTGTTAATGTTTGATTTCTCTCACTTCCAAAAAAGCCTTGACTAAATTAAAGATTTTAACATACTAGGCCAAAATCATTTGAAAGTACGATAGGTAGGGGATGATCTCAGACAATGATACCAATGGGCGGCCTGGAACACACCCTGGGGAGGCTAGGTCTTGACAGGAGTACCAAGTTCACAAAGAAGGTTTTCCCTAGAATCTTTAACTCAACAACTCACAACATTTGTGCCTGTTTCAGGCCCAGTGATGCCTATCTGGAGGAAGCCATCTCCCTTCAACCAGCCATTCATCTAGAAGAACCACGCATTCTTCAAGGACCAGCCCACTCCCTCCATCCACCCAGGGAATTTCCGCAGACCTGTCTATCCCTTGGAGAACTCCTCCTGTGAACATATACTACAATCAGGTACTCCACAAAATACTGCAGATGCTAACATTGCACCATCCTGCATTATTTAATAAGTCTGTGTGTGGTGGCGGAACAGAACCGAGCTTTCTGAAGGTCAGGAATACTGGAGAGCTCAGCATGAAACTCGTCAGAAGTGCTTAGGAAATACTTGTGCACAGATAGAAAGATGGATGATTCGGGTAGGCACCTGGGGATAGGAAGTAGGCATGAAAGGAATGGATGATTTGGATAGTGTGGGGTCCTAAAAATCAATTTCGCACATTTCACAGTGAGTGGATCATAGCCCTGGGAAATGGTTGGTTGACATCTGTGCCATGTTACAACTCTCATTCCTTGATTTATTTTATCAACACAGGTCTAGTCCTCAGTGATTAATTGTCAGGCAACACTGCATAGAAGGTATTTTTCATAATGCCACCCACTAACCTTGAGTGACTGCTTTTTAGCCAGGGTTAATTAACCACATATCACTTCTAAGCTTTTAGGAGACCACAAATTGAGCAAACTGCTAGAAAATGCCATTTCATCTCTGCAACTGAGATGACAGTAGTCAAAGCAAGTGCAAATTCGCATTGATTTCATACCTGCACACACACACACACACACACACACACACACACTAAATACATGATTAAGATTTCAATGAAATGTAAAGTTCCATTTCATTTCATTTTAAGGGCATATTCCCCAAATCATTTAATTACAGTTAGAGCTATCAAAACCTAAAGCATCACAATAAACTGGTTTTGAAACCCATCTCAAAAAGAGGGCTATAACTTGGACCACATGTCTGAGAGTTCACAGAAATAGAAAGTTCTACAAAGAGGATTGTCTAGATTTCTGAAAAGTATGTTTAGGTGGAAACCTCCAGCCATGCCCGCTGTGTGTCATCTATAGGTGTTACACTGCACAAATATAGCAGATGCCTCATCATGATCCCGCTTTGGCCAGAACTTTTCATGAAGGTATGTTCTTTTTCTCAATTAGAAACACGAGGTCTTGGTATGAGGAAGGTATAGGCCAACTGTGTTTCCTCAAAACTTTGAAGTTTCTAGAACAATATCTTGTGGAAAAAATAGGTTCTAAGTACCTTATAAATATGTGTACATATCCCCCGTGGGATGCTGAAACAGGAGGACCATGAGATAGATTGTGAATTCAAGGCCAGCCTGAGATACACAGCAAGGCTGAAGCCGGTCTAGACTTTGGAGAGATCTTTTCTTTTATGCTCTTTCCCTTCTTTCTTTGCTCAAAACCTGGCCTGCACAGTAAGAATATGGAAACTTCTGAAAGACAAAATCTTAATGGCATTCAAAAGATGTACATAGCTTGAAAAGACAAAGAAAAAGGGTGAATAACTTTTATCTTGTGAGAGAAGCTTGAGCACATGAGGTACCAGGTAGATGCAGTAGAACTTCTAAGCAATGGGAAAGCCCTAAATGGGTTGGCACTAGAGGACACTTGGGCTCTTCCTCTGGGCAGCCATAATTAAAGTAAGTGAGGGTGGCTTTTGGGTGACAGTGGGTAGAGGAACTACAAGGTTTTAAAGTACCACCTACTGTTAATATAGCTAACGAATCCCAAAGATATTTCTGCTCATGCACCAAAGCCAGGGCCACTGGCTTAACTATGACTTGTCTTGGTCTTTGCCAAAATATGAGACCCACCCTTTCCTGTTCTCTGTGTCCACCCTGACCCCATCAGACCATTGCAATCTAGGACTCTTCTCCTTCTTCCTCTGCTCCTTTCCAAAGGGCCAGCCCTGTCTAGAAAGCCACTCCACAAATCTTAGTCACTAATCATATAGCATCACTATGAGAGAGCTAACAGAATATGCTCTCAGTTACATGGACAGTTAAATTGACTAAATACAGGACCAGGGGTTTAGCTCAGTGGTTCCACTGCCTGCCTCACAAATGCAAGGACCCAAGTTCAATCCCTGAAATCCAAACAAAACAGAGCAAAAAGTAAATAAATAAAATAAAATTAAAAAAATAAAATGACGAATGATACACTTTAACTATTTCCACACTAAGAAGTTACATCCAGAGCTGCAGTTTTTTCTCCTGGCTCTTGGGCTTTGTCTCTGGTTGCCTGTGACCTGGGTTTTTCTTTTACTTCCCAAACCTATCCCTACCTCAGAAGCAAAGGCCATGCTGCCCCCCAACAGCCAGGAGGCCACTACTACTGACCAAGAGTAAGTGCTGAGTGATGCTGAGAGAAGCACCGAGAGAAGTCCTTTCTGAGAGTGCTTGGGGTCTGTACCACACGAGAACCCTCTCTTAGGGCATTTCCTCACCCTTGGAACAACTGCAAACTTGGTGAGGCAAATAGCATTTTTGCAGCATGATAGTTAAAATCTAAACTAAGTAAAAAGCAGGCCGAAACCAGGGAACACATGTCTCACATCGTCCCAAATATTCCTCACTATGTGACTCCCATAAACACCATCTGCTGTGTTAATTTGTAAAGAATTACAAGGTTCTTAAAATTACACTTTGCTCTCTGTAGCGTACACTGTGTCTATTAAGGGGGAGACTTGAGAATGCACATCACATCTAGTCAGATGCTAAGATCTTTTTCCTTCCTATGCTGGGATCTCACTGAAAGTTTGCTAGGACTGCATGGAATTTTGAGAACGGCATCCTTTTCTGCTCAGTCCAGCTGTGTGCATGTGGGAGCGTGGGAGTGACAAAAAGGAAACAAAATGCACAGAACAAAAGATCATATTCTGAGTATCTGACATATTTTTGAATTCTACATTCATCCCCCACTGCACCAAGTCTTCAAAGAATCAGAAGGGTCAGATTGGGGAAATTCCTTAGGAGAGGTTTCCTTCTGCACGGCTGGCTTGTGACCTCCACGACTCCCTCCCAAAGTCCTTTAGTGGTAGCTGCAGATCCAAGGGAGAGCATCTCATGCCCAAATGTGCACCTTTCATAATGCATGGCTTTGGTAATAGGCTGCAAATATAAACTTTTAGGTGAACTGAGCTCCCAGAAAGTGTTGCTAGTTTCAAAAGGTGGTAAGTGGTGGTTAAAAATAAGAAGGGACACCTGAGTGTGGTGGTACATATCTGTAATCCCAGCACTCAGGAGACTAACGCAGAAGGATTGCCACAAGTTCAAAGACAGCATAGACTACATATTGAGTTCATGGCCAGCTCGAATTAGGTTGTGAAACCCTGTCACAAAAAAAACAAAACAACAAAACAAAACAAAACACCAATGAAACATAAAATAAAAAGGCAGAGGAAAGAGTCTTAGGCTCAGTAATACTTAAGCTGGAAACAAATGCAGATTTCTGGACCTTTTTTCCTAAGTGATTATGTTTAAGTAGCTCTAGATTAAGTTCTAGATATTTTCACTTATTTTTATTCATCTTTATTTCTGTAGTGCTAGGGATTAAACTTTGGGTCTCATATATGCTAGGGAAGTGCTCTCCTACTAAACTACACTCCCAGTGAATTTGTATTTTTAAATAAGGCTTTTTAAAATTATAGCCAAGTACTAGAAACTAATCATTTGATTAATCAAAATCACTCCAATTTGACTCAGGAATCTGCATTTTTAATATTTCTGTGAAATTCTGTTGATCAAGCTAATTATGAGTTTGGCAATCAATTGTTGGTAGTAAGCTTGAAAGAGGATCAAGGATGTACAATGAGGCCAATTTTGCTTAATTCTTAATGAATTAGACACTATTTCAAAAACACGAGTCTAAACCAAATCACTTAATTAGAAAAGCTTTGGTGCCTGAGAAATTAAAACAATACAGAATAAATACACCCTGCTATAACATTTCAAAAGAGTCCCTGCATAAAGAAGAGGAAAGTTGCACCAGTTCTTCAAATTCCTTGCCTATCATTGCCTAATCTATACACATGTAGACAACAAATAAGGCTAAGTTGATATGACAGACAAAGTGAAAGAGGTTGCTGATCTTATTTGGGCATAGAGAACATAGAGAAATTTTGTAATATCTCAAAAATAAAACTAAAACTAAAAGGTAGGCTCCTGAATCAGGCAATATTTTATAGATATTGACAAACTGAAGTCCAAATTCTACTGATTTCCAAAAATTTTCTGAAAATTTACTCCCAAGCTGCTCTTCCTGTGGTCCCAACCTCTCTGTTCCCTTGTAATTTTGCCCCAATCCTCTAAGAAAAGAGATTCCCTGAATACCCCATATAATCCCTAGGTGCCCACTCTGCCATCTTTTTGTTGCACTGAAGCATCCTCTACATCCCAAGTCAAAACTTGCCTGTGTCTGACTCTGTAGACTGTGCAGAATTCCCTCTTCTCTCACCTACAATGGAGCAGTCTGTCTGATATCAGGCAATAACATTTTTTCTCAGACAAATCCTGAAAGAGCCTTCTTTGGGCAAGTGGACAAAATGGTCTTATCCACAATTTCTGAGTCAGACATCTGTTTGTGGCTGCTTCCTGTCTTTCAATACCTCATTAAAAAGAAAAGAAAAAAAATGAGCAAAAGGAGAAATAAAAGTTTCTGAGTGAAGATTCTCCATTCATTT
This sequence comes from Fukomys damarensis, assembly GCF_012274545.1. Classification (NCBI taxonomy): domain Eukaryota; kingdom Metazoa; phylum Chordata; class Mammalia; order Rodentia; family Bathyergidae; genus Fukomys; species Fukomys damarensis. The sequence continues at coordinate 55,204,019 of NW_022900914.1, read as the reverse complement.
ATAATTATCTGAGTTGAATAAACACGATCATTGATTGCAATTATGTCACTGATAATATGGAATTGGAATAGGGTTGACATTTGATAATGCATTTGTCATCTGCATATATAACAGTAGAGTGAAATGAAAATGCTGTAATCATTAGTTTGCATTTATATGAGAGGGAGGGAGGAAGGAAGGAGAGAGAAAGGGAGAGAGAGAGAGAGAGAGAGAGAGAGAGAGAGAGAGAGAATGAAAAGTTCATCTGTTATTATCTGTTACCTTTGGGTACCCCTTCCACCAATAATTAGAGCATGAACTGTGAGGGAAAGACCACATTTCTTTGCAACCAGAAGGAGTTTCTTTAATACTGAGGAAAGACAAAATTACAATAATTCAGTTTAAAGATCATAATTTGCTTTATTTTGTAATTCTAGAATCAGCAACATTTTGTTTCACAAGAAAAAAATGAATTTTCTGATCAGCTGAGCAGAAGAGTTTGACTTTATAGATAGAAAGGTCTTGAAAAAAGCAAACACAAAAACAATGGAATGGTTGTTTCAAAGTTGCTTCTGGGTGGAGACAGAAAAACAGCATAATAAACAAATAGTAAATTAAAAGTTACTTCTGGTTACCTTTTGTGTATGAGGATGAATGCAGAGGGAGCTCTATTACCATGCTAATGGAAACAGGGCTAATCAAGAAATTTGTCTGCTGTCTCTCTAATCCTGACTAAATCAGAAGTTCAGATGAACACCTTAGTTTCAGCCTACAGCTGGGGAACTTTAGCATGAGTAACGCCTTTTTGATGTTTACCATTGTCCGTTGGACCCCATTACAAGAACTCAGTCTTTTTTTTTTTTTATTGAGTTTATTGGTACATGCTAGGTATACAGTACAGTTACATTCATTACTGGGATCTTGTACCTTTACATGACAGGTCTTGGTTCTCATTTTTTCCCCTTGTCCCTGCTCTCCCTTCACCCCCTCCTCTCCTCCTCATTTACAAGCATTTTATTTCCATTTTCTTATATTTTTTTCTTTTCCCTTACTCCCTTTCCCCTACCCTTCCCACTTTCACTACACCTTTAGCCCTTTTCTTCCTATTTCACATTGTTAATTACCCCATTAGGATCTTGTATACTATTATAGTTTTTCACACCAGAGAAACTACTCAGTATTTACATGTGTGACTTATTTATTTCACTTAAGAGTATATCCTCAAAATGTATCCATTTTCCTATGAATGACTCTAATTTCTCATTCTTTATGGCTGAGTAGTATTCCATTTGATAGAAAAACCATATCTTCTTTATCCAGTTTCCAACTGATGGGCAAATGGGCTATTTCCATGTTTTAGCTATTGCAAACTGTGCCGCTATAAACATAGGTGTGCATATGTCACTGTGATATGATTCTTTTAAATCTTTTGGAAAGTTACCCAGCAGAGGGGTGGCTGGGTCAAATGGAACCTCTAATCCTAGCTCTTTGAGGTATCTCCATATTGATTTCCATAGTGGTTGCACCAGTCTGCACTCCCACCAACAATGGAGAAGGGTTCCTTTCCCCCACAACCCCGCCAACATTTGTTATTGTGTGCTTTCTTGATAGCAGCCATTCTTTGTGGGGTGAGGTGGAATCTCAGTGTTGTTTTCATCTGCATCTCTGAAATGACCAGTGATGTGGAACATTTTTTCATATATTTACTTGCTGCTTTTACTTCTTTGTCTGTCATTTTTTTATTTAGCAAATCTCAATAAGGTCTTGCAATTAGTGATAGACTAAATATGTAAATCAAAACTCTATCATGTTATTGCTAAGATTCTCAGGCTGAGGCCACAGAGGAAAGTGAATCCCCAAATTTGAGTTTATCCAGAATTGAATACCAGCCTGATTCTTCGCATTCACAGCTACCTGGCCATGCAAAGCCATGAAAAGCTACAGTGAAGCTCCAAAAGTTATTTTAGTGTCTTCTAGAGGACTATGATAACATGACATAGGGAAAGGGGAAATGAATCCTTTGATAAGGAAATCAATATTATTCCATTACACATTATTATGAAAATGAAAATGCAAGTTCTAGTCTATTTTCGCTATCTGTCCCACCTTCTCTCCTTTTCAATGCCTCCTTGCCTTGAAATAATCTTTTTGAGGGGAGCAATGAAGATGAAAACAAGAGCCTCAGGCATGCTAGACATTGCTAGGATTGCGACTGCTGAGCTACTCCTGCAGCTCCTTTCCAAGAGTTTTGAAGCATGCATAGACTGAAGTTATCCCTCGTTACTTTTCTGTGCAGTGCCAGGCAATTTCCTTACCAAACCTCAGACTTCATCTGTAGAACTATGAAAATGATGCCTAACTCTATTGTGATAAGAATAGAGACAATGGATGCAAAATGTCTGACCCTGAATTTAGCACGAACATGGTATCCAAGAAAGAAATCCCCTACCCTGAACTTAGCTTATCTTGATAATAAACTAGTTAAGGAGTAGCGTAGCTTTCAGCATCTGAGTCATAGATAGATGAAATAAATGATGGTGGCCTGAATGTGGGTTGTATAGTGGACTGAATATATTGTTTTACAGGCTGGGCCTGAGTTTGTCAAGACTTATCATTTACAAATTTTCAAGTACCTGTGTGACATTTAATACTCATAAAATTTTTCACCAATTTAAAGTCTACTCATAACATAATTAAAATATGCAGCAAATGAAAAGAGCGAACCAGACATGGAACCTGATATTTTACAAATAATTGAGTGAGGAATTCAAACTCTGACAACTATGGTTTCTTATACTAAGGAAGAGTTGGGAGGAAATGCTGCAGGTTAATTCCTCCTTTTCAGTCCTACGCATGGGTAATGAAATCAGTAGTGAACACATCTCACTGATGACTTTAATCAAATGGAACACCTGTAACGACCAAGAAGAGGGAGATTCCCCAAAGCAGCTAGAGTGGATTCTATTTTGGTCTCCCTCATTGGCATGTCGAGGAAGCCAGATGCAGCAGGCCTGTCAAGATTGCTGCACACTGAACAAGATACTAAGTGGGGAGCTAGTATACCTCAGCAACAAGAGGTCTCTAAAGAGGACAGCCACAAAATCTCATAAGCATTCCTCCCACTATGATGCACTGTTTCAGGATCTAGCATTAGAGAATCACTGTGTTTTGTTTGTATGAACCTAGAATGTCCCCGTTAAAATACTAATACAGTTGAAGAAGGCCACAAGTATGATGTGTTTACTGGTTTATATCTATTTCTACCATTAGACTGCAAAGTTCTAGGCATTAGAAATCAGAAGAGAGCTCAACTCCTGGGTAAAATCAGCTGAAAATCAGACTTGAGAGTGGAAACTCATGTGTGGGCTCAAGTACTTTCACTCCCTATGCATAATTCCAAGAGGCAGAGAGATCAAGATTGCTTGGAAGTTCATCTCTGTCTTCATCACCTATGTGACAACAGATAGCAGGCCAGGCTTAGATCACCCAGCTATGCCCTTTCCTCCCCAACTCTTCCACTCAGATCCAGAGAATTCCCACCCCTGCAGAGAACTTCCCAACCTGAATGGGCCTTCTACATGAACCCCCTTTCAAGAAATATACCCCCGTCCCCTGGATCTTATGATTAAACAAAGTCCATAAAATGGAAAACAATGAAGGTCCAAACTTAGCTGGGTATGTTGATGCAAGCCTGTAATCCCAGCACTCTGGGAGGCTGAGTCAGAAAAATCACAAGTTTGAGCTCAGCTTTGGCTACACAGCAATAAAGCTAGACCCTGGATGTAGCTCAACATGAACACTCTAAATTCAATCGCTAGTACCAAAAATACAAAAGCAAAACAAAAAAAAATTCCAAACCAATAAATACTACATATGTAAACAGAGTACTAGGACATTGTGCTTTTTTTTATAGAAACCCCACGAGTAAGATAACAAAGCACAGATGCAGGTGTCCCTCTGTGTTAGCCACAGGCTGAAAAATCATACAAGTCAGGCTTTTATCACCAGGTACACTGGAATCTACCACCACAATCTATATTAATCAGTGGATCACTCTGTCTAACAATAAGTATTTACTGAGCATCTACATAATGTTGAGCCATGTTTACTTCTGATGTATGTTGAACTGCACCTCTCTTAGGTTGAAGTTCTGACCCCAAATACCTTACAATGTAATGGCATGTTGAGATGGGCCCTTTAAAGTGGTGGTTAAGTTAAAATAAGGTTATTAGGCCAAATGATAGTCCAACATGACTGGTGTCCTTAAGGAAGAGATCAGGACATGAATGTAAACAGAGAGAAGGCACTTATGAAGATGGCAGGAGAATTCTGACAGCTGCCCGCAAGTCAAGGGAAGAAGCCTCAGAGGAAGCCAACCTTGCTGACACCTGGACCTCAAACTTCTATTTTCCAAATATATGAGAAAAAAAAAATCTTCCTGAAAGCTGTGATACTCTGTTATGGTAGCCTTCACCAACAAATGGCAACAGATTGCCAGGTAATAATTTGTCCAGTTTTGGCAGCTTGTTTAAACATAGGAGTCCGAGAGAACTGAGCTGAGGGGTGGTCTGGAGATATGAATGCCTCCAGATAGCCTGATTTCTCAGAAAGCTCTTCAATATTTCGCAGAACAAAACTTATATCAATTTGTCTTAACAAGAATGGAGCTTCATCTCCTCCAACACTTGAAAAATGGATTTCCCTAGTCTCTGAGTACATTTCTTGTGGTGAATACCAGGCTGACTGCTTTGACCTTTGTCATGCTTCTCAAAGAAATCTTCCATTTCTTATTAAAAACTAGTAGACACTGGATGCAAAATAAATAAATAAATCCAATTTAAAGCCATCTTTCTAATTTGGCCTTCACACATTTCTCATTCCACAAAACTGTAAAAGACAAATTTACCTCATGTTCTCTCACAATTTAATTCCGGTAAAAATGTGACTTCTATACGCTGTACTAAAGCTTGCAGGTGTTACTTATTTAGAAATCTAAATGAAGTATTTTAGGTAGTGTATTAGTCAGCTTTCCCATTGTTGAGGCACAGCACCTGATGCCCACAAATTAAATGAAGAAAAGTTTAGTTGACAGTTTCGGGAGATCCAGTCCATAGTCTGCTGGCTCCAAGCAGAAACATCACAGTGCAAGTATATAGAAAAGCAAAGATGCTTAGCCAGGAAACAGAACAGGGAACAATGCAGGCAGGCAGGAGCCAGGGACCATATATACTGGAAACCACCTCCATGACCTACACAGACACATCCAGAGCATGCTTTACTAATCTGCTAGGTGCTTCTTAATCCAATGAAGTTGATATATCAGGTTTAATAGTCACAGCCAGCTATGTAATTCCTATTCTTTTATTGGTAAATTCTGTTCAAAGTTTTGGTGTTCTGATTTAAGTTCTGATTTAGTATACTGGTACTTCCACCATTTAGCTGAGAGCTGGGAATTTACAACACCTTAACAAAAGTACACATGTTGACATAAAAATAGTGAAGAAACCCAGGCAAAGCTGGATCATGGCCAGCTGCTAGTCTTGGTTTCTTTAATCTATGAGTTAAAACTGAGAGTTATGTAATGATCACAGTGTTAGACTGTGGGGACACAGCAAGACAGTCACACTCATTACTTGAACAGAAGTATAATCTAAAGTATAGTTTTTAAACTTCAGCACTACTGATATTTTGGAGCAGCCAATTCTTTGTTGTAGAAGGCGACCATCCACATTGTAGGATATTTGTCAACATCTGTGACTTCTACCAACTAGACAGATGTAGCACCCCCTCCATATGACAAACAAAAATATCTACAGGCATTGCTAAATGTTCCAGGAGAAGGCAAAATTGCTCCCAGTTAAGGACCATTGGGCTAATGAGGGAGATAGACAATTTAAAAAGTAATTATCATTCATCAAAAGAAGTGTTACGATATAGATGCAATGCACATTACCTGAGAGGAAGTGGTGGTGCAAAAGAAAAGGAAAAAAAAAAAAAAGCTGTTACACCAGTGAGGATATAAAATAAAAATAGATAACAGCAATTGTTGGGTGTCTATAGTATGTCCCATTCTTGATTTTGATTGCTTATTGAATCCTTAAAAAATACGTACTCATGAGATGAACACTTGACAGGCCCAAAGACACTCTGCTTGTTTAGTTAGAAAAACTAGGCATCAAATCTGATTTCTAAGCCCAAGCCTAGCTAGGAAAACCTTTCCTACTTGAGAAAACTAACATGACTTACAGCTTTAAAAACTCTTCTGTAAATATGGAGCTTGGAGAGAAGAGTTATGACACTCAGTAAAAGTATCATTGAGAAAATTTAAATTAGAGACCCATTTAATCAACGACTAGAGGTTCTCCTGGAAAGGCTCCAGGGTTCTGTGGCACCTGGCCTTTAGACATGAGGTCTACATGTCATGGTTAATTGGAGGCATCAATCCACGCAGGACTAAATAGTACTTACAGAACCAGTAAAACATTGCTCCTAGATGTGCCTCTGAGGATGTTTCCAGAGCAAACTGGCATGTGGGTGGGGAAGACTGGCCCACAGTGTGAATGCCCTCATCCTATTGGCTGGATCCACATGGAAGAAGAGAGGCATGTTCCTCTCCCCCTGGAGCTAGGATGTACTCTTCTCATGGCTCTCTGACCTTGAGATGGCAGGAATCAAACTAGTGACTCCTGGGACTCTCAGGCCTTTGATCTTAGACTGGGGGTTACACTATTGGCTCCCATCTATCTGAGGCCTTTGGGCATTGACTGAGCCATACTACCAACATCAGAGGGTCTTCATCTTGCAGATCGCCACTCTGGGACATATCAGTTTCCATGAGCACATGAACCAATCCCTATAATAAAAATAAATCCCTCATCTCCTCTTCTGCCTCCTTTCCCCACCCCTCCCCTTCTTCCTCTTCTAGTTCTCTTCCTTTTCTTTTTCTTCTTTTTCTCTCTCCCCTCCATCTGTCTCTCTTCCCCACCCTCTCTCTCTTTCTCTCTCTGTCTCATTACAGAAGGAGCCAGAAGCAGAATATGTACATGTGTATGTTATTGCTTCATCGCTCTGGAGAAACAGTATTACACCATGTATTTTCCTGGTGTTTAAGAGACCTCAAATATCCATCTACCAAATGATTTTTAAACTTAGGTCCAATTGTCTCACATTTATAGGAGTTTGTGTCATGGTAAAATGATATCTTCAATCTGTTCCCATTGTCTCATTTAATTAATAATAATGCTTAGTTTCCCTCTCAAAAATGCCCCAATTTGGATAAATTTTGTGATCACTTTACTATTAGTTGAATTAAATCCTGAGGTGAAAAAAAATTATTAGGCCAGCTATTTTATCTTTTTATATTATCAGATTCGCCTTGTGAAAATCCAATCCATTATCTGCAATAAACACATGTGTTACTTCACTTTTCTGCCTAAAATCCTCCAGTGCCACAGATAATATCCAAAAAGATCATAGCAAATTTGACCTCATTTTGACTCTTCAGCCTTCCCTCTTCTACCTCACATTCTCCAAACAGATCATGCTTTCCAGACTCTGGGCTTTCAAACATTTTTCTCTCTTTCTGTGTCCTTTGCAACCTTTGGTTTAGTCACATTGACTCCTGCGTCATAACCTGCGATGTCCTGTTCTCTTTTCACCTGCTTTTTGACGATCTCTTCAAATGTCATCATTAAATAATACCCCATTTCCCTAGATTCATCATCACTTCATGTGTGTATGTGCTGAATTCCATGAATCTGTCTGTCATAGTTGTTCTCATCTTGTGAATGCAGTTTCCTCTGTATTATTTGTGTTGTTCTAAAGTTACTATTGTCTTCTTATCATGAATACCTTCAATACCTGGTATTCAGTTGATATCTCATGGATATTTGTTGATTAATTACACCATGTGTGTCTACTAAAATCATCATTGGTCACTATTTCCTCACCAAATTTAACATTAAAAATTAACAGATTTACCTGCTTCACTGCCTCATTTCCTTGTGATATGAAAAACTTACATTGAATGAATTGCATGTTTTTCCCTTGTTAATCTGTACTTTGTTATAGAGAGCACTACCATGACTAGCAATACGCAAAAAAGATATTTCCTCTTTCTTACAGTAACACACACGCAAGTAAGGAGCTGTGTGATATAGTAATAAGCCAAAGTACCTGTAATTATTTCCCATTTTGCTTTTAGTTTTTTGGTGAAGTCAGGTAAGTCAGCGAACTTTAGTAGATCTCAGCTTTCTAAAGGAAAGTGTTATATGTAACAAAATAAATAATTTATAAGTTTTTTTTCCTCTCAACTAGAAGTCATCACATAAAGGTGGATCAAAGTCTTCTGGCTAGTTGTAAATGAGGCAGCGTTGACTTGACCTTCTTATTGCGATACTTTTCCCTTAATATTTTAAAAAAGTATTTAAAATTACAAAACAGCAAGTTAAATATTTTGAACAACACTAATGTGAATAAAAAGTGAAAATCTTTTCACCACACACACACACACACACATATTCACACCTTCCAGTTCTGAAAATGTGTTGATAGCTGTGCAGACCTCTTTCTGTGTACACACAGGGAACAAGATAAGACACATTCATATATAATATTTTTTCAGCAAGATGGGAGTTTCAGCACTGTATTCTTATATTTGCTTCTTCTTTAATTCAGCAGAGCATCTGTATTACTACTTGGGCAATGGCAGTGCAACATAAATGTCCCAGCTTTTGCTATGATTTCATTATATCCTCCATTTTTAGTAAACTATCACTTATTTAAATGTCATTTATTTAAATGCTTTCCTATATTTTGGCATATGTGCTGTCAAAATTGTTTTCTCTTTGTGTTGTAACAAATTACCACATACTTAGCAGCTTGGGTTAACATAATTTTATTACATACTTCAGAAGCCTAACACAAGGTTTAAGGACTGAAATCAAGGTTTTGCCAGTGCCACACTCCTTTCATAATCTATTTCCTTGTCTTGTCCACTTCCAAAAGTAGTCTACTGTTTTTGTCTTACACCTCCTTCCCCCAACCGAAAGTTAGCAATTTAGCTGTTCTTTAACCCTACTTCTGCGGCTATGTCACTCTAGCTCCAGGCAGGAAACAAAAATTCTCAACTTTTAAGAACTTCTGCAATTACAATAGAATTTGCTGGATAACACAAATAAATTTTCTTTCTTGAGGTATCTAAACTTAATCACATAGAGCAAGTTCCTTTAGCCATCCAATGTGTCCATACGCAGTAGTGGTGTAGACTAGAACATGGGATTATCTTTCTGCCTACTGCATTTTCAATATGTCAGTGTCACCACCACTTAGGCAGTGCTCACGCTCTTATGTATGTTCTTGCACATGTGACTGAGCATGTTTGTGGAGCAGGTTCCCCATAGATCACTGGGTCCAGAAACATTATGCACATTCTCCAGCTGTGAAAAATACTGAGAAGCTGCTCTCTTGAAAAAGTGGCTGCCTTGTTTTAAACATTCTTCATAAATTTATAAATACTGGAAAATGTGGCAAGAGAAAAACATAACTGTGGCAAAATAATTTAAAATGGTTTAAAATCCTAGCTCAACTATAGTTTGTACAGTTATGAAAGGATAGAAATAGAATGGTATTATCTAACAAGGACACTTTCATCTTTTGTTGAAAGATTGATAAAGGAAATTGTAAGAAAAAAATACTTTATACAGTGATGTACGTTTCATCAACCTGTTTTTCAAAGTATTGCCTTGAGCTGAGTAAACCTACAGCAGTAGACCGAAGTTCAAGAAAATGACATTCCCCAGAGCATAGTCACCCTACTGACCTGGCTGCCTCAAACTTTGCTTTTTCTTGTACTGTCACCCCTCATTTCAACTACTCTAATGCTACCAGATAAATAAAAATGTTCTTCTCTCTGTTCCTCTCTCTCTCCCTTCCCCTCTCTCCTTTCCTCTGCCCTGCCCTTCCCTCTCTGCTCTCCAGCTCTCCCTATCTCTCCCCTGAGCCAGGCAAACCTGTCAACGAGTCACCAATTTAAAACATAATTATAAGAGAGCTAAGAATATTGAAATATGACCCTAAATTTGGGGTTTGGTGTGATAAAAGGAAACTCTGACATCTTCTACATGTATCTGTAGTACATAAGTGTCTTAAGAGCAAATCCATATATAAAATATATTAATCAGGTTAACCACTTTTCAAAAGCCAATAAAATCTATTACTTATACCCTTATTGCCCTGCTTTAAAATCAAACAAAAATGTTTTTAATAAAATAGGATCTATGTATAAATGTTATAAATCTTCCAAATTTAGCACATTCCTATAAATTTATAAAAAAAGATTAAATGCTCACAATTAGCTTTACAATGTTGGACAGTTCCTGTCCTCTATAAGGACCCTATTTCAAGCAATAATTCAAAATCCAATGAACTAAAATGTACACAACGTTTCACAATTTATGAAGTAACTTTTAATGCCTAGTTTCAGCTTAATCCTCAGAATAGTGTTTTATAATTTTATATAGCAGAAGTTAAAGGTCCAAAAAGGGAAAGGAAAACAAAGACAAAATTGATGAGAATTAGAATTTAAATGCAAATATATGCAAAACAACTTTTGAAACTGATATGGCTTCTGAGATAAAATCAAACTGTAAATTGACATTGTTTCACATTTTCCACAGAAATATGACTTCCTATAAACATGTCAAATTTTTTATGTCAATTTTTATGCATTTATTTGGTAATATATCCCAATTTTTCATGATGTCTATTCAAATTGATAAATATCTTGAAGTTTAAATGCTAAAAAGCACATCTAAACACAATCCTACCTCAAATTACTGAAATTACTTAGTCTATAGAGTAGAAGCTAGTATTTCCCATATCATACTCAGAGGAATGATAAAAAAAACTTGTAGGAAAGAATGGAGTATGATTCCTATTAGTTGAAAGAGCTGACTGATACTGAATAATTTTACCCTTTTTAAAAACCTGTACCATTTCAATATTATTTTAATACACTTTTCCACAGTATTCCAAGGGAGATATGAAATATTTAAAGGCCAGTTAATCATAACAGTGGTTCTTATCAAGCATAAATCTATTTGTAAACAGATTAATGCTTAACCAACTTTTTAATTTGCATCTTGATATTGGTCATAGCGCAGCTGCTGGCAAAGAAAATCTAATAAAGTTTTTAAAATCTTAAGACAATAAGAATTTCCACCATTAAACGAGTGTCTGCTATGGTCCAGGCAACTTACAAAGATTATCCCCCAACTTCACTGTAGCCCTAAACCAAGGAACACTTAGCTCCTTTTTATTAATAGATAAAGAGGATTTCAGATACCTTAAGAAATTCGCCAATATTCCTAAGACTAGCCAGTTGCTGGTTCTAAACCCAGAGGAACCTGTGAATTCTTTATTATGCCATGCCGGTTACTCCAGTACAGCAGAAAACAGAATGGAAGGGAAGAGATTGTCAAAACAACTCCACCATATCTGTCTCTCCACGCAGTGGATGTGAGATTTGACACACTCCTGCAGCAGTAATGGAGCAGGACTGAAGAGACAATGGAAGACACTTGAAGAGGCCCTTAGGACGGCTGATCCCATAGCCAATGGACCCACCACCTTCACTACAACCACCACTACTCCTGACAGGGGAACAATACGGATTTCCCCTTAACAGATGCCAAATGTGAGGAGTTTGTGGTCTCACAACATCAAGTAATAAATCCATGAAGCAAAGGAGGAAGTTAGGAGAGTTCTATTGGCAATAAGTGGAAGAAGAGTACCTCTTGAATTGTCAGGAGGGGTCCCAAGGGGGTGGCCCCTGAGGCTCTTTCTAAAGGGTAATTTATATAGCGAAATTACAACCTGAATACAATGTGGGTCAGACACAACAGTATAAGATTAAAAGTACAGCTAATATTGATCCGATAGGGAAATATGACAAGGTACAAGGAAAGAACAGTGGCATTTTTGGCGGAACAGAAGGGAGCATAAGTCTGAATGTTCTGGTCACCTACCAATGTGCCTGATATCTATCTGCTCTACTGGATCAGGTGGTGGTTACGACAGCATTGTCTCAGGGTGCTGTTTATCTTTCAGGCTTGGCTATTGCATCTCCATCCTGGGGCTCTCTTTAGATTTGCTCTAGTCACAATTCTGATTTATCTATTTGTGTGTATGTGTGTGTTGACTTCTTGAGGGCCCAATCTATCTCTGAGTGTACATTAATTTTTACCTAATTTAGCAGCCTATAATATGATCACAACTATCACTGAAATCAAATGATGGTCTTTCAAATATCCATGTAAACTACCTCATACAACACATACACTCTACAACATCTTTCTTGGGGAATCCATGTGTGAAAGCGCTGATGGTTTCAGACCAAAATAAATCAATTTGATTTCACTCAGCTTTCCCAACTTCTATTGGGTGATAGAAATACCCCCGCCCTGCACGCGCACACACACTCCCATGATAGCCATTGCACTTTCCCAGAACCCATGTTCAGAGGAACATACTAGGAATTTACTCATGAACAGGATGCTCTCTGTAACCTAACTCTCCCATGCCACTGCCCAAAAGATGGAGCTAGGAACACAGAAGTCTCTGGGCCTTCTTTTGCCCTGATCACTGGCCTTCGTGGAAATAAGGTATTTGTATGTGATGTTAAATACTCCATGCAAGAAATGCCACAATCTAATACAGTTCCACCATTAGTGAGGTAAAAGTGATAGCATTTCTAGTTCCCTGTCAGCTTAATTAGAGGAAGTCAAACACAATTTCAAGGCATTAGTGCCAATTTGGTGCAGTAGACTGCAAGGAGGCAGGCCTAACAGTAGATTCCAGTGGGAAAATGTCCACTCCTGTCCTCTAACAATTGCAATGAGAATCTTAATTACAATACCACTGTAGGGGGAATCTGTTATAAGTGCCATTACGAACAGTCTGATTGCAGAAATCTTTTCATCTAAAAACTAATTAAACCATTGTTTCCTTTTTGACTATAATAGTAAGTGTAAGTTTTTCATTTATGAAAACAGCTATACAACCTTTCCTTATATCTAAAGAGCATCTCTTTTATCTATGGGTCAGAATGATTTTAGAAATTAGAAACATTGTGAAGAAGACAATAGAAATTTAAATATACACACTATCATGATGCAGACAAAAGCACAATGAATTACTTTTGCTGAAATGTGGAAACATAATGAGCTTATGTATATCTACATAGGTCTCCTTAAATTCTTTCATGTATGTAGATAGAACAGAGTATTAATTTTTGAATAGAAATGTAAAAGATGGAAATGTCAATTCATACGGATGGCATTTCCAATTATAGGAAAATAGAAAGAGGCAAAAGTCCACATATACAGATCAAAAGAAAGAAGTAATGCAATAAGGAGGCTAAAACCCACAAAGAATTTGAATTACAGTGTTTTAGCTTGTTCAAGCCAGGCTGCTAAAATGAACTATTACAATGGTACTTAACCCCATAACTAGTCTTAAACTATTCTGTGCTGTCCTCCCCTCCGGATCCCAGCTTTGTACATCAAGGCAAGTTTTCACTTCATTGGAAAACATAAAACACATCGTGCTTCAGGAAAATGCTGATAGACCAAAATCTGTGCAGATGAACTAGAGGTGATTATAAAAGGCTTATTTGCCTAACAAAAGTAGTCTCAGCAGGCTTACTTTAAATAGTGAGCTTCTCTGAGGACTTTAAGTGTTTATTTACAGATCATCAATTATGTGGGGTGTGTGGAGGGGAGGGTGGGGAATGTCAGGGAGAAGGTACTTAAACCAAGTAAATTATTAGGAGCCACTGGCATCAGAGTCAATCTGATAACAAAATATTGATTTCCTTTCTCTTGAACAATAATAATATAGAAGCCTATGGGAAAGTTACTTTTAGAATAAAAACTGCATTTATACCTACATTTTTATGAAGAGCTGAAACAAGACAGTTTATATTTTCAGGCTTTCCAATCTCTTTTTTAAAATAAACTTTTAAAAAGGAAAGAGAGAGAGAGAGGGAGCGGAAGAGAGGAGAATCATGTCACAGAAGCTGTAATTTAAAAAATGAAGTGATCGGGTAGATTTAATTTATAAAACACACCATCAAATGTTTATTTTCCAAAGCCTTTCTGCCAGTCATAGGTAAAACAGCAAGACAGAACAGTTATTTTTGGCAGTCTTGGTACTATAGCTTTCTACAGAGGCAAGACTTAAAATCAGATAAGGGTCTCAGAGGACATGAAATAAAGGAAACCACCCACAGACTGTATTCAACTCAGTGTTCCCCAAACAATCTTGATTTTAGAAACACAACGAGCAAATATGTTATAGAATATTTAAGGATGACACAGCACGGCAAACATTATGAGCCACATTTCATCAACTGTTAGAAGCTGTTACCATTCTGGTTGTGTGCAAGAAAATTAGCCGTAATTGGTTACGAGACATAAGTGTAGCACAGGAATGGGAACTGAGCAGACATTTAATTAATGGTGTTGGGAGACGGGAAGTGGGATTAATGAATGGTTGATATAAATCCCATTTTGCTATTGAGTTAATCACTGGTCTCATGAAAATTTATTTCCTGGCTAAGATTTATAACTGTGTTTTTCAATATTTTGTTTCATTCTGAATAACTTCTAACTTTCATCATAATTTCCAGAATTATACTAGCCACATAATTTATTGGTATATTACACATTTGCAGACACCATCACAAGAATGTGACAAGACTCAAAGGATAGAACCACACATACAAAAGGAAAAGATAATTTTAATTTGATATATTGGTCATATTGTTTGAGTCTCATTAATAAGTCAATGACAAGGTGACGAATTTGATGTCTGAAGAACCAATCTTTGTCTCAGAGTTCTGTTTCAGTCATTTACTAAGCCTGGTTTAAGTGAGAGAACTGTTAAAAGCATGAACTATGCTTGAGATTCTTGAGTGTTTCTGACTATTCAATTCAGTTTTTATACTTCGCATTATCATGGAGCTATTCTTAGCTATTTTTCCTTTGCTCATATTTTATCCCATGATATGTTAAATATGTCAAATTGAAGTAACTCTGGATCCATGCAATGACATAAGGTTTTAATTTTTCTATTTAAAAATACTTTTAAAGAGCTTACCAAGAAATAAAGCATTTCTTGCTTATATTTCATTGTATCTAAACTCTTTTCTGCTACTCATGCTTTTGTACTTAAATGAATCTTGCAGTAACTTTTAACCAAAATAATTACCATAGATATATCTTTGCGAGAAAAGTTTCTGAAAAATATGTGAATCTTGGTGAATTACTTAATGGGGATTAAACTGGTGAATTTACAGTAACTTTTATTTTTAACAGTGAAATGGAACTAGGACATACTGATAACAAAAGAACTGGTGGACAAAATGTATAAAAACTGGTTTTATGGTTAAGACATAGATTAAATGTTCAGAGTTGTCAGACAACTCTGTGGAGCTCATGTATTTTTGTTGCAAAAGGATTCTTGACCTTATGAAGATAAATTCTTTTTAACACCTAAGTTTTCATTTATATATTAGATTAACTGCTTTCAGGTACTATGTTAAACAGTAAAGATATGTAATTTCTAATCATTTCAACATCTAAAATGACAAGCTTTATAGCTGCTTTATTTGAGCCCTGTGTGAAGTAAAATAATTGTTAATGACATTGTTTCCCCCCTTTCACACATGTGGAAATTGATTCAAGGAGATTAACTGACTTCCTAAAGTGTGTAAGGGTAAATATAAATTTTTAAAATACAAAACAAACAAACAAAAAAACAGTATATGTTGATAAGGAAAAAGGATCTCCCTCCCATTTTTTCTTTAGGACATTTATTTAGAAAATTGTAATTGTAAATTCTTTTTTGACTCTTTCAAATGGTTATAAATCTTGTAAAAAGTTGGAGTAAGACTCTTGACAGCTTTATACCCCAAGAGTGTCTTTCCCTGGGAATGTGAGAATCATCCCTTTGATATGTAATCATTTAGGAAGAGAATGTGCTTATCTCTCAGTTCATAGGGAAGATGGGATGCTATCTTTGGGCTCAGACAAACTCATTTCATAGGGCTGTTTATTTTTCCTTGTGATAAAGCCAATTAGCTGATACAGTGACTCACTGTATCAAGTGAATTAAAATCAACTATGGGTGACAAACTGCTATCAAGTCCTGTTTTGAAGGCTAGTTATTCTTTACCTTGAGATGTGTATGTGGCCAATTGTACGTGTTTAGTTACATTAAAAAGGGTATAATTTATATGTGTTGAGCCCTAGACTCTACCCTAGCAACCAAACAAACAAACAGGTAAGCGTTCTCTTTTTGCCTTTACACTTAGTGGATTGTCTGTGCAGGATACATCACATTCTAAAGCTTATTCGATAATATGTTCTTTCCTTCTATTTTTTTGGTGAGGTTTTGGGGGTGAGAAGATTTTTGTTTTAATTATACCTCATAAACAGGTGACACATATAATAAACAACAGAGATGAGATTCAAGATGTACCTCCCCATATGTCACAGCTACTAATCCTGGCATTAATGCCCATTCTATTTGTGCCCATGTTATTTCATTACTTCAGAAATATTCTCTGGGAATTGACTTCCAAATGGAAGTCAAACCGGTCAAGTTTTTGATGTGGAGTCTGAGAAATAACAATTAACTATTTCAGACATTATACCTGAACATTAGCTTCAGTTATATACCCCTTATCATCACTTTTGAGTTATAAAGTGAGAAAAAAAATTATAGGTACATAATCAGAACCTAGGGAGCCACAATTTCTTAAGTAACCCTGCTGAGTCAGAGTCAACAGAATGGGGAATGGGCAGTTCAAACTAGGAATTAGTAGAATTATAGTTGTCATTCTTCTATTTTAACCACTCATTACTATTACTATCATGAAACAAATTTATATCTCTTCACGGAGACTCAGATAATTTTCATGATTTACAGAGCAGGTTTTTATATTAGTCCCATTTTGGATAGTTAAGACTGATTACTTCTTCAGGTTGATGTTCCATCTGCTGCAAAATCAATTTGGAGACTACACAAATTGGTATTTCATAGTTCTTAATGGGGGAACAAAATAATGGGTTCTCATTCAGTGAAGGCCAGCTGGGGCACAGAAGGTGAAGGCCTCATTTGGATATTCAAATGTACCTTCCATCCCCGGAGCATTATCAATTTTTGGCAAATAAGCTATAAAAAATCACTACAATAAGCTATATAACTCATAACTAATAAATACTGATTATAATAATCAGTAGCAAGGATCAATACAATGTTAGTAAGTACTAGTAGCATATTAAAATTAGTGACTCAGGCTCCAGGTGACAACAGATCCTAAGGATAGGAGAAATAACAACCGAAAATAAATGACAATGCTCTATGACAGATCAACCCTTCCTCTTTCAAGTTTAAACATTTGCAAACATTACCCCTCTAATTAACTTGGATTTCTGCCCCCAGAAAAGTGGTTTTTAAGCGGAGTCACATATATGTACCCCTAAGCACATGCAAAAACAGTTGTGGAGTATAACTACAGGACAGTTTTAAGCAAGAATTTCCAGATCCTCAAGCTCTGGAAGTATCCGGATGTAAAGTGAACATGGTATGCCCCCGCTGTTTGCAGTTCTTTTTATCTTTCACTTTCACTCTTACCATCGTCTCATTTGCCAAGAGAAAGGCACAGTTTTCCCTTCAGCCTGTAACTACAGTATATTGTTCTGATGTATAAGAAAGCCTGGGTTCTATTAAAGAGGGCAGTTAGATAATTAGGTTAATCAAAGAATCATTATCTGCTCCATCTGTCTGTAATAAACTTGAAAGAAATATATACTTTTGTAATTATTCTTCAAAAGTCATTTGTTGTATTGATCAATTGTACATTAATAATTAGTGTCATTATAGCTCAGCCAAGGTATAGCTTTTGAGCATTTATAACTTTAGATTCAACAGCATTAAATGCTTAGGAATATATGTAATGAAAAACTTTTAAGTCTACTACATTAAAGCCTATAAAAGTTTGCCAGAAGGAATCAAGAATGCAAATAAATGGAGAGATATGCCATGGTTATGGATAAAAAGACTCAATCTTATTACAATGTCAGCAGTGCCCAAATTGATTTACAGATTGGACGCAATCCCAAACAAAATCACTGCAGCTTGCTTTTTGGTAGAAATTGACATCTAATTCTAAATTTATATGGAAATATAAGGAAATAGGAGAGCCAAACATATCCTGAAGAATAATAAAGTTGGAAGAATTACTCTATCAGATTTCAAAATCTTCTAAAAAGCTATGTAATTAAGATAGTATTTTCTTGACATAAATATAGATAAAAAGATCAACAGAACCAAGTGGATTTCAGAAAGTGACTTACACACACGGTTATTTTATTTTTCACAGTGACATCAATACAACTCAATACAGAAAAGTTTTCAAATTAGTAACCATGGAGTAACTGAGGGTTAAAAGTCAGTGAAAAGTTTCAAGTGCTTTAGTACTAATTTCTCTGATAGGAAGAATGGAAACCTCAGTCTGTGGGGAATGAGAAATGAAACAATGTTTGAAGATGATATAAAAGAACCTATTCACACTTTTAGAATGTATTATAATGATACTTTTGTTGATTAGATGTACAGTAATTTAAAACAGGGATATAAGAACTTTATTTTACAATGTAATCATATACAATATACTAGTAATAGCATACTTTACAAATGATTAGACCTAGAAAAAAGTAGCTTAGGAATTTACTTAAATTTTTTTAAGGAAATACATAGTTTTCAAAAATTCTTTAAGGGATACAAAGCTAAACAAAAAATAGAGAACTATTACTATAGGCTTCACGTATGCACTAATTTAATAAAATTATTTTGAATATCTATTATAGTAAACAGACACTGTGTTAGGCTGAAATGATAGCAAGTGATAAGTGATTATTTTCCAGGCACTGTCCTAGGCACTTTGTAAGCATGAACTGAATTCCTTCCCACATCACTCCCATTAAACAGGCTCTCAAACTATCCCTACTTCATCAATGATAAAACTAAGAGCACAAAGATTCAGGATGTTGTTGTAGTTTTCAATGCTAAGGAATGAGAAAAATCAGTTTTGACTCTCCCACAGAAATTACATTCATGAAGACTGGAGGGAGGCAACTCCATTTATATTTAGGTGTCATGTGCAAAATCAGTTTCACTTCTGATTTTCCATAGTTTAAGAATATTCTATTTTACTAAATATCAAAAGGAAAAATCAACTTTAGAAAAAGGCGTCTCTTAGCAGAGTCCTGGATCAGGTAGCAGCCATTGACAATCTGTCAAAGTAATTTTTCAATGGCATTTCCTATATTAATCAAGTTGATTATGAATTTATCTAAGACTCTGAGCCAGGAAGCTGAGTGTCAAATGGGCAGATTTGACTAGAGGAATCATATTGACCTTTATGTTTTCACTTTTCAGGCATCAAAAATAAGAAAACCTTCAGATCCTTTTTAAAATATTCTTTTATCATATCACACCAGTGGGAATCAGGGAGGAAGAAGAATTGGCTCTGTTCATCCATCAATTCAGTCCTGTCTATAAATCCACTTTTTTTAGTAACTCAGTGATATATACTGTGAGAGATAAGGATATAACTAAGACCTCCTGCCCTCCAGGGATGCACAAATAAAGGAAGCAATATGAACATAAATACCAAATACAAATGGACCAGGGGATGACTAAAATGTATCTACAGAGCATCATCTTAGCATCTTCCATTCTTTCCTTCCCCTTGCTCAGTTTTTTTCTTCCTTTCTTACCAAAAATTAGTGGTTTCAAATGCCTCATGGAAAAGCAACTTTAAGGTAAACTTTTAGTGATGTGGGAGGATGAAAGAATATTATAGATTAAGCAAGTAAAAACAACTTTGCTCTAACATAGCCATTAACTAACCTTTCAATTTGCCATATTTGAGCACTCCCCAGGGGGTTCATATTACTTTGCTTTGTGCTAGGTTACAGGTGGTCAGCCTGAATGAAGTTAACATTCCTAACACTCATCATTTATACTTTCCAGTGACCTCTGTTTAGTCCATATGTACCTAATGTCTTTCGTGACTTCTTGCTATGACAAAGCACATGCTGGTTTATTTAAAACTTGAAACCAAAAAGTATATGCCATACTGAAACACTTGGCCTCCAAAGATTCTCAGTCTAGTTGGGAAGACTACAAGAAGATCCAGAAAATTATTTCCTAGTACAGATGACTGGTAACTTCTGAATGAATGGTAACAACCAAAATGCTTTGAAATTTCGTGAATGGTGCATCAGTGACAGGTGCAATGACCCAAGAAGCTTCCACTGAAGATGTGGAATTTAGCAGGCACTTTTTGGTCAACATTCCTGTTTCCTCCATCTCTTATCATCTCTTTCTCCCATGATAATCTGATTTCTGTTCTCTGCCATTCTATGAATTCAAACGTTAGTGTATTCTCTTATCTGCTTGGTTTACTCCTGCGATTCCAGGACAACTTCTGAACCACCATGGGTATAAAATAAACATTATTTGTATAAGAATGATTTGTGATGTTTGAATTGGAGAAAATCTTGGAGGCCATACAATTTAAACTGAGATCCAGAGGGGCCGAGAAATTGGCCCATGGTCACAACATCTGCAGGATTATTTTGGAATCCACAGGCTGAAGTCCCTGGTGACCTGATTCCAGGTATAGTGGTGATTCTACACTTCTTTTTGCCCTCTCCTTATGTTCAAACTAAACACAGATTCCATTTTCTGTCCAGCAGTCATCTTTGTACCAATAGGAGACTAAATTCACTTACCTGGCTTTTGGCTTCTACAGTGACCCAACTCCTTTTATCATTAACCAGTATCCAAAGCTATTTTAGAAAAGAAAATCAGGTCCAGCAGGCATGTTCCTATCTTATTGCTCTGCAGGATGCTTTACAGAGAGAGAAAAGAGGCGAAATGAAACAAAAGCCAAAAAGGACCAAACTATTACATAATTGACATAACCGAGTTACCAAGGATAAAGAGGACTCTGGTGGAGGACAGTAATTATTTTGAAGAGTGAAATGGAAGTGTTAAGAAATGAAATCTTGTTTTTGAATAAAAGGTGAACAATGTGACTGTACTATGTATCCAGTACTTTAGACCATGGAAAGTAAATATCTATTCATCTTAGGTATCATTTATTTTAAAGTTTAGACAATAAAAAATATTGAAGCTTATTAGAATTGTCAGTTTAATGTTTATGGGGGAGAATTACTTTAAACATATAAGAGTTGTAAAAGGAAAGTAAAATATGTTCAATGTAAAAAAATAAAACAAGTCTATGATACATGTATAAAGGAGCAACTCTGCTGATACCCAAGGTTGTTGCATTGCTAAAGTTTACATGACAATCAGTTACTTGCCTGTGGCTTAATGATCAGTAGAATATCAGTCTGTACCGTGTTCGGTAGTATACAGCTGAAAGTTAAGAAAGTGCAGCTCATTTGAGAAAAATAGCAAGAATTGGTTCAGAAGACTGATCAGGCTTAGTACAGCACCTCTCTACCACCCTCAGAATGTAGCTCTTGTCCTTATAATCACATTGAGTCCATTTTCCAGACAAGATGGGGGAAAAGCAAAAAGTAAAATGTGCATGATCGTTTTTTAATGGAAAAGCAATCTCTTTTCTTAGAAGCTTTCTGAGTATACCTCATTGAGCAGACTAGTCACGTTGCTACTTCTAGCAGAAAACATGTTGGCAAAGTTGACCTTTTTGGTTTTTAACAGGGCATATGGCTGATCTGGACAGTAGTATTAATAAAGAGGGGGATAGATTTATAACAACAATGGAGAGTTTCTGCCACAGTTGGGAAGCTCACTACCAAATTGCTCCTAACTAATACAGTAACTGTACTGTCCCAAACCAAATAGCACATGGTCTTTCTCCCATGTTAAATGAGGCTTTGCCCTGCCACATTAGGGTATTAGACATTAGAATACAGACAAGTAAACATCAATTCTGCCACTATTGTACTTCCTGTGTACTGAAGAAAGAGGAGGACTACCACCGACAGGTAAGACCTGGTGGTGATTTAGATAATAGAGAGGGGCGATAGAGATGTTTGAATTAAAAACAAAAACAAGAAACCTCTTGGAACTTCTCCGTCCATTTTCCCTCCCAGCACAGCAAGGCCTGACTCAATGCCCCTGGCAATGGATCCTCTGGCAAGCCAGTGAAATCCTCCTGGAAGTAACATGGGATATCTAGACCCTGTCTGCCTAGAGTCATCCAAGACCAGCCACAGCAGTGCCTAATTTGGAGAAACACTGATCTAGATTTTACCACTTCCAGGGAACATCTCTGTTTGTTAGAAAAGATCTCAAACATACTGCCTTAGAATTATACTTCCCTGTATTTTTTACCCAGGCTAGAGTTGTGTCCAAATATTTGACCTACAGAAACGCTGTCCTACCTAAGACATTCTTTTCTAAAACTTCCCAAATTCTCCTTATCCCACTCACTTTCAGTTTTTCACAGCAATGGTGACTGTATTTGTGTTTTTGCCCTCTTAAAACTTTGTACCCAGAAATCTACACAACTCTTAGTAAACAAGAGGCTACGTGAATCGTGGTCCTTTCTAGGTATGCTCCCAATGGGTGGGTGGGTTGGTTGTGATAGCATTGGACAAACGGCTTTTCAGATCAAGCACCATAATTCCACCCTCCCCACTCCTATCCTCTGTAATATAGTCCCCCATTCCCATCCCACCTTCCTACAGCATCCCATTCCTTGATCTCCTCCATCATGCATTATGCCATTTTTATTTCTGCTTCTTTCAATAAATTGTTTGGACAGAAATACTCTTGAAGATAAGTGCAGGATTCATTTATTGAAAGTGAAGAAGAGAAAACTCTGAAAGTGGTTACAAACTCTTCCCAACTTCCCTATGTTCTTCATAGTAGAAACTCTGGCTTCCTCATTCAGCCCCATTTTCCCTATCACATCCTCCCTGCTTGCCTGGTATTAAGGTAACTCCTGAAAATCAGAGCCCTGGGAGATTGCTTGTGGAATGAGATTCTTTCATGTTTAAGTCATTTTTTAAATTAGGCTCTTTTGGCATCCGTATTAATTCGAGCCACTGAGATATTATTTACTACCGTGCTGCTCCAGGGCAATAAATAATGTTTTGCATTTTCAAAGCACAATGCCATTAAAGTTTATAAAGCACTTTCACCTATTTGATCTTGGCAAAAAACAGCTAAGCGCAGAAGGTAGCTGTGGTGCATAATCATTGTTTTGTAATGATATTGATACCCCTGTGATGAGCTCATATGGTAAATATGTTAGACACAGAGATAATTCTGGAACATCTGTCTTCTGACTATTCAGAATTATTTCCAGGGTGGCATGAAAAAAAATTTTTTTTGTGTGTGTACTGGGGATTGAACTCGGGTCCTTGTGCTTGCAAGTAAGGCCACCAAACCGCTGAGCTAAATAGCCAGCCCTTAAAATTTTTTTTTAAAATTCAGTTAAGGGTCATGTGATCTTTGTGTTGTACACATTTAAAAATTTTTAATGTGTTCAATGGAATAGGACATACAGTAGCCCAGCACATCATAGACTATATAGAAAGCAGAGTTCACAACTTGAGTGGCATGTATGTCCAATATTTGACAAAGAATACAGTAATACTTTCATCACTCATATGACAAACTGCCACATAAAGCCATTAAAATAGAAAACAGTGTTAGTTGTTGGTCTCATTTAATCCAATCCTGTTTGCTATGGCATGAATATACCCATTATTCTTAGAAAATTAAGCCTCTAAATAACTTATTTTACCATTTATCAGGGGTTTAGAACTCTAAATGGAGAATGAGGGGAGATGATAAGGATTGATAAGCAAAGTAACTGTAGCCATGAAAAGATACACCAGGACCTGAACATTTTGGTACAAGATTAACTAGAAGCCTTTGGAAGACGTACTCACATTTAAACCTCTTGAACACTCATTTAGTAGATTTTATTTCACAAGCTTGCTACATGTACTGTTTTAATAGAAATAATGGATCTAGTTCCCCCAAGGGAACATATTTATTAGAAAAGAAAGAAGAAAGAAAGAAAAAAAGAGAAATATGCGAGGCCTAGACAACTTAGTGACGTAGTAAGATCCTAAAACTTAAAAACTAAAATCAAACAAACAAAAAAATCAGGGATGTAGCTCAGTGTGAAAAGCCCTTGGTTCTACCCCAGTATTAACAACAACAACAACAACAAAAGACAGAGAGTCACCTCTAGATTTCATATAATTTATTGGAAATTTCATTGTGGAGAACATATATGTATGGCTAGAAGAAGTTAAATACATCCCCATTGGGATTCCATTGCAATAACTTCAACAAAAGACACATTTGTCCTACAATAAACTCAAATAAACAGCTTAATTAGATGAAGCACATAGTTCTCCTGAGATCTTTTAGAGTACTTACTGACAGTCATTTCATGAAATGGCGTATTTCCATTACCTATTAAATAATAAATCACACCAGCATACACTCAATATGTAAAGTAACAAACTAAGAAGAGGTCTTTGGGGATCCAAGTAATTATCGCTTTAAAATTGCTAAAAAAAAAAAATTGTATTAAAATGTCCTGGAAAAGAAATGCTTACTGAAGGAGTAGTCATTTAAGCATTTGCTTCAAAGAACAATTAGGATTCAACTCAAGTTCACAGTGTTCAGGAATTATCAAACATAGTACCTATTGTATGAACAACTGCTGCTACTAGTTAGTACTCCAGTGAGCATTTAGGTGTGAATCCCGACTACTGGAAAATAAGCTGGGCCATACAGATTACATGGCAGAGCAGACCTCTGGCAAAGGCATTTAAGAGTTATTATACTTTACTGATCTGGAGCATTTTAAATTGCTCACTCATAGACCACCCCTCCCTAGGTAGGTTTCTAGACATTGATTCACAGGCAGCACTTATTATTAGTAGCATCGACATTTTTATTAGTGTGATTATGGTTGGTTTACTACCTCTATTATTATTAGTCTGCAATATTTTTTTTTTAGATTTGCTCAGATCAGAGAAGTAGCAAAATACAAACAATGATTGTTCAAATTCTTTCTTGCAACTAGATGCATTTAATGTGGACCAGGTTTCCAATCCAGGTAGGCAGACACAAAAGAATACAAGAGAGGACATTTCCCCTGTGTTCCTGCAGATACAGTAAAAGTCAGGAGTTTTCAACTTGCCTCAAATATAAATCTGGGAATCTAAATATGCTGTCAATTAAATGATCAATTAAGTAGCTGCCTACTACATGGTAAGTGCTCATTTAATAGTAACACTGAAGCGAAGAAGGCTGAGGATCAGAGGAAAGACACCATTAGCCAAGACAGGTAGGCTAGAGTACTGAATTTGGCTAGATCATCATGACTGTTTTGGAGAAGGAAAATGAAAGCAAAGTCTTACATCAAGATTTAAGTTATTTTCAGAGTAATGCATCAACTCTCAAATGTGAAATTAATGTCCCTTTACTCACCTCCCATGCATGTTTTAAAGCAAACTAAATTCATACCAAATCACTGAGGCGGTTAACAGCAGCACACTTTCAGTCTATAGGATTTAAACTGATTGCTCTAAAAATATATTTCACCAACTGGGCAGCAATGAAGTCAAACATGATCTTCTTTAATCATTTCTCCTGACAAGTTCTTTTCCCAGGAATGTGGCCACTGTGGGGCTGTAGGCTGACTCATCTCACGGAAGTGAGGGATTTTATTCCTATCTGCAACCCAGACACACTAAGGAACGAACAGCTGACCTGGGGAATTCCTCCCTCTGGCTCTAAGCTGGCAGCACATTTAGGCTTTGCTGACCTTGAATGTCCATATTTTATTTTTAAACTGAGTCCCATGTGCTATAGAGGGGTCAGTTTCCTTTTATCTTGTCCTCAAGGGTTGTATGAATGTTCTAGCAAATTGCACATAAATCATGGTGGAGCTGATCACAAAAGTGATAATGATAAAAATCACATGTTTTCTTCCATGTAGGATTTAGGTCTTCAAAAGTGTTAATTTACACCTACATTTTGCTATATGTAGAGTCATTTCTGAAAGCTCTGCCATGCAGGAGTTTTGATTAAGCTTACATCCAATTTTGAAATTTACAAGTGTTACATTCTAACATCTAAAAACCTTTGTCATGATTGGGGTCAATGCTAACACAACACAGGATTCATAGCATGTCGCCATTGAGCTGGGATCAGTGGGGCACTGTGAATGGAGCAGGCAGTTATTTCCAGATACCATTGACACAGTGCAAGCGTTCAAATTGGCTCCAACTCTTTAATGCACTAACTTTCTCAATTTCCGCCAAAACCCTAGGGTAAAAAAATACTCTTTACATTAGAAATTACTGAAAGATATAGACTTTTAGGCTTACTCAACGAGTTCAATAGAGGCATGGAAAGATAGCATGTGTATGATCAGAACAAGTTCTTTGCTTCTAAATAGAATAATGAGTATTCTATGTGTAGTTGTTCTTTGTTTTGCTTTGCTTTTGTAGTGGTGGGGACTGAACCCAGGGCCATGGGTATGCTAAGCGCTTGCTCTATCACTGAGCTACTTCCTTGCCCTTATGAGTCACATCTTACTGCCACTGCCTGGCACCTGGTTTTGAACACCAACACGATGGTGTTATCTCCATAAATATTTCACAGTAACCATAAGAAATCTGAAGAAATTATAAGGTTACATCTATCTAAATGATGGCACAGTATTAAAGGAATATTTTTAGTTTTAATATAATGAATAAGAGTGCTATGGTAAAATAAGCCTTACCATTTCATTTGAAAATCTGTGAGAATGCGTTCAGTTGCCAAATGACTCAGTTGGCACTAGTGGCATTTAGTGGGCAGGGCCAAGGATTCCAAACTTCTGCAAAATCCCAGTATTCTCTGATATGGAAAATGCCAAAACCACATCCCCCACTCCCAAAGTAAAGCCAGTTTAAGGAGTACACTCCTCTACAATGCAGTTATATTTAAATCTAGATGACACATCTGTTACAAATCAGCCAAGGGTTCTTTAGCTCAATAAAACGAAAATCACAAAATTGGCAGGTTACAAGACAGGACCTGAAAAAAAGTCTCCTAAAGAGGAGATGGGGACTACAACTTCCTCCTCACAACCCGTACAGAATAAGTTCACTGATTTTTATCATAACAAAATAATTTATACACTTCAGTGAGAGGTACAGGCAGGAAGAATTATTAAACATAGAAAATAAGAACAACAGGGGAAGGGCTTTAGCTTGGGGAATTAAAGGAGGCATTGTTGAAATGACTGGACTTGGATAAAAAAGAATGTAACTAGGTTTTATGGATTTGTTGGGGTAAGCTAAGGGCTAGTATTTTTCCACTGAGTCATGAATATGACCTCATGTTTTAGGAGATTTCCTCCCTATTGGATATGGATTCTCACCCATAGAGACAACTTAGTTCAACTCTGTTGAAATGAACCTGGTCTTCACTGGGGATGTAGCTCAGTGGCACCATGCCATGCGTGCATGGCAAGCACAAGGTCCTGAGTTTGATCCCTGGTATGGAAAAGGGAAAAAAAAGGAAGAAATGTACCTGGTTTTTGCAATAATGGATAAGGGGAGGGAACACTACATACATTGTTAGCAAGAGCTGACTGTAAAGGGGGTATGGGAGGTGTTTCTATCTTTGGCAGGTAGGAAGTCATGTATTAAGTCCTGAAAATCCATGCCTCTTTTTCTATGAGAGTATCTGTTCTATTTCAGATCTATTCATGCTCCACTATGCTTTAAATATCCTCCTAGAATTCATGTTATTGTTAATCATTTTAGAAAATCTTTCTCAAATATAGACTATATTAAAAACTATATCCGCCTTAAATATCACCATTTCAAATAAGTAAAATTGAATTAAAATGTCTTCTCATTTGTTTGTTTGTTTGCTTTGAGACAGGGTATTGCTATGTAGGTCAGGCTGGCCTTGAACTCACTATGTAGCTCAGGAAGGCCTTGAACTGTTGGACCCTACTCCTACCACCTGTGGAGTGCTGAGACGACAAGTGTGTGTGTTTGCGTCTGTGACCACAGTGATTTGAAAACATCTTGATCAAGAAAAATAATGGATAAAGGTGACAGTTCCAAAAGGAGGAAAATAGGAGAAGTAAAAGTAAAAAGAGAAGAAGAATCTACAAATTATTTTAACATGACTAGCTATGATAAGGTGGGAGGCTATGGTAGTTAGAAAAATGAAGAAAAATTGAAGAGGGACAGGAGAAGTAGGAGGAAGTGGGAAGATCTCTGTTTCTATAGATTTTTGGTAACCATGGTGACTACAAGGACAAAAATGGTCATTAGACGATGGGCAAGAACTTACCTACAAGGATCTCCTGTTTTTCTTTTCTAGCTTTTCAGTATGAAGTTTATATGATCCCAGGAAACACCCATCCCCAACAAAGAAGTGAATCAACAACCCAACAAAGCTGCCTCTTTGCAAACCATCTCTGTATGATCCTTTGGAGACATATGAAACCACTGGGAGCAAAACTGTTTTCCAGCAAAGGTCCTTCTCAGATACAAATTCAATCTCCAAAAGCAATTCAAAAGAATGAGAAAAACAACCAGATGAAAGAATCAGTTTTTTTAGACAGAGCAATTCCAGTCTTCATTAGGCAATGAGAACAAGCAGGGACCACAGATGGCATGTTCTGGAATCTATCATTGAACAAAGTCACTGCTTTCCCAACTGATCCAAGTGCCTTTTATGGTTGGCTATGAAGTGGACACCAAAAATCCCAGCTAGTTAATCCATTTGTCCTTTACATTGTGCCATCTGCTGTTATACATAGTCTCAGAGAACTTTTCAGTATTTCTGATCATAACAGCCTCTTTTCCTTCTCTTAGAGCTTGTCTTTTTTATGTTTAGGGCAGCAGATTTTAGTGAAGCATCTGCCTCTTGCAAATTCTTCCAAGCTACTCAATCAGGACACCTAGCAGATATCCCAAACCCTGTCATTTCCTTTAATTTCTTTATTTATTCATCTGATATTATTTTAAACCTGAACCTCAGAGCATATACTGTCTTTACTACACAGTTACTGGAATGGCTTATGAGAAATCTCCAAAAGCTATACATTTCTGCATCCAACGTACAAAGCTAGACAAAAATAAAATAAACCACATTTTCTTTGAATTGCTGTTAATCACACATAGGTAAGTTTTTTTGGGAAACAGCATGGTGAAAAGAAAAGTATGATTTTAAGAATCAGATACAGCCTATTTAAATGCCAAATTCACACCTTCACTTTTCTAGTGACCAGCTGTGCAACTTAGGTAGTTATTTAACTTTTGAAATCGCAGCTCTAACTTCTGTAAGAGGGATAGGAACAACTGCTACAAAGCACAGGTGGGAGTCTTAAATGACAATCTTTAGACCATATCCTTCCCTTTAAAAGCATATTAGAAAAAGGAGATTCAATTAAGCATATCTTTTGACTCTTTAGAATAACCTAACCTGTCAATTTTCAAGTAAGCTGAGAAAATAGAAAAAGCAGTATACTAAACAGATCATAACTTACTTTTCTTTGGTGATTCAGAAGACAGCTAATATAAAAATAGATAGAACACAAGCAGAAATTTGTGGCTGGTAGAATGCCAGGTAACTAACTGAAAGTCTGTTTTTAAAGTTATCAGCCTTTAATTGTCCACGTGTGCCTAAGATGCATTCTGAATCTGCTTTAAACCAGACACTCTCTGTATATTACAACCACCCAGAGAGTTCTGAAAACACACCACTAGGAAACTGCATCCCACTGCAATAAAATCAGGATTTCTGACCATAGGACCCAGATGTCAATCAGTATTTTCAAAGCTCCCCAGATGATTCCAAAGCACAGCTAGGTTGGAGAACAGGAGCTTTAACCAACTCCTCTGAAAAAAGTGTTAATGTGCAAATGAGGCACCTGGGGATCGTATGAAAATGTAGATTCTGTCTGATTCAGTAGGTGTCCCGCGTTGAATTTCAGACCTACCTTCCAAAAAACTCGGTGGGGAGGCAGCTGCTGCTGTATGACTACACTTCTGTTAGCAAGCTCTGAATTCAGTGTTAACAGCTCAGTGTTCACATGGATTGTCAGACAATTTGTGGCTTATTCCCTTATGCAATGTAAGCTCAAAGAACACAAAATTGTACTATTAACCTTCCAGTCCCCTAGAAGAACTTATTAAGAGTATGAGGCCCATCATGCAGTTCAAAACCAAATATAAATGAATTAGGTTGGGTTATTCATACAACTGTCCTCTCTCAGTGCTGAGATTTGTGGGAAAGTATATGGAGAACAAGCAATGTTTCTGTTAGGGCAGCCCACGGCAAATTTCTCAAAGAATTCTGCGCACTTCTCACGGGCATTAGCTGGACTTCAGAGAAGGAGCACCAGTGAGGACTTGGACTAAAAGCACAGAAGTTTGTTCTATAATGAAATGTGGGGAAAGTAACCAAGGTTTTCAGGAAAGACTAACCTCACTTAGATTCAACTCTTCCTGTGTCTTGTACCTCGGAAGTGTACATTTATGGTTTTGAGATCAATTCCAATAGAAGGCACCAGCACAATCAAAAGCCGAGTGCTGAATCAGCCATTACGGCACTCACTGATTGCTTTATAGCACAAAGTTTGGTTTATCTCTAGCAGGAAATATGAGTCCACCGATAGCAAGACTATTTACTATATCAGCTTCTCTGCAGCCTTTAATCAAGCTGGAATCCCAGCATGTTAAATCCAGATCTTACAATGCTGCTAGAGGAAACCTGGTCTCCTATAAATCCTCCATTCACAATGAATGCCTGTTTTCCTTAGGAAGTGCTGAAGGCGAAATTCTGCTACCTTAGAACTTCTCAGCAACAAATGCATCATTTTGTTGCATGCAATGAGGACACCTACTTACAGGATGAATATAGAACTTTCAATGGGAAAAGCAAGAATTAAAATGATTTCATCCAGGCCCTTTGCATACACTCCGTGGCAAATAGGATTGTACTCATTCCTGCTTTAAAGTTTATGAAATTTAGAGAAACACTTTCAAAGAAAGAAAGGGTAAATGAAAATAAGTGAACTTGGGGAATATGGGTAGAGAAGCATGTGTAGAAAGCCACAGAGTTTTCAGAAAGTAATTTTCATCTTCCTAAAATGATGCTGGCAAAATTAAGGCTCACAAACATAAGGAATCTTAGCCACTGCATGAGAAGTAACAATCATCAAACAGACAACAGCACCACTGGTTTTACACTTCCCCCTTTTCTAGACAGAACTGGTTAACCAGGAATTCTTGGGCATGTCCTCGAGTGCATCCAGACATATATTAGCCTTAGAATGTGAGTAAAAAATTATACTTGTATAGCATTTTCTCCCCAAGAGAGACGTTTCGATAGATTTCATTACATTTTAAAATAATTCAGAGATCTATAAACTAGAAAATATTCAGAACTATTCAATCACTCATTTGAAAGCTTTTTTTAAACTTAGTTCCTACTCTGTTAGCAGGCATGATGCTGTGCTCTCAGGATACAGCAGTGGACAAAATAGTCTTCTACTGCTATCTGTTAGAAGCTGATGGTCTTCTGGAAAGATGCAAACTTAATAAAATAAGTAAAAGTAACTGCATACCAGAGAGTGATGAGGCACACAAAGATAAATCAAAGCAAATAAGAGAAGTAGTAAGAGCTAAGAGGAAGGGCAAAGAAGACCTTGCTGAAGATGCAGGGTTAAGGAAACAAGGCATGGGCATGTGCAGGGCCACAGCCTCTCAGATAGAGGGAACTGCAGAGGGTGAAGGCCCCAAAGCAAGAGCATATCTGGTTTGTTCAAAGATAGGAAAGGAGGCCAATGTACCTGGTGCTGAATGAAGAAGCCTAGTGGAAGGTTATATGGTGAAAGAATAGGAAGTAGCCATGGATAGAGGCCATGGGGATGATTTTGTCAAACCACAGGAGGGTTTTGAGAAGAGGAGAGAGTCACTCTGACTTACCATTTCTAAGTGTCACTCTGGCTATTGTGTTGAGAATAAACCTGCAGGAAGACTAGAGAAGGCAGACATAAGCAGGGAGAGGAGTGAGAAGTTTTTGAAAAAAAATTAGATAATAAATGATAACCTGGTAGTGATAGGTGGTAGTAGGAAGTAGCCAGTTCCGAGACTTATATTTTAGTGTAGAGACAACAGGATTGCTACTAGATTAGATACAGAATATGAGAGGAAGCAGGATGCCAAGATATTTGGAATGAAAACTAGGGGATGGAGTTGCTTTGGATAGGCATGATGATGAAGTAGGAGAGAAGAAATAAAGATGGTTAGAAAGACGAGGTATATCAGAATTATGATTGTAATGTAAAGAAAAACTGCAGCTTTAGCGCACAAAATTTACTTTACCCCAGTTCTTTCTCTTCAACCAAGAGACAATAAACCCTTGCAATTTATTTTCACCTGCAAATTGGCTATTTTCTGCCTGTACATAGATTGTCTCTTTTCATTTGTGATTGTACGTCCCTCAACTGATCATCTCTCAACTTCAAACATATGTAAATAGCTTACATTCTAGCACAGCCCAGCAGCTGGGTAATGAGAAAGACAGTAGAAATACACATCCTAGATCACTCATCATCCAGATACTTCTAAGACCCCAGAAAGGTACCAACTCCAGTTCACGAAGGAGCCTCTCTTGAGGGCTCAGACTCTAATTCTTTTAAAAGTATGTATTTTTAAATTGAAATTTCTTACAAACACCTTTTTGCCCCTTACTGATACACCCTGAAAATACCTTCTCTGCTTCTAGAGTCTGAAACCTGCAACTTAATTCTATGGGAAGGGTGGGTCCAGTTCTTTATCTTAGTGGGAACTTTCTTGGAATCCTCTGGCTCAGGGAGAGTTGGCAGAGCAGGCTAGGTGAGAATTCAGTTCAGGAACCGCTAAGTTTGAGATACCAATACCATATCTTATGCAGACATTCAGTAGGTAGTTAGATGTAAGACCAGAATTCAGATATTTGAGCTAAAGACAAGAATTTGGCTGCTACCAGCAAAAAACTAATATTTAAGAGGTGACTCTTGATAAGAACACTCAGGGAGTGAATGTAGATCTAAGAAAATGTTCAAGGACTGGAGTCTGTGGCACACCTAAGTTATGAAATTAGGGTGATGAAGAGGACCCAACAAGGATGGATGAAAAGAGAAGGCCAGAAGCCAGCTACAGTAGCACATTCCCACAATTCCAACTACTCAAGAGGCTGAGGCAGGATGATCTCAAATTCAAAATCAGCCTGGGAAACTTAAAATAAAATGTACCAAAAAAGCTGGGTACACAGCTCAGTGTAGAGCATTCGCCTAGTATATAAGATGCCCTGATTTTAACTGCCAGTATTGAAAATGGAAGGAAGGAAAGAAGGAAGGGAGGGAGGGAGGGAGGGAGGAGCCAGAGAAGGAGAAAAATGAGAAATTGTGGATTTCTGAGTATCAAGTGAAGAAACTGTCCTAAGGAGAAAGAGATTAAATGTGCCCAGGTTGTGGGTCAACTGAGAGTTGTCTGTGAGATTCATAGAAATGGCAGCGGCGAACCTGATAATAGTGGGTTGGGTGGAGTGCAGGTGTTAGAAGCTGGCTTGAAGAGGCTTAGAAAGAGAATAGAGGAGAACAAAACCAGTTTTTCTTTAAGGAGTTTTGCTGTCTAGGGATAGAGAAATGGAAAAATAGCTGGAGGGAAACTGAAGTGAAATATACACATATATTTATGCATACATGCATGTATGCATAAATAGATTAATTTAGAACATGCTGTGCACTGCAGAAATGATTTCAGAGTATTGTTTAGTTTTCTTAACAGACCTTACATATATTCTCTCCGTCCTAATTTCTGACTGATTTATTTTTAGCCAAAAAATAAATTGCTAAAAAAAAATCCCCTCCTTTCATTTTTGGTAAAATTGGCCCTCCATGTCCACAGATCCCATATCTGTGGGCTCAGCTAACCGTGGATTGAAAATATTTGGATAAGAAAATTAAGTGTGTAGTGAAGATGTTTTCTTTTCCTGTGATTACTCCCAAACAATTCAGTATAATAACTATTTATCCAGCATTCGTTGTGTTAGCTATTACCAGTAATCTACAGAAGAAAAAAGTATATGGCAGTTGGGCATGGGTTACATGCAAATATTATACCATTTAATATAAGGAATTTCAGCATCTACATATTTTGGTATCGATGGAGTTCCTAGAAAAAAATCCCCCTCCAACACCTGTAAATCCTTTTACTGGCTCAAAAGTATTGTGCTCAGTAGTCATTTCAGTTATTTTTTCTTATGCAAGGTTGTGACTTTACAGTAAATCTGGTTTATCCTATGGTCTTTATTCTCAACTTACAGGCCAAGATCACCTAGTAAGGAGTAACACACATATATTTCTTGGAAAGCCATAAAAAGAACAATCTGAAGTCAAGTGACACAAAATCAGAGATGATCTAACAACTAAATTATAAAATTATTTTAATTCTTAATTCTGCTGTTTGAGAACATTGGGGCTCTTTATTAAAAGCCATCTGATGAAAAATGACTATCGAAGAAACATACATGCACCTCAGTTAATACATGCGTGATCTTAACACCCATTTTAGGTCCACTATAATGGACACCTTTAATGAAAACTATACACTTAGGTAAATGTATAGACTATTTGAAAATTTTTGAGTCTCAGTATGTAAAAGATCAGCTAGGGAGATTGAGGCCTAATTGGCCTCCTCAGTGAGCAATAAAAAGAAAGAGTGCTAACATGCAAGAGTGCTAACATGCTTCAGGGAAAAGTAAAAATACCTGAGATCCAGTTGTTTACCTGGACAAGAACCACAGAGTGAGGGAGACAGATAAATCCTGTGTAATCTAATTGTTTGTGCCTGTGTCTGAGTCAACAAAGCCAAGGTGCATCAGTCACTGGAGGCCTTATGTCAAAGGGAGACTAGAGCCCCTGGGCCCCCAAATTTTAACATGGTTCTGTGTTCCTTTACTTTTCCTTCTTGTCAATCCTTGGTCAGGTTTGAGCTCATAGACAGGTTCCTACTGCAGGATGCAATTCAATGTTACAGATTGAATTGTTCATCCCAGATGTTCAAGTCCTAACTCCTACTGTCTGGAAAAGTGACTCTATTTGGAAATACAACCTGAACATATCAAGTTAGTATGAGTGATGAGGTGAGTATGCAGGAAATAATCCAATATCCTATGTCTTGATTTCTTAAAAAAGGGCATTTGGACAGAGATAGACATGCACTGAAAGAATATGTAAAGACACAGATAATCCACCATCTATAGTGCAGAGGAACATTTGACATGAGCAGAGGCAAAGAAAGAAGAATGATACAGAATCTACCTCACAGTTCTCAGAAGGAACCAACATTGCTAACACCTTGATCTCAGGCTTTCAGCTCCACATCTCTGATAAAACTGCCATTGTTAAAACCACTTATTTTGTGACAGTTATTTATGCAAGCCCTAAAACAGCAATATATAAATTTAGTAAATTTAGTAAGTAGCATTACTGTGTGCATACTTAAAGACATCAAAACAAGGTAACCAAAAAAGAAAAAGAAAAAATCCAGACACAAACACATAAACTTATGCTGTTTTTTATTTTTTCTGGTCTTAATTGGAAATTTTGCATAAAAAGAAAAATTAAGAGAATTTAAGGTAGTTGATTATTCCAGGTGCATTAAATATTTTATTTGCCTAGATATGAATTATTTATATAATCAGAAAGGGAAAAATATCTTCAAAAAATTTATCATTGTGTTTTGCCTGTTAATTTCAGGATGACCATGATAGCTCACTCCCTGGCAAAGAAAATTTGACAGCACTGTCCATTAACACTTATTTACAAGCAATTCTGGCTTCAAGTTCCAGTTCACCAAATTCTTCAGAGAGCATAAGAATATCACAGTACTTGGAGATTAATTTTAGATGTATCCACGTATTGTCTGACTGGCCCAATTCTCGGTGGTACACTTTGTTGATATTTTTTAAACATGTCCATTAGGATGTAATTCACATATTATACAATTCATTTAACATGAGCAATTCAATGAGTTGACAAGAGCTGTGCGATCATCAGCACAAACTAAGTTTAGAATGCTTTCCTTGCTCCTAAAATAAACCTTTTACTCACTAGCAATCACTCTGCATTTCTGACCCCAGCAACAGGCAATCACTAATCTTTTTGTCTGTAGATTTGCCTCCTCTGAATATCTCAGATTTGACTCTTCTACAGTAGTCCACTGTATGGTCTTTTGTGACTCGCTTTTGGCACGCAGCCAAATATTTTAAAGGAGTAGTTCATTCTATTTTATTGCTGCATAATCCACGGGATGGATACACCACATTTGTTTATCTGTTTCAGCAGTTATGGATATTTGTGTTCCTTATAATATTTGGCTATCGTGACTAATGCTTGCATGAACATTGGTGGATACATGCTTGTGTGGAAAATGTTTTCATTTCTTTTATATTATACCTAGAAGTGGGAGTGAAATTGGTGTCATATAGTAATTCTGTATTTAGTAATTTGTGGAACTACCACATGATTTTCCAAAGCAGTGACCTCATTGTACATTCCTATTAGCATTAAATAAGAGTTTCAGTTTCTCTGTGTTTTCTCTAAAGTGTTACTGTCCATTTTCTCAATTATGACAATTGTAATAGGTAAGAAGTGGTATCTTACTAAGATCTTTATTTGTATTTCCATAATGACAAAGGACTTTGAACATATTTTCATAAACTTATTGGCAATTTACATGTATTCTTGGATAAATGTCTACTGAAACGTGATGTACACAACAATTTGATTTTTGTGAAAACACAATTATTTGAGTTTTGGTCCCAATTTCCTGCCACACACTTGTACTCTCTAGAGTGATAGGAATGTCTTTTATATGTTACTGAAAGTATTGGTGTTTGGGAGTCTCTAGATGGCTATTAAGATTGGGGTACTCAGCAAATGACCAAAGTAGGATTAAAAGTTGGAACTTCAGTCCCACTCCTGACCTCTGCGGAGAGATGAGGGGCTGCAGATTAAGTTATCTTGAATATGTAATAAAATCTCCCTAAACAAAGGATTTTTAAGTAATTGTTCTAAACATATGTATGTGCTAGAAAGATGGAGGATTCCAACTTAATAGGAACAGAAAGAAGCTCCTATATTCAGGACACTTCCAAAATTTGCCCTCTATTCCTCTTTATCAGGTTCTTCCTGTATTCTTTATAAGGGAAATAGACTGCTAAACATACATCCAGGACCTTCCACAGTTTTGTGACCCATTCTAAAAAAAGTAAAGAATCTAAGGAAGTGGTTGTGGGAATCCCCCACTTATAGCCAGTTGGATAAAAGTACGGGATTGGAGCTTGAAGGAAAGGCAGTCTTTTGGGATTGAGCCCTTTAAGTTTCAGATCTGATGTAACACTAGATCAATCTTATCAGAAGATATTTAAACAGTTTGACACTCATATGATTTCAGAGAGCTGGAGAATAAGTTGTTATGTTGAAAAAATACTCCACCAAATCTTTGTCCATTTTATAATTCAGGATTTTGTCTTTTCATGATTGAGTTTGGAAGAATTCTATTTGGCATACAAGTATTTTTTTATATGAAAATATTTTATTCTCATGTGAGTTGTCTTTTCATTGTATTACTAGGATTATTATAGTTTAGAATATTTTAATATCAATAAAGTCCAATTAATCAATTTATTTCTTTTGTTACATGTGCATAGGGTGTTATATCTAAGGAACTACTAATTCCAAAGTTACCAAGATTACCCATGTTTTCACATGATTTTTATACTTTGAACTCTACTCTGGTCTACAATCCATTCTGAATTAATTTTGTGCATGGTTTGTGAAAAGGGTGTATTGATCATTTTTAAAAAAATTGCTTCATTTCTAAGTTATTGCTAAACAAAAATATCAAGTATTAGTGAACTGGTTCCTAAATCTTGTATATTTTTTTTTAATAAGATCAAGCAAATAAGCTAGTTCTATGTCTTGCAGAAGACTCAGAAAATGAGACTGTCAGCTGAGGTCAGGAGCCTGGGATGTGATTGTCACGTGATGCTATAAGGCACTATGTCGCTGAGTACATTCAACTAGCATTGCATTCTTGGTTCCCTTTCAGCAGAGGTAAATTAGAAACTTGTTAAGTCCATCCCTACTCTAGTAGAGAATTATAAAGGTTAAATAAAATTATGAGTATGAAAAGCTTTTGAAAAGTGAACTATTATCAGAGGATACTCATGATAATCAAATTTTATCAAAGATATCTTGAAACCCTGAAATTTCAGAAGTCAAAAGGCCACAGAAAAATTCACTGAAAGTTTCTTCTTGCCTGATCCTTCTCAGTGGGGTCCAGACAGAAGATAAGTCTAAGTCTCTTTCCTCATGAGACGCTGATCCAGAAAGGGGGTTGGAAGTCAGTTGTTGCACAGACCTAACCTCAGGACTGCTCTGTGGATTACAATTATTATCCACATTTTTAAAGCATCTAGCAAGTACTGATGGTGAAGGTAGCCTGATGTTATAAAAATTACAAGGAAAGATTGCCTTGTCAGTCAAAAGAAGAAAAAATATTTGCCTTTCCTTCAATTATTGTATGTTAGTTGTTAAAAGAATCACACACTTTGCAAGCACAATAGTCAAAATTTTCAAGAAGCTATATTAATAACCTAGTGAAGTCCCAATGTAAAGCTATTATTCTTAATTAATAATGCCTTGAGGATAATTCTCCAAGGAGATAATACTGAATACAGAATACTGAAAACTGAAGAGCACGCTTATAGAAAAGACCAAGATCAAACATCTTTGGGCTGCTCCTACTTAAATAATATCTCCTAGCTCAAACTTACTCCTCTCATGTCATACTTTCCTCTCATGTCTTCAGTAAGATGGAAAAGTCCTTGAAGCTTCTTGTATTACTCTTTTGTATCTCTAAGGCACTCAGCCTATGAGACCCATTTCATCATTAGAAGAGGATTAGTTTAAGAATCAAATAAAGCTAGGCATAGTGGTACAGGTCTGTAATCCGAGCCCTTTGGGAGGCTAAGGCAGAAGTCCAAGTTCAAACCCAGCTTGGGCAACTTAGCAAAATAAGAAAAAAAAAATAGTGGGGGTGGGGGCAGGGGATATAGATCAGTCCAGAGGAACTGAGTTCAATCCCAGTACTACTACTACTACTACTACTACTACAAAAAAAGAGGTAAAAACCTAACTCATGGATCATCATATCAGGATTAATGAAAAAATTTTAAATTACTTTTTAAGGAAATATTACAGCTAAATCCACATTGGAAGAAGTATTTCTAGTTGTTTCTAAAAAGCAAAGACAGATTTTCTATAGTCATATCACCTTATACAGAATACTTTTGAAGAGCTGGGTTATAGCACTCTTTTTCTCACATTGTGGTAGAGTCTATATTCTTCACTCTCATCCAAACCCATGTCCATTAAAAATCAAGTATTTTACACCTTCCTTGGCATTCATTTCATAACCTTCACTCTAAGTCAGTACTTACCTACTTGTACCATGAAAGTTTAAAATTATAGTTTGTGCCATAAAATATTTTATTCCTTAGAAAATAGTTGATTATTCAACATCAGTCGATGGGTATGACATACACATGTATTATGAGTGAAAATGGTTTGTTTTATGTAAATATGAAAAATAATCTACTATATGCCAACCTCAACATTCCCTGTAAATACACTTGTATGGAGATTTATTTCTTCAGCTACTGGCCAATAGAGAGTAAACAGTATGAAATACAATGAAGTAGACTCTTTACAAATACACTAAAAATAGCCAGCTCTGATTATAATCAGGGTTAGAGAATGTGCACTTCTGTTCATCTTAATGTTCTGCTTCATTTTAATGTTTTTCTTTGCTATTCTTATGCCTTTTGATTTTGGCCTATCCACTAGCTACAGAGTCCTGCTATCTTGCCCAGTGATTTGAATTCTAACTACAAGCTTAGTGCTCTGAAATCATTAGGCAAACTATCAGGACTGCAATATATTGGCATCATTCACTTTATTTTGTGTGTTAATCACTTGGAAGTTTTTATTAAGGCATGTGGACAGAAAGGCTTTGGCCAAAAAAAGAGGCTAGCTTCTATACCAGTCAATGGTGGATGGAGCACTCGAGAATTGTCAAGACACAGATCCCAAGAAAAAAGGCCTAAATGCGTGCTTTTTAAACGCAGGGTCAGCACTGAAGGACTCTCACCTAACCCAAACACTAGCATGTTCCCATCATGTTTCCATAGCCGGCGACTTGATTTTATTTGTACTGCTCTCCCATTCCTCATTTTAGACCATCTGCTTTGGCTGAAGGCCCAGCTGTTTCTAAAACGTTCTGTTTTCACTAAAATGGTTTTCTAGAGCTCCGTAGAAATATTTCCAGAATAGCACCTCTTTCTATTCTTTCTCCCTTTCCTTTCTCTGTTTTGAAAGCAGGGCAGCACCTTTTTAATTTTACAGTTGCCCATGTACTCTGCTCCAGGATGCCAGGAAGGGAGCAGGCCTGTGGCTACCTTGAGCTATCTCCCATGGTCAGGACAATTTAGCTCATGGAAGGGCTGCACCTGATGTCCTATGATTTATATCCACCTTTTGACATGAGGCATCACACTTCATTTGTTTGAAGATGTTCCCAGTTGTTGGTGCAAAATTTCCCAGTGAGAGTTCACCATGCCTATAGTCTACATTGCCCTATTAGCATCCCACAGTTTCAGGAACTAGAAGATTCAGTTGTTTGTTCATGTCTCTGTGGTGAACCAACAACGATATTTGCATGCGTGTGTGTGTGTGTGTGTGTGTGTGTGTGTGTATGTGTGTATGCAGAAATGCAAGCATACGAGCTCACACAACCTGCAGGCTATGTGGGAAGCATTCCAGGGAAGACAGTGCTGAGACTCCTTCTTCAGCAAGTGTCTCTCAAAGCTGCTCTAGCCTGTCTGATTTGCTTCCATAGGAGCAAAAGCAGGAGGATGTAGTAAGATGGAACACTCCTACAGTATGGGTACAGGAACATATGACTTTCATAGTCCGGTTTTTTATGTAGCCCACATTGGTGGAAAATTCCAGGTAATTTGCCTTTCTGAGATGCAGAGTGTAGAGTTGGGACTGTGGGAGAAGCACAAACATGTATTGAGCTGGGAACAATGCTAAATTTTCTTCAAAGTTCTGTGATCCTTACGTATTTCTTTTCAATATATCCATTGCTTTCCTACTCAAGTGCACTCCCCTGACTTTGAGCCTTCATCTATCATGCATTAAAACATGCACGGAGTGACTTCTTCACAACTGCC
Organism: Fukomys damarensis; assembly: GCF_012274545.1. NCBI lineage: Eukaryota > Metazoa > Chordata > Mammalia > Rodentia > Bathyergidae > Fukomys > Fukomys damarensis. Next base: position 55,162,574 of record NW_022900914.1, on the reverse strand, counting down.
TGTACATAGCACTTTATAAAACCTGCTGGTACAAGTACTGCTTAATGTAACAGAAATCTGTTACTTGTGAAAATGTTTACTAAAGGAACAAGTACATTTCTACAGCAAATGATTTTAAGATGATTAAGAAAATATAGCACTTTTTAAAATCTTTTAAGTGGAGAAAGCAAAGTACTATACAGGTTTGAAAAACATGTCAAAACCCATGTTCATTTTTCTGTGTATACATTGTACCTCAAAAAGAGAAACAAATACCAAACTCTGTGCACTTTAAAGTATTCATGGGAAGAAGCATATTGATATCTGCAACTTCTTTTGAAGGTATTCCAAAGTAGGACAGACATCTGATCAAATAAATATGGGAAAAGACTAATTATAAAATTGAGGTAGTAGGTCACTTCAGTCTAAGTATTTATGTCTCCTTAAACTTATATGTTGTACTGGGACATTGGGACATGGTGGAGCACACCTGTAATCCTATCATTCTGGGAAGTAGAGGTAGAAGGAGCACAAAATCAAGTCAATCAAGAACAACTTAATGACTAAACATATCCCTGACACAATTTTTTTTTTTTTTTTTTTTTTGGTACCAGGGCTTGAACTCGGGTCCTTGTGCTTGCAAGGCAGGCCACCGAACTGGTGAGCTAAATCCCCATCCCAACACAAAAAATTTTTTAAATTAATAAAATAAAATAAAGGTCTGAGGATGCAGCTCTGTGCAAAGGTGCAAATAAATTAAAACACAAGTACATAAATCTTTACTGTACAATCTCCTTTGTCTGTATGCTTAGAAGCTTTTTAATATCACATGATAGAGGGGAGACACAGCATTTGAAATTTGGAAGTTCAAGTCCTGGTCCCAGTGTGGCATCAATAAGCTATAAACCATAATCTAGGCCTTCACTTCACTGGGTTTACCCCATCTACAAAATAAGCATCTTTTATCTGTGTGTGTGTGTGTGTGTGTGTGTGTGTGTGTGCGTGTGTGTTTTATATCTAGTACTCTATTGTTTTCTGTAATAAGCATGGATCACATGGTTAGGAGCTGTAATTTCATAGGAGTTTATTGAACTTATGTAGTCCAAAGGCAACACAGAACATCCTGTTACCCAGGATTGGGTAGCATACTGATTGGAAAGCTTTAATGTGCTTTTCTGATGATCTTGTCTTTCCCAGTGCAAATCTGTCATCTGGTGCCAAGCAATAAGGTCAGCGACACAGTGGGCAGGAATAACCTCTCCAAATCCAGGGCTGGTAAAGATTAGTCTGTATAATATTAAAGAAACTATTTAGCATGTTGTCCCATGGTGCTCTACCCAAACTCTTTGGATGTGATTGTCTACCTAACTGCCGTTTTGGGACCCATAGTCTGACACCCAGGTAGAGTGGGCAGCCACTTAAGGGTGGGGATTTGGGGCAAGTCTGAAGCTAGACCTTCTTCCTCATCTTTCCTTCTCATTCCCAAACTGTATCTTCCACTTTCAGGTTAAAACATCTCAATTGTGTCTTAATCTTTCGAATTAAGGCTTATTTTCTTATTTAAAAATGCAGCTACTTCTAGAGTGGATGACATATTCAGCGACATAGCTGTATACACCAAAAACTTCATTAGGGAGCTTCATGTCCTTTCCAGATAGCACCTGACAATGGAAAGAGAGGAAGGGCTGTGGTGAGAGTTTTGCAGTCCTTAACTCCTCCTCTCACACCAGGATCATAACTCACTCATTGGGTTGAGGGAACCTCATTCACGAAGAAACTTGATTAACCCAACTAAAGTTCACCTTGTTTTCATTTTCGTTTCCTTTCCTCCTAAATTCATTCAACCAATGAAAGTTTTGTTTTGTTTTAGCAACTGTAATTTATTAAGAACTACTCTAGGTTTCCAAAGTGCAGTGCAACTCCATTGGTCCTAGGCAGAGTGAGAGCACTAGTCATACTAGTCTGATTAGCTGTAATGGAAATAAAAGTGTTTGATGGATCACAAAGACACTCTGATTGTGAATAATCAGAAGATTTAGCTTAATCTGCACAGTCAGAGAAAAGCTAAGATTTGTGAAAAAGAACAACTAGGATATTCTAGAAAACTTATATTCAAACAGTTGAGGTAAGAAAGAGTATGGTATATGTGAGCACTTTAGGGGGACCTTATGTCTTGATTTTCCTGACACTGTCCTTGCTGTAACCCGTTGTCCTGACATAATTATTAATAAGTTCCCCTTTCACTCTCAGACATGTCTTGGTTAGGAAAATGAATTATATATTCACCCTAGAGAAACTGTAAGGTGTCCATGTAGCTATAATAAAGGGACTGAAGAGGAGATTTATGCAAATGAGGCTGCTAAGATGACAGAAAACTGATCACTCAGGGTCTTGAGGGGTAGCAAAGGTTTGGAATATTTTCATAAGAAATATGGAAGGGTAGGGGAAAGGGGACAAGAGGAAAGAAAAAATATGAGAAAATGAAAAAATGGAAATAAAGTGTTTGTAAATGGGGAGGCGAGGAGGGGGTGAAGGGAGGGCATGGACAAGGGGGAAAAATGAGAACCAAGAACTGTCATGTGAAGGTACAAGATCCCAATGATAAATGTTACTGTAATGTGTACTTAAAAAGTACCAATAAACTCAGTAAAAAGGAAAAAAAGAAATATAGCAACACTAGGAAAAGTCATTAAAAGTAGCATGATCATATGTGAATTTTAAACAGATCAGATGCAAAAGTGAACATGATAGATTCATTTAGCTGAGCTTTCACCATGATCCAAACCACAGATTAGAGTACCTAGATTAGAGTGGAAGATTTGAAATGGGGCTAAGTTGACAATTCACAGATATTCAGGGAGAAGAAATGACAGAACTCACTGTGATGGCTGAAAGTTCTGAGGAGTTAGAAAGGCAAGGTGTCGCAAATGGATACATGGATTGAGCTAATCCTGTGCGTTTCTTTCTTTCTTTCTTTCTTTTGAACTGGGGATCAAACTCAGACCCTGCGCTTGAGACGCAGGTGGCAGCACTACTGAGTTAAATCCCCAGCTTCTTCTGTGAGTTTTATATGGAACATCAAGCAAGTAGTACTGCAAAGTAAGTTGGGGCAGTGGGAGAGAGATAATCAAAGATGGTGAGCAGATTTCTGATATGAACTACTGTTGGATTATGTTTTTATTCAGAGAAGGGCGAAAGAGTATTTCATGTCATTCCAGAAGCTCTTACATGTACGTCACTCTACCCTTTATTTGTTCATGCATATTTCTTGTTTATGTGCCTATTGTATCTAGCTATTCCCCTGGTGCTCTAACCAAACTTTGAGTACCCTAGAACAGAGACCAACTTGAACTAATTTCTCTTATAATATGTAGAGTCAAGCTTGGATCTGTGCAGTAAATTCTTGGAATCTTGGAAATGGGTGAATAAATGAGCAGATCTGTAAGAGAATTAGCTTCTGCAAAGAGACTAGATATTGAAGCACTACATCAGTAGAAGGCCACAGCCATTATTAACTGATTGATAGTTAGTTCAGTAGATGAACATAGTGGTTCATGGTCCTATTCTGTAAAGGCCAGTGGTGAATATTTTAGGTTCTGAAGCCTAAAGTCTTTTTGGTAACTGATTTGCTCTGTTGTTTTAATGAATAAGCAGACACAGACAGTGCATAAACAATTGAACGTGGGTACATCTCAATGAAACTGTATTTATGCATGCTGAAATTTGAATTCCACTTAATTTTCATGTCATAAAGATGATGCTTCTCTTGATTTTTTTCCAATCACTTAAAATATAAAATCATTCTTAACTTGCAGTCCTCATAAAAACAGTCAGTGGTAGAATTTGGTTTAGGGTTGGAGTTTGCTGAACCCTAGACTAATATATCCAGTCCTCCAACACGATGGAAAGCAAAGCTTATCTTACATATTCTCAAGTAGAATTATTAAAAAATCATCCTAAATGCCTTCTTTTTCTCCTTGTCTTAGAAGAACAAAGAATATGTAAAATTCTACCATGCCTGATTTCTAAGTCATCGTTTTTTAAAAGGCTTTGATTTCTTAACTGTTTTCTGTTCTTTCAACCTCCTTTTGGGGCCTTCTTTCTCCAGTTTTCTCAGTTAACTCTTCTTTTTACTGTGCAAGTTTGTTCTCTCACTAATAAATTTTGCTTTTACTACCAGAAGCATTACTAGGTTTGACGTTTTTAGTGAAGATGCTGAGATTTTCTCCAGTTTTTGTTTATTGCTTGCCTTTTCACAATCACGGACAGCCTCAGACCTTCCTAAATGAAGGATTGATGCTTACACAGCATGACCCACACCTGGAAATCTATTAACAATTAACAGCCAGTAAAAACAGATGACCCATAGATCCTGAGGCTGCCAGCTTCATGGGTGGTAAGGGCCATCTCCAAGTGCTAATGATGTGCACAGGACTTAGTATATTAATTCCTGTCCAGTGGCATCTGAAACTCTACCCTGGCAATAAATATAGCATTTGGTATTGTCCATAAGTAGTGTTTGTATGTTTAAAGATAAATGCTGTTATATGTGCACAAGGATTTGCAAACTAAATTAAAATATGCAGTGGAGGAAAGTATTTGTCATTGCTGCTATTTCCTTATAGAAAAATCAGACAAGCCTGGAGGTCCTCACTAAATGTGTTCTTGGCCAAAAGATTTGTGAGCAACAGAAACCTACTGTATAGCATCTCAAATCAAAAATAGCATCTATCTGATCAGTGGTCATCTGAGCTGTGGAGACAAGGAGAGACTGAAGAGAGGTATTACAAATGACATGAGGAAAATTTGAAGATGATGGATGTACACTGTCTTAAATTTTGATGATTGTTTCACAAACATATACATATGTCAAAACGTCACATTTTGCACATTAAATGTGTGTATTTATTACATGTCATTATACTGCAATAAAAATTAAAACAAAAACAAAAATAATAGCCTCTGCCCAAATGTACACCTTAAAACATGAAAGAAAGCTGGGCATGGTGGTGTACACCTATAATGACAGAATTCTGGAGGTTGACCCAGGAGGATGACCACAAATCCGAGGCTACCCTGGGCTACACATTAAGTTCAAGGATAGCTTGAATTATATAACAGGGAGGAAGGGGGGATTAGAATAGAAGGATCAGAACCAGATCTAATGTATTTTTTTCCGGCTCAAGATTGTTACAATTATGTCAACAATGGGAGAAATTTTGGAATGGAGTAGTTATCGATGCTATAGATATAATGAGGACTGTTTAAGAAAAGTGGGGACCTTCACTCGATTCTCAAACTAATCTATATTCAGTCTACATGGAGTGAAAATGCCTCTGCCCTTTCAGTTTTTGTTAACAAAAAGTTGTTGGTCATCACTGTCCTGGAATACAACCCCTTATCTGGGAAGTGGGAAGGCTGAGTGGAGAAGACAGGAGCCTAACGGACATCTGATAAGGGCTGCTTCCTCTGCTTTCACACCACACAGAGCACCTAGAAGACAACCAGCAACTGTGATCTTACCCAACAAACCAGAACTCCTGATTATGTCTGCTCTTGTGTTTCGATGTGCGGCCCTATTTCTCAAGCGACCCATCTCTCCATTGGTTTCTTTAGAATGTTGTAGTACAGTAAACAAGATGTCAAAAATCCCAGACCCAACTGGGAAAGCATTTAAATGCATCAGTCTCAATGGCATCAAAACGAGCCTTGGCAAAAAATTTGAGGCATAAAGCCTGGAAAGACAACAAACACAAATCCTGCCACGTGAACGCGCCTGGCACACCACTTGCCTGGTGTGACGATGCATTCCTAATGTGCTGATGCCTTCGTGGATGCTCTGCATTTGATTCACCTCAGTTGTTGCAGACTCGGCCTTGTTAGATAAAAGGGCTGCACTCCTTTTGCGCACCATTCACTGGCCCGTGGAAATGGACCATTTTCACAAACCGCTAATTCTAAAAGCCTTCAGTGGACAGAGCCAGGGGAAGGAAAAAAAAAAAATACAGTTTAAAGGCATGCTCTGCATTTGCTAATAGGCATGCATGGTCCTTTTGGAACTAAAATAGAATTTTTGATGAAGTACCTTGTGGCAAATTTGAAATATTAGCCTAGGGGTCCCAATGAGACATAATTCACTCCACTAGTGAGAACAAATCTCATTTCCACATCCACTCCTCTAAACTCATTACTGACCTGGGGGAAAATGCTAGCCTGGAGCAAGTTTTAATAAAGACACTGGTGAAGCCGTTGCTATAGTACTAAGTGCAACAATGAACAACAAGTCGCTTGGTGGCAATAGACCCCTGGACCTGTGGAGACCAAGGAAAGCAGCTTCGGAAGGACTTAATACTCCACCCCCAGCAGAACACAATATCCAAAAAAGAGTTCATTACGTTACACAATAATTTGTCATGTAGGAAATGCTCTGGTTTAAACAGTCCAATTGTCAGCTTGACTTTAAGTGAACAATCTCTGTGAGTAATTTGTTATAAATTAATTTTGATTTTTAAAACATGGGCAAATTTAATAGAAGAATTCAAACACTGATAATTTGGGGTCAGAAAGACCTAGATTCTTACTGAAGATTTAGGACAATTTTTTTTATTCATTAAGTTTATTGGTACATTTTAGGTATACAATATGATGAGATTCATCATTAGGAATTTGTACCTTACAATGACATGTCTTGGTTCTTATTTTTCCCCCACTTCCCTGCCCTCCTTTTAACCCCTCCACTCCCCCTTATTTACAAAAATTTTGTTTCTGTTTTCTCTTTTTTCATGTTTATTTCTTTCCCTTCGTTCCTTTCAACTACCCCTCCCCTGTCCTCTTCCCCTTTGGACATCTTCTATTTCACATTATCTATTATGTATTTTGATCCTTATTTACACTTTCAGTTTCTCACACCAGAGAAACTATTTGTTATTTACAGATGTGAGTCCAAATGTTATTACCTACTTAGGGCTCATCAGTCCCAAGTAGAAGTATACTCAGCTAAGCATGCATTGTCTGGGGTTAGGGTCCATGTTTGCTGCTATACTGCCAAATGACTTGTCATAAAGTTGATGATCAGTAAATACACGTAAAATGGAGCTACTTTTAAAGATCATTCTAAAGAATAAGAGCGTAAACATACGCCAGGGACAATGGCACACACCTGTAATCCCATTAGTTTGGGGAAGTGAGGCAGGCATACTACAGTTTCAAGCAGAACGTGGGCAATTTAGCAACTTAGTAAGGCCCTATCTGAGCCTATAAATAAAAAAATAAATAAATGGCTAGGATGTAGCTCAGTTCAAACACTCTGAGTTCAATCAACCATACTGGGGGAAAAAAGTCAACGTTCATAAAACCTCGGAAAGCAGCGCGGAAAGGAGCCTAGAGCCTCTATGGCTCCAAGCACTGAGGCTGATCCTCAGGGCCGCATGTTTCTCCACTTGACTGTTCCAACTTATTCCCCTCTTGCTTGTCCCTCCTCCTTGGGGGCTCTTCAGTCTGGCTCGGCAACACAGTCATTCCCCGCCTGTAACCATGTCCCTGAAACACATACAACACTGATCAAAATGCATGGGGGACGTTAAATTTTAAAAATGTCTTACAATAAAAGACATGTTATTATTATTTCCCCTCAAAATACTTCTTTTGCTTCAAATAATGAATCTCATCATTCTTGCCACTTTCTGAGTCAGTTCTGGAAGTCCTCTTCAGTATCTTAGGATCAAAAGTACAGGGAATACTGCTGTCTGCTGTGATCCAATGAACGCCAAGCTGGTAAGAGCATTACCATGCCATCTGCCTTATTCACTGGATCTGGCACCATGTGACTTCTAGATATTTCCCAAAGTCAAAACCACCATAAATGATAACATTTTGAAGTTATTTGGGACATCGAGATAGCCAAAGCAGGACAACTAAAGACTCAAAGGAGGATTTGCAGAACTGCTTAAGAAAGTGGCCAGAATAATGAAATAAAGCACATTCAAAGCAAGAGGAAGTATCTGGAGGGGGATTAATGATGATGCGTCTTGTTGCTGTATTAATTTTTTTAAAGTAAACATTATTATTTGATCACATTCTTCTCCCTAAATCTCACACAAGAAGTCACTGCATATAAGATTTCAGTGTTGCCTCCTGATTCAAGACAGACAAAAGAAGGAAACGCCACTGACATTTTCAAGAGGAAGTGATCATCCTTCTCTGAGAAAGACAGATAATGATGAAACCCCCAAAAGAACTAATCCTCTGCTTTTTGATTGATGGGATTGCAATGAGAGTAAGAAGGGAAACAGAGGAAGGCAAGCATCTGTTGTCACAAAGAGTAAAACAGAGAATTCAGGGAGTAGTTCTCATCACTAAGAAATTATGAAGTGATCATTTGCCCTTTCATACTAACCATGAAATGCATCCAACTGTGTATGTGACTTAAGCTATCCATACCAAAGTAAACATTTCCAGGCATCTGAATCGTGGAGAACATAGAGAAAAACAAAAACATAAGACCCTACAGGTTTGTGTGATGGTGAACCTTTTAGAGACCAAGTGCCCAAACTGCAACCCAAAGCACGCTTATTTATTGCAAAGTGCCAACACTGCAACTAAACCTGAATACTGATGTTTTTAGTTCAGAAAAAAATAACTCATACTTTAAAAGAAAAATACCGGGGATTTATCTCAGTGGTTCTGCCACCTGCTTCGCGAGCCCAAGGACCCGAGTTCGATTTCCTGCACAAAAAAAAAAAAAGAAAAGAAAAGAAAAGAAAAATACAATAACAGAACTTTCAACGATACAAAGAGCCCACTGCAGCACACACTCCATAAATTTTCTGTAACTGCCCTAAGTACATATAAGAGGAAAGGAGGGGTTTCTAGCAAGTGGATAAAAGACTATCGCAAAGTTGAAAGAAGCAAAGTTTGGGCATGCATTGTAACTAAAGTTGAAGAAGGGGTGCAAATGGTATAGCAAGAGAGAATAATTGAGGAATTAATTAATTACATCTCTGTTTATACTTCTATTGTCAGTGCTAATTATTTGTTGGTTTGAAGTGAGTTCCTATCTTCATTATTGGATGTCAGTGAATGATAATACACTCAGATTTCCACAAGAATGGGTGCTTGTTTCCAAGAATTGTATTTGCAGTATCAGCTCATATTTTCACACGACGATAGTAATAATCAGGAAATATGCAGTTACTGGAGCTAAAAATGTCTTTTATCTATTTTTTAAATTGAGTTTATTGGTACATTTTAGGTATACAGTACAGTTACATTCATTACTGGGATCTTGTACCTTTACATGACAGGTCTTGGTTCTCAGTTTTTCCCCTTGTCCCTGCCCTCCCTTCACCCCTCCCTCCCCTCCCCATTTACAAACACTTTATTTCCATTTTTTCATTTTCTCATATTTTTTCTTTTCCCTTATCACCTTTCCCCTGTATCCATTTTTTTAACAAGAAGTATGTTATTGTTACAATTTCCTTGCTTCTGACTTCAGCCTTTAGTTTTTGCCATATGAAAGTAATAGTTCTTCAACCTTGGAGACATGGTGGCTAGGTTTGTTGGAAAGGGATGAGGTAGAATTTCCCTCCATACACATTGTTAGACCATCAAATCCATTTTGCAAATGGCTCTGTGCCCCTCATTCCCCTCCTCAGGCATTCATGATGCAAGCAATCAAGTCTCAACAAGAGCCCCAGTTTGGAAATCTATACGCAACTTTGCAACAGGAATTGATGAGGAATCAAGTTGCTTATACCTGTGAGCATTAATACCTGCCTCAACAAAGAGTGGCACCTATTTCTTTCTTTTGATTTCTTACAGTTGCCCTCAGAGTTGTACTTTGAGAGCAGCATGTATTTTGACTTTCATAGTCTTGTAAAAATTATCAGGATCAGGGGGTAGAGAAGGAAAGGAGTGGGTGGGAAAAAAAACTAGAAAGAGATAAGTGAAGGCCTTTATTAGCAATGCCTTATGAACGTATCTGGCGAAAGAACCAGGGTTTCCAAAAAGCAAGGAAGTAAGGCTTAGCAGCTTTGATTACTAAAGGAATCTGTATAAATAGGAGGGACAAAAGAAAAAACTGTAGAAAAGAAAAGAAAAGAAAAGACTGCAGGAAGACCAAAAACACCATCATGGAAAGTCCCACACAACTGCACTCCTGTTTATTATTTTTGGAAATATTTATGATGTTTCAAAACCAATAACTCAAGGGAATATAATCAAACTTAGCCTCCTCAAGAAACCAGACCTGGAAAAATTGATGTATTTTTTTTTCTTTTGAAGAAGATATTTTGTATTTCCTTAAATGGAACGTTTCAGTGGTACATCTAATTTTAGAACCTCTAACTTTATCCTCTTTTTTCTTCTATTTCTTAAAAATTAGAACCATCGGCTACTTTGTGATTTTTTTTTTATTTCTGTGCACATTTGGCTTGGCCTATTCAGTCAGATGTTAAAGGTATGATTCTATAGGCAAAGGACTGGAGGTCTGTGGAAGACTTAGTGGTGCACACATATGAACTTTCGATGCATGTCCTGGGGGTTGGAGGTGGAAGACCAAAATCTTTTTGATTATAGGAAAAGATAAAACAAGAAGACTAGAGTTGCCATCTGCTGGAAGATGGGAAGAATGACATTTGACACTATTTGCAAAAGTAAAGCAAACCTCATTAGTCAAAATAATAAATCTCCATGTGCTATGCACTGCCAGTTAAAGAAAACAAAGCTGCAAAAGTGTGCTATTATTTCAGAATGACAGCTTTTAGATAATGTTGAAATATATGGGGAAAGTAAACAATAGCATCCTCCCACCTAACTTGCACCCCAGATACTCTTGGGAAGGATGGTAAGCATTGCTTTATACCCTTTCAAACACCAGCATGTTCCTCCAACATGTATTTTTCACTTTCACCACTACGACTTTGAAAATGATAATGTGGTTTCTTCTGAGTGTGCCTAGTCATTGCTTCCAGATTTGCTTTCTGCTTATATAACATGACCAAACGCTCAAAGCTCACTTAAGCTTAACAGAAAGAGCACTGGATGGAGAGTCAGCCCCATAATCTGTCTGCCTACAGGGTAACAGTATAACCACAAGCCCGTCACTCTATTACTTGGGGTGTTGGTATTTTAAGCTGTAAAATTATAAATGCTATGGAGGATGGGCTGCAGAATCTAAACGATCTCCAAGGTCCTTTTCAGCTTTTGAATTCTGTGAATCTATAAGCATTCCAAACTCATGTAGCACTTATAACATGAATATTCAAACTAAATTCTCATCATTGCTTCTACTGAATGCAGCAAAACTGTATCTAATGGCCTGATTAATCAGCCATAACCATCTTCTTTGCCAATGAAGGGAAAAACTGGTTCCCTCTTCACATACTGTAGAGAAAGAGCCAGCTCTTTAAACTTGATTTCTCTGACGCGGTTTCTGTTGCAGTAGGTGACATACCAACACTCCCTGGATGGGGAAATTAGGAAACAGCTTTAAAAATCACAGAGTTCGAACAGTCAATAACCTCTAAGACAAGTGGAAACAGAGGTAAAGGGATTCAGTTATACTTGAATAATTGGGGTGTGGCCAAAATGGTTGAGATCACTTAAATTGGCAGATTCTTTCTGATCTAAGACAAACCCATCCTCCTATCTGCAGCTCTAAATCCTGCATAGCAACAGCGTCTAAGTCAGGTGTCCCCTTCTGTCTAAGGACTCTTCTCCCTTTCAGCCTAGAGTGAATCTTTTCCTCTGAAAACCTTAGTGTTTAATGCTGGAAAATCCCATGTGGCAAGTGATACAGGTAGTCTGTAATTCATTTATTCACTCAACAAATGTTTAATGAGTATGCTTTCAACATCTTGTGATCTTCAAGGTGAAATAAAAGAGTTAAGACCCTGTCCTCAAGAAGTCTATATTTTAGAGGAAGACAGGAAGAGACGTACATGCCCTGGAAAATAACGTCCAGTGGTAATATGTGCTCTGGAAAAAACATTAAAACAGGTGGTACAGCTTTGGAATCAAGGAGAAATGACCTCTAAAGTGAATTTAAAGTTGTAAAGAGATGGCTATGGAAGGAGAGGGGAAGGATGCTTAGAAAACAGATTGGAACTGAAGGGAGATATCAAGGAAAGGAAGGGGTTGGGCTGAAAAAAGATTAATAAGGGGGACAGCAGTGGCAAGATGAGGCAGAGGGGTGCACAAAATGCTGGTGAGGAGGACAGTCAAGATCAACGCTGAGAAAGGAGTTAATTCCTGGCATTGTGGGAAGCCACTTTAAGCAAAGAATTTAGCTCTCTTTTCATGCAGGTTTAGTTCTCTTTTCAATCTCTCCCACCTCTAAAGGTTAGCATCTTATTTTATTTATATGTATTTTTAAAGTCCTCACAATTCCTAGGTCATTCAAATTTATGCACATAAAAGGTTTTTTAAATAAACCGATTGTCCACCTGATTGGATAGTATGAAATCTTAAATTAGCTAGTATTTTAAGTAGAGATTCCCATTCTCTGTCAGAGACTTTGATGCCTGAAGTCCTTGACCTCAAATCCACAGGAAGTCAGAGGAAATGAGCTCACTGCACAGGCAGCCTGGCCTCAGACACAGCCTGTGACTCCTGCTGAGAGGAGTGACAAGCCTGCTTCCAGGAACAGCCCCTGAGGAAAGAAAGGAGCACCCTTGTCTGCTCCTTCACCAAAAAGCCAAGCACCTAACTTTAGAGAAAGATTTTCCTGGGGTTTGCACTCACTTGTCACATGGCTTTAAATGAAATTTAGAAAGCGGTAAATCTGTAACAAGTCATGGTTTTCATGCTCAAAAGAGTATCTGGGTATAAAACAGCAGCATAAATACTGATGGAGAGGCTAATTCGGAAAGGCTTTGTTTCTTTTAATGCTAGCCCCAGTTTTACACACTTTTCTTACAACTGGAGGATGATCTGTAATTACAGAATGAAGGGGAGGCAGAAGATGTTATGGCACTATGAAAACTGGGATGTCGCTAATGTTAGCTAGTGTAACCTGATTTTTCACCGAGCTCTAGAAGAGGCCAATACTATGAAATTGCCAAATGAGAAAATCCCCTACCCCACCCCTAGTGGTATAGGGGGCCCTCTGACTAAGGGACCACAGGAGGGATCTGTGCCCTGGAACTCCTGGGCAAGCCTACCAGGTATATGGAATGTTAAGCAATACATTAGGATTCAGAGGGGGGTGAGAAGCAGAGGAAGAGCACAAGGAGCAGGAAAAGGAAGAGGAGGAGTAGCAGCCTAGCGGGAGAGAATGTGAGGTGAATTTTCCAGAGAGGAGGCAAATAAAAATGAGAGCTAAGAGAAAAATCTAGAGTTGAAGGGAAAGAAAGAGAGTGGTTCCACGTAGAGATTCCCACATCTAATATATGTTAGGGTCACCTGGAGGCTCTGCTTCAAAATGCAGATCCCCACCCTCTTCTGTAGCTCTATTAAGTCAGAAGTTGGGGTGTGAAGAGGTCTTAACCTGGGATAAACCCTGGGTCTTAACCAAAAATCAAAACCAGCAGCTCTCCCTGGGTGACTCTATGTGCAGTCAGATTTGAGGACCCTTGAGAGCGATGATGTAGCCCAGCAGGAAGAAACAAGGCTGCTACCACCGCAGGCCACCTGCTCCGATGGCCATCTTCCAGAATCTAGTAGATTCCCAATTTCCTATCACCAAATGTGGGCTACAAGGGCAGGAAATAGCCTGGCGGAGCTGGACTTTCTGAGATTGCAAGGTAGCTCTGGTTGGTGACCCTGATTGGCACGCAGTGGTAAGGGAGTCTCTCAGATGCAGAGAAACTAGTAAAAGGGATTCGGTTTGAAAAATGGCACCAGGCAACCCTGGCACCCGCTCATCGCCCCTGACACGCGCGTTTCCGATCGTCACAGCCACACTGGCGGGAGTGGGGCAGCTTTTGTGCCTGTCGTGGAGCGTGGGCCCAGTTGTCCCTGCCTCATGGGGGTGGGAGCTGGCCCTGCGGGGAGCACAGACACACAGGCAGGAGAACAGTCGTCTCTCAGGATGAAGTCTACTGCGATGAGTGTGTTACTATGACAATGGTACATAGGTTCGCTAGTTTCAGTGAAGTGGCACTGTGCCTGTGAGCTACGCAAGGGATCATCTCCCAATTCCAGGGCGACACATACTCCCACTCGTGGGTCTATTTTCAGGCTACATAAAATGAAGATCTAGAAAAGCCACTATATTACTTTGTTTTAATCACTGAACATTTTACTGACAGTGACCTATACTGAGTTTGATGTAGTGCTTGCTCCACCTAATAAAATCCAAGAGTAGACCAGAAAAGAATTAAGCATGCTTATCAGATGGTAATTAATTTGCTCTCTAGGAAAAAAAAAAAAATGATGCTGAAATGGTTCTGTGGAATTTTGCATAGACCAGGAATGTCTCAACTATCATCTTTAAAAAACGCAACCACATTTAAGATGATGGTTTGTTTTGTTGTTGCTTCCTCAACCTGAAGGCTACTCTTTTCTGAAGCGCATGCTTAAAAAGAGAAAACAAAATTCAGAACACCTATAGAAGGGAGGTAGCTTTCCATAGAGTGTAGATTTTCTTCCATGCCAGATAACCTTGCAAAACGTGTTAGCAGGTATAAGGTATTAATTAAATGTAATCACGGTAAAGAATAAATTTACACTAATATGTCACACCACCACTGATGGAGCATTTTATTATCCCTCAGAGGCTAGGAGTGCATGCAAATAAACATTTGCAAAAACTAAACCTTGCCACAATTAACTGGACTTAGCAAATATAGCTTTTTGATGTATTAGGACACAGAGATAGTATGGAAAAATTTGATAACATACTAAAGAGGTGGGTTACCAAGTTTTTCCATGTTATGTCTGATATAAACTTTTCTTATGTTGTTTTAGTTATATTTTACATGTGAGCATGTTAGAAAAAGTACTATGTCAAATTTATATCGATGCATATGTGTCATCTAGCACACTAAAAAGACAACCACAATAAATATTTGAGTGAGTGAATGTGTGAATTATTATTGAGAGTCTGGTGGTGGACACTGGTGGTGCTGTTGGCCTAGGGGAATTCCTTGGGCTATTTTTTCCCTTCCATCCTTAACAGACACCACCTTCCTGATGAAATTAATTGGAAATATGTTTGCTTTTAAGAAAGCAAGAAGGACAGTATGAGGCACCTGAATATGGCAATTTATTAGGCAACATTAAGCAGTTGGTATTATTAATTCTATATGTTTAATAATGGTATTATAGTTAGGTTTTTGTAAAAAGGCTATTTAAGAGATGTACACTAAATATTTGAGAATATAACGATGCATATGTGATTTACTTTAAAACATTCAAAGATAACGAAAAGTGGCAAGATATTAATAACATCTCTTCATATCACACTTGATATTGAATGAAATGAAAAATGAAGTGAAACTGTGAGCTATTCTTTCACACGACAATCATCTGTACAAGCTTGTTCCTCACTCAACCATTCTGTGAAACAAGGGGCTTACTACGTCATATTTCAGAGAAGCGGAGCTATTGTTCAATCCTAAAGTTAGGTTCAAGGAGTCAACAAAGAATCACAGAGGTGGGAAGAACTCTTATAAATCTCCACTTTGCTAAGAAATATAGTTATATCCCCAAAGGCAGGGGGTGCTACATGTATGTCTACCATTCAGTAGTAGCCTTAGAAACTGACAAAAACAAGAAAAAAAACCTCACAACCATAGAATGAGTCTTTGAAATCAACTCTGTATGTTTCATCTTATTTTTATTTTCATAAAATTTGTGCTAAACGGAAAGACCATTAATCTCACTTTATAGGTGAAGAAACTTTGGTCCTGACAGTTAACAAATTTTTGAGTTGCTTATAAATATTAAATGCATAGAAAAATATGCCTCCGATAAAAGCAATCTCTAAATGTAAGAATCAGAGCAAGAATATTCTCTGATATTCTAATTATTACATCATAACATGAAATTCCTCTCTTATCTCCCAAAATAGTTGGATGAAAACCCTTGCTTCATTTCCTAGAGCAAGCTAGAGAAAGAGAAACTCATGGCTTCAGAAGGGTCCAATTCCTGAGTTGTTAACATCTTTACATACAGCATCAACTATATATTTCACGAGGAAATTTTTGATGTCATGTTCACCTTCTTGACATCACTGCAGTTAGGTGGGTGATAAGTGCCATCCAGTTTACTTTATAGTTGCTAATTCCTTCTCTTCTATCCCCCCACCCCATCTCTCTCTCACTCTCTCCCTCCTCCCTCCCTCTCCTCTTCCCCTTTCTTCTTCTTTCTTCCCCTCTCCCTTTCCTTCCTTTCTTCCTTTCTCTTTTGGTGCTAGGGATCAAACCCAGGTGCTCCTGAACACTAGCTAAGCACTCTACCACTGAGATATATTTCCAGCCCTCCCTATTTGTTATTTGAGACAGGGTCTTGCTGAAATTCCCAGGCCTCCAATTTGTAATGCTTGCCACTCAGACTGCTGAGTACATGGGATTATGCGTGGCTAGGAATTCTTATGGGAGCTGGGATGATGCGCTAGACAGCAGTAGAATCTGAGTGAAAAGTGCAATTGCGAAAGTGGAGAGACCCATGCGCTCACTTTATCCATATCATGGATACTGCAGGACACTTCTTTTCTTCTTCATCTATTTGGGATTTGGAAAGAGCAAAATCGTCAAAACAAATAGTACTTTGCTTTCCACATTGATTGAATAATGTTCTGAGTGGTGTATATGGATCTCAAAAAAAAAAAAACTCTAAAGCCTTGCAATGTTCAAAATAATAGGAGGGATTTATGATTCACCATACTATGCAACAAAACAAACCCCTTTAAGCCTGAAGAGATAGGCCAGTTTGGCAATCTGCCAGTCTCATTTTGTCAAACAATTGTTTAGGTGTTTACAATGAAACCCCAAACAACAATTCAAAAACGGTTGGTATCCAACATCCCTTGTTAAGCAGTTATATTAAAAGCAAGCAGTTAATTCCCATTAAACAATATTCAAATTTGTAGACATCCTTTAATTACACTGAAATTCAGAAGAGTGGATGAATTTAAATTCTTTGCGATGATTGTCTGTTACTACAGTGTAGCCACGTAGTGTTATTACTATCTGAGCACACTTAGCCTACAGAAAGGAATTCAAGATGACTATTTGAGCAGACAGGGCTTCGATCAGGCTGGCCTTCCACATGGGATAGGATTTGTTAAAGGATGTGATTCTCATTTTAACAACAGTTCTGATTTTTTGTTTTTTTGTTTGTTTGTTTGTTTTAGTTTATTGGTACATTTTAGGTATACAGTACAGTTATGTTCATTATTGGGATTTTGTACCTTTACACGACATGTCTTGGTTCTCATTTTTTCCCCTTGTCCCTGCCCTCCCTTCACCCCCTCCTCCCCTACCCATTTACAAACACTTTATTTCCATATTTGCATTTCCTCACATTTTTTTCTTTTCCCTTATTACCTTTCCCCTACCCTTCCCACTTTCCCTACACCTTTAGCCCTTTTCTTCCTATTTCACATCATCAATTACCTCATTAGTATCTTATGTACTATTATAGTTTTTCACACCAGAGAGACTATTTGGGATTTACACGTGTGACTTATTTCACTTAGGAGTATATCCTCAATATGCATCCATTTTCCTATGAATGACTTTAACTTCTCATTATTTATGGCTGAGTAATATTCCATTTTATAGAAAAACCACATCTTCTTTACTCAGTTTACAATTGATGGGCAAATGGGCTGTTTCCAAGTTTTAGCTATTGCAAACTGTGCCGCTATAAACATAGGTGTGCATATATCACTGTGATATGATTATTTTAATTCTTTTGGAAAGACACCCAGCAGAGGGATGGCTGGTTCAAGTGGTACCTCTAGTCCCAGCTCTTAACAAATCCTCAGTAGCATGGGAACTAGCAGAAAGAATCAACAACTGGGATCTCATCTTATTAAAAAGCTTCTGCACTGCAAAATGACAACAGTTCTTAAAGCATAGCGATGAACTCTATACCCCGCCTTCCTTTAATTATGAGCTATAAATTATTCAGTCAAACATACACCATAGCCTCTCACAGGGCTTCCTGACACTGCCCCGGTTGAATGTTTAGCATCAGGTCCAACACCCCAAAAAGGCAGACAGAGGATTGCCTTAGTGTGGGATTATATTTTTTGTCTACACTGCTCTTTGAGTCAGGAAATAACACTTGCCTATCCAAAAACCCTGTTTGAAGACCTAACTTCATGAGAAAGTCTAATCTGATTTGCCTCTTTTATTTTAACATTTACCTGAAGTCCATAAGCCATTGGCAAAATTACAAAACCTCCCACCACTTAACTAGGTTAGACACATTCCTTTAGACAAGCCATCAACATTTATATTGAGTGTCTCCTCATTTTCCAACCCTTATTTGGTATTTATAAATTTACATGAATGTCACAGCTGAAAGACACTTTAGGTGTCCTCCCTCTAGTTTCTGCAGTTTCTATAGAAAAGGAGTTTACTCCCACAAAAACAAACAAACACAAAACAGTGACTAAATAGTTAAACCAGAATTTAAATATAGATATTCCAACATTCCAACTCTGTTCACACCACCAGAGTTTGCTTTTATTAATTTCAACCTAGGAAACGTGAAAAGATAAAAAGGCAGTGGTACAGCAGAGAAACATCTGGAGAGCAGTTGAGCACAGATTATAATATACCGTTTTTAAAGAATAATACTTCAAAGGAGGGAGGGAGTAATATAACATGAGATTGTGATTACCCTCATGATGAATAAATACTTCAAGGAGGAAAATACTATCCCTTACATTTTATATCTCTTAGCACTTAGTATAGTTAATGAAATACAGTCAGTAGCTACTATACAGCTATTTGTAGACAGGTGTATCCCTAAATATATGTGTATGTGGATGAGTGAATGAAGGATCTAGGGTGAGAATGGGAAGGCATTTATGAATGATTTGGGATTGACTGGGTCACCATCAGAGGCACAACGTAGAGTCTACGAATTATAAAAATAAGCATTATTAGTGCCTATTAAGAAAAACCAACTGCTTGAAGCAGAAGACACTAGGAAAGAGCAAATGATGCTCTTGGACACTGGCAGCCTCACAAAGCTGGTCGTCACCCATATCCATGGCTTCACTAGGTTATGTCTTTATTTATTTATTTATTTGGTGCCAGCGATCAAACTGAGGTCTTTGTGCTTGTGAGGCAGTCAGTGGAACCACTGAGCTAAATCCCCGGACCCTAGGTTATGTTTACATTGATGGCGGAAGTGAAGGCAGCGTTTGAGGAACTTGTTAATGAATCCAGACTCCCACAGACACAAAGATTTCTGAATGTGTGTGGTCGTTCTTTAATTCCCTATTCTTTTTCTACACAAATATTAACAAATGGTAGAAGAGGGCCCAAAGGAGTAGGCATTGAGAACAGTTTGAAAGGCCCCTCTCTTCTCTTTCTTTTTTTTTTTTTAACATTTTTTAATTTTATCACTACAATTTAGATTTACATAATGATCACATTCATCATAGGGAATTTGTACCTGTACATGCTGTATCTTGATTCCTCTTTTTTTCTCATTCCTTTCCTTTCTTCAATTCCTCTTTCTCTTCTTCTTTATAAAAACTTTATTTCCTTCTCATTTTCCTTCCTTCCTTTCTCCCTCTTCCCTCCACAGTTCCCTTTTCCTTTTGAATCATTTTTTTTCTATTTCACATTATCTGTTATACATTTTGGTTCCTTATTTACATTATCGGTTTCTTGCACCAGAGAGGCATTGAGATGTTAACACAATGTGCCCCATTTATTTCACTTAAGGGTATGGCTTCAAGGTGCATCCATTTAACCATAAATGCCTCAAGTTTATCCTTCTTTATGGCTGAGTAGTATTTCATTGTATGGAAAAATCACATCTTCTTTACCCATTCATCATTTGAAGGACATTTGTGTTGTTTCCAAGATTTAGCTATTACAAACTGTGCTGCTATAAACATATGTATGCATATAACACTGTGGTATGATGCTAGTCATTCTTTTGGGAAGGTACCAAGAGGAATTGTTGCATCAAATGGGATCTCTAATCCTAGTTTTTTGAGGGATTTCCACACTGCCCTCTATTTTTGACTACTCTGAAAGAACCTCCTACAAAAGGAAGAGTATAGAAGATTAAGTCAGGGTTCTATAGAATTAAAAGTTTAACTGGTATCCAGCTTTTTTAGTTGTCACATAACAGGAACAAGGAAAAAAATAGCATTATATTATCACTATAGTAACACAAATGCAGGTAGCTTGATTTTCTGAACCTTTATTTCTTGTGTATCCTGGGAAAAAAGGTAGGATCTCACAGAATTTTTAGAAATGAAATAAATTAATGTATTGAAATGCTTCAAATTAGGGTTTGAAATAATCACTCTATAAAATACTTTGTTGGAGGTAATGAAGTTGCTGGCATATATGAAGATTAATAAAAAGAGGCATTGATTCTTTAAGGAAGCACATCTGTGTTCAAAGTCTCCCTTCCCATCTTTTCAACTCCACCTTATTCACTCCAATATTTTAGGAATTTGACAGCATATTGATCATAGATTTGCTTTGGCCGCAGGGCTTTCCTTGCCCACGCTTTCCCTCTGCTGGGATTGCACAGCTCATGGAGTTTTAAATGGCTGCCTTTTACTCATAAATCAGGTTAACTCATCAACTAACATCTTCTCGAGGATGCCTTGCCGAACCTTACAAAGTAGGTCTCTTCCCTGAATTTGCCATGTGTGTATACTCAGCCTCTGCTGAGTGAAATAACCTTGTATTGTTGAAATCTTACTACCTTTTTACTTTTCTTTGCTGCTTTCCATGCTTACTTCTAGAGTAGGAAATGAAGAAAATCAGCCAAGCTAGGCTATTTCTGACAAGTTTAGACTCATGGCCTTACAAGTGTTAGATGCTTACCAAATTCTGCTGGTCTTATTACTTCTACAAAAAGTATAATCAGGGACATCCACATGGTCTAGTGACATTTAAATTGAGGATTAAGATTGGAGAGTCCACTTTAAACATTCAAAAGCCAAAGTCCAGTTCAGCAATGGTTCAGAAATGTAAAAGGTCAGTTTAAATAGGCACTTCCTGCTTTTATTTCTTTAAATTGCTGTAACATCTAAATTTTGCTTCCTAGTCAAATGCAATATTTTTTAATATTTATGTACTGTTATTTTAATTTTAAATTTCTATTTTTACAGGCAGAGGACAATTGAGCAGAAAAGTGTTATCCCTTCTCTCTGCAGCTATTCATGCTGTGAAGCAACCTGTTTTACTGTTTAAACCTGTGTTTGTTCTGTTTCAATTGTGCAGAAGGAAACAGTTTTGGCACCTTTAAAAATCAAAGATCTATCACTCAACAGGAGAACGTAGCAATGCTAGGAAAGAAAATTATGAGGAATAACAAAAAGTTCCAGTGCTTCTAAAACTGTAACGGGTTTATGAATCACCTGACGATCTTGCAAAAGTGTAGATTCTGAAACTATATGCATTGAGGGGGTCCTGAGATTGCTAATAAGCTATAGGTAATACCTATGCTGCTGTTTCTCAGTATTTGTAGACCATACTGTCAAGTATTTGAGAAATAAAAATCACTTGAGTGAATTTAGTATTTAAAGTTGTAGTGACATAAAGATGCAACTGCTGTATTTAATCTGTAAAAACAACCATAAATTATCTCCCTCTGGTTAAAAAACAGAGTTTATTTTTCCACTCCTTGAGTCAGGTGACTACCTTTGATCAACATGCAACAGCAATTCACTAGGTGACGAGTCTTCAAGTGCATGTATGCTGAGACTTCGGTCTTGCTGTTCTTGGGACCTTGCAAGCACTCCAGGACTGTAGCCTGCTGGAGGATGAGGTGTCATGTGGAAGAGCACTGAGCTGCCCCATCCAGTGGTGAGTCAGCCAGCCAATGGGTTCAGCCAGCAGCAAACAGCTGCCATCGCTGTGAGTGGGGGGCATCCTAGATTATCCCATCCTGGGTCATTCTCCTGTTGATAACACTTTTTTTTTAATAACAAACTTTAGATCTAACACTTCAGATATCAATCAACCTGCTCCATACAGAAGATGCCCTCAGCTAACACACAGAAACAGTTACTGAATAAAATGATAGCTGTTTTAAGGACCACACACTGGAATGTTGTTGTTACTGTTTTAAGGTAGAGTTTAAAGTAGGAACAGTTAAGCTAGTGGTAAAAGATCTCTGTGCTTATGATTTCCCTTTTCGTCTTCAATCTACATTGTATATTTGTGTTCTTACATAATAGAAATTGATATAGTCATTGCAAGAGCATTTGAACCTTCTCTGATCTTATAGTTAAATTTATTTTCATTTTACCTTACTATACTGAAAAGTTCTGCTTCAAGGTTAACTCACTTGTGAATTGACCCAGCTTGCAAATGGCAAAACATTTTTTTCTTTAATATATAGGTAGAAGTTTCAGTAATTCTTTTTACTAAAGTATTACATAGCTCAGATTCTTCTCTTTAAATATAAACATACTGTAGCCTTCTGAAGGACACGATCTCCAGCCATCACCTTGTTTCACATGTGAGAAGGGAACATAAGGTCTGTCAAACAAGAAATAACATTATGCTGATAAACAATGTCAGTGACAAACCTTTTTGAGGAGGGATACACTCAACATTAGCCAGTCTTTGACACAGAGCCCTTAAGCAGACAGTGCCATTGCTGCACACTTCCTTGGCAGGCTTACTACCCTCAGCCCCTCCTCCTAACTGCTAATTCTTGACCATCTGGGTGCACTTTCAAAATGGATGTCTCAAGCATATTTTCCTCTTTTTCACAGATATGTGAAATGCACAGCAATAGCAGTCCGATGGCTACACTTCCATACTAGGGATGCCTTACTACAGACTGGGAAATGTTTCTCAGTTTCACTAAACTGACCCTCTTACTGAGATAGTCGACTTTATCTCCCTCCTCCTGTTCTTTCATATTGAGAATCATCACTTTGAAAAAGGATTTGTATTTGTTTGCATTCCACAAACTGAATACAGCTGGTAGTATTACCTGCTTAATAGGAGAATCATGTTTTTTTTAAAAAAAAAAAATCGAATGCCTTTAGTCAAAAAAAGCAATTTGTAGGTAACACAGGCTCTGTTATACCTTATCATTCAGCTGTTTCCCACAGCCACACTACCCTATTAAATTGGGAAGACTTCTGATTGTGCATCAGCTATAGCCTAATCTTTCTTGTTAAGAATTCACATCTACAACCACTACTATTACTACCAAGCACATTCCAGAGAATTCTCCATCTGCATGTCCAGATGTAACATCTGTCCAGTTAAGATCTTCAACCACTTACTTTTAGCTCTAAATGTTAAGACTTATTTTCACATCTTATGCTTTCTTGTACCTTTTCTATCCTCCAGGAACTCATTTTACTGAAATCACCTTAAATTATTTCTCGGAAAATGTATTATGTACAATATTGTCAGGGCCACTGCCAAACAACTACTCCCTGCCCCAGCCAGTCCTACTCAACTCTAATGTTGATCTGTTCAGTCCAACACAGTGTTTTACTTCAACAGATGGGGTAGACTTCCAACTGTTCTTCTTGCTTCTAGGATCTGTTTTCTTGCCCTTTATTTTCAAGACCATCTTGTAGGTTAAAAGTCTTCCCAGCTGGGCTCTAAAACTAGTACTTAGGTCTCATTACCTTCCTCTTCTTCATGCCTCTGCTCCACATACTCTACACATCTCAGAGCATGCAACAGTTTTTAACAAACTTTGTCTAGAGGTTGCAGTGGCCTTCTCTATCTGCCTATCTGGTCAGGTGCTCTCCCTTTTCTCCCAGCTTATCTGCCTTGTCTTGCTCGTTTAGCTAGAGAAATCACTGGAACACAGGCTTTGTTTATTCCTCTGCCACAGCGTGAATCACACAGCTTTGTTACTCATCACCTCCACTCCAGGTCTGAGAATATTAATGGGAGGAACGGTATTTCATTTAACTCTGCATCTCATAAGCAGAAACTCCATTTGACTTAAAACAACTTACAAAAACATATAAATACAGCAACAGACAGATATGGTACATAATTAAAAGGTGCTCTCAAGATGCCTGTGGCATTCTTAAGAAGCAGTTCCTGAGAATGGGAAAGTTTGAATGAAGAGGTAAAGGCATCCATCTAAGTAGACTAATTTACCACAGAAGACTTATTACTTATGGGTGGTGCAGTTTCCTAAACAAAACGGATCTGCAAAAGGAGCCCATATATAGCCCACATTATATATGGCTAGAATGAGTAGTTTAGATTAATAATTATCAATTAAAAGAATGGTAGTTGTTTAGCTATTCCCATAATTGTTGGGGATCTGACAAACAACAGGTTCTAGTACTAGCAGTCTGCTCTAGTTGCTTAAATTTGTATCTTAGAAACATTCTGATATGGTGCCATGATTTGGATCTTGAAGTTCTCCCAAAGGCCCATGTGTTCAAGGCGTTTTCCTTGAGAAGTAGTAGAAGATCCTAATGGGAGGTCTTCTGGTTATGGCAGGGGGCTTTAGGAAGATTACTGCGCCCTGCTCTCTTTCATTTTTTTCAATTCCTGGGCAGGAGGTGAATGCCTTTGCCATGCCACACACTCATGCCTTGTCACAGGCCCAAAAGTGAAGGGGAAAATTGGTCAGGGACTGAATCTCCAAAACCATGAGCCCAAATATCTTAAATTGGTTTATTTAAGGTATTTGTTATGGTAATTAAAAGTTAAGATGTGGTGATAGCCAATTTAATGTCAAATGTACTACAGATGGCAATTAAATAAATACTCTCAGAGCTATACTGGCACATTGGTTTCATGTATAATCCAAGTAAGTGGGCGAAACCATGAAAAATACGGCTTCTCATGATTGAGACAGTGTATTGTGAATTTGAAAAAATGGAACAGAGCCTCGTCCACTTCATAAATATATTTGAAAACTCTCATCACCACAGAACATTTTTTTTAGTAACACTGGATTAAGCCATTTTTCAAGCATTAAGTCCTTTATGAAAATAATTTGGCTGGGCAGCTACTTCACCAGAGGTTGAAATTAAATATTCACTAATAACCAGAAGGTACCCTGAAGATACCCAAGCCCCAAGAGTATTTCTGAAGTGGGAATTACCCATGTAGGATCGGGTGAAAAAATAAATGTCAGAAAGAAGGTTGGTTTCAAGGTACAAGGGACAGACTCAGGCAGACATCTCAGTCAGCATTCCAGCCAGTCGAAGAGACGAAACAAAGGTCATTTTAATGTGTGGTGTGCTGTAGCATCTCAAGGAGAAGACAAAGCAGCAAAAGAGCTGCTGAGGATGAAACATGTACTACCTTTTGGGAGGATAATTTGCATTATGTATTGAAAATCTTTTAAAAGTCCTCACACTCTAAATACCAACTTCACTTCTAGAATTAAAATCTAAGGATACAGTTGCCCAAATGTGCAAAGGTGTATTTAGGAGGGTATTGTCACAGCATATTTTATAGTGGCTAAACCTAATTATTAAACAAGAGAGGACAAATTCTAAAAGAAAATATGCTCAAACATATTAGTTGATTTCCATTTAGTTCGAGTTTCATTGACTTAATCTTCATTTAAAATTTTATATTTCAATGTTTTTCTCTATTTTGCATTTATTTTTAATAAAACTGTCCATGAGAAATGTGTAATAGTAGTAGCAGATTGGCAATGATAAGAAAATTGAGGACTTACGTAAGTAAACTTTAATGACATCATAGATTTTTCAAAAAAGAGTTCTAGGGATTCCTGTTAACAAACAAAAAAAAAAATCAAGAAATATAGCTCTAATGCACCTCTAAGCCACTTCATTGGACTGGCCCATTGGATCAGTCATCTTGCAACTGCCTACTCTGTAAGCCTGAAGTCAGTCTTATGCCAAATGTCAGAACACCATTATCTTCTAACTACAACAAGGAAAGAAGCCAACCAAAAGATCCCCAAAGTCAGCACCCATAATGTTAAGTGCTCTACACCTCCTACTGCACAGATTATGAGACCAGACTTTACATCAGGAGAGGTGGTGCATGCTTGTACTCTCAGCACTGGGGGAAACTGAGGCAGGAGGATCACAATTTTGACCCCAGCCAGGGCAACTTTGTGACTTAGTCAGACACTGTCTGAAAATAAAAAATAAAAAGGATGGGGTACAGCTGGTACCAAAGTCCTAGTTTCAATCCCACGTGTTGGGGTGAGGGACACTTATGAAGAATCCTGCTTTAAAAAAAAAAGAAAGAAAGAATTCTGCTAAGTGCTAGAGTCTCTGGCAGAGCTCAAATCAAGCTTACTGAAGTCCTATGTGTTGCAAATCTAGTAAGAGGCAGAAGACATGATTCATAAAGTTTGCTTTTTAAAAAAAACTTTTATTGGTACACTTTAGGTATACAGTATGACATTCATCATTGGAAATTTGCACCTTTATATAATTTATATTGATTCTTGTTTTTTTTCCCCCATTCCCCTGTCTTCCCTTCAACCTCTCCATCCTTTCCTATTTACAATGACTTTGTTTCCATTTTTTCATTTTCTCATATTAATTCCATTCCCATCTACCACCAAGGGTAGTCAATCACTTCCCATTTCCATCTCTTTAATTCTTCAATTACAAAACTAGAGAATCCACAATGCCATGGTTTCTATCTCAGGTCAGCATTTGTTAATGCTACAACAGAATGTGTCTCCAAATTTAATGAATTTTCTAGGACTAATGGTTAAATGCAGATTTGATGCAATGGGCCTAGGGAGAGCCTGAGACTCTGAATTCATAACATGCTCTGAGGTTACTGGTCTCTGGACTCCACTTTTGAGTCACAAGACACAAATATACATGATCTCATTAATTTCCCCTGTGCAGCCATTAAAGTAGCCATCATCAGCCCTATTTCACTGACAAAGAAGTACCTTATGTAGAGTTGCTTTCATAAAAAATAGCAAAATACTCTTGAGTATTTCAAAATACTTAATGTCCCCTTCAGTTCTAAAATATTCTGGTTAATAAGGGAAAAGAAAAAAATATGAGAAAATGAAAAAATGGAAATAAAATGTTTCTAAATGGGGAGCGGAGGAGGGGTGAAGGGAGGACAGGGACAAGGGGAAAAATGAAAACCAAGACCTGTCATATAAAGGCACAAGATCCCAATGATGAATGTAACTGTACTGTATACCTAAAATGTACCAATAAACTCAATAAAAAAAATAAAATAAAATATTCTGGTTAGAAATTATTGCGATACTCACTGATAAATTGTTAACAGAGATGATAAGGATGAGGGATCTCTTTACACAGAGAGCGGGGCTGGGAATTGAGGCATCATAGAGATGGCATCAGCCTTGAAAGGTAGTCAGGCTGAAGAGAAGCAGAGATGGACAGAACATAAAGCAACAGTTCTGCCCAGTATACAGTTCCATGATCAGAACCTGAGCCAGCAGAGATAAAAACTGAGAAGGGGCCCAGGATAACAGGTCAAGTCCTGGGAAACTGCACTTCTTTGGTTTATCCTATTACTCCCATTATTCATTAAGTACTTTCTTATGATCTGTATTACTGCCTTATTTTAGGAAGTGCATGCCGGTCTCCTCTTTGTAGTGAGCTTCTTCTCCTAAGTAGACCTCCTGGGAGAAGCCTTTAGCGCCCTTGCCCTCCTGCCCCACATGCATCTGCAGAGCTATTCTATAAAATGCCAGCTGTATGGTTTGTGCCCACAGGAACAATGAGGTTAATTCTCTCCTTTTGAAACTGTGACTCCCACCCTCCCCCAATTCCTCTAAGTGTTTCCTTTTAAAGAAAAGCCATGGTTCACTGCTAGTAAAAATTAAAGACAACAGCATAAAGATCAAGGTTCAGGCTGCTGCTAGGGATGACAGACCATTAAAATCACCACTCAAGTTTCTTTTTCCTTGAACATCGACAAAGACTATTCATGGAATCCAGTCTTCAGAATGCAGGATCATTTCAGACTTCTTACACTCACTTCTCACCACTCAATATTTTGAATAAAATGAATAAACTGGAGGTGGTGCTCAATTGAGTTGAAACAGTGAAAGTAATGACATACCCTTCAATACTGGATGTGATCTTCCTGCCCTACCCCATATCACAACATGGAGGACTAAAAAATACAAGGGGGTTTACTAGGAAAGATTAATTTATAAAGTTTAGGAAAGAAGGCATTAATGCCCCCTCCTCTTCCAAGGTTTACTTCTAGCCTCTCAAACTCCACCAAACTAGATTCATGAGCTTTTCTCTTCTTCCTTCCCTTGGTTCCTGATTGTGTTGTGGCAAGAAGTCTCATGCCTCATGTACATCCCAGACTTCCCTCTCATTCCCTGAATTCACATTTCAGTGATTCTTATCCTTTCTGATACCAGTTTGGAGACCTGGCTGATGTTCCCAATCATATATTGGCACGATGGTTTGAAATATATTCTTGATGCTCAACTTTGAAAATTGCTGCTGTAGCAGTTCGAGAAGATGGGCTCAAGCTCCTTCTTTATAAAAATATACACAAGGTCAAGGATGTTTCCAAAGCATGTGGAGTATTTTCATCAGATAACCAACACTGAACAAGGAGACTGCCAACAAAAATCTGCAGTTAGACTAGAAGAAGAGATTGAGCAAATGTACGCATTAGCCATGATATAACCTGATATTCTCCCAAGACAGGTAAAGAGATATATGAGAGATATGAGAGAGCAGGCAGAAAAAAAGAGAGAAATTTAGGTGAGCCCTTCTCTCTCTCTCTCTCTCTCTCTCTCTCTCTCTCTTATTCCTTTTGAGTATGTTGGACACTTAGAGGCATGAAATTAAAACTCGTGAAAAACAGCCATATCAACTTGCTATGGTGACTCAAAATTTGTCGTTTCTCGAGTCAACTTTGCTGAAACACTTGATTCATGTTGTTCTTATTTAACCTAATTTGCATTGATTTAATCAGTGCTGGTATGCTTTAAATACATAATAAATTGGGATTCTGCAACTTAGATGACTTAGAATAGCTAAATTTCAATAAAGCTCATTTCAATCTGTTAATGTACATGTTTCTGCCAAGGGGTTTGAAACTGTAGAAAAGATGCAACTTGCCACATTAGAGGTGAGAAAGGTTTAAAGACACCACACAGATGAAATGATCTGCAGGAAAATAATGTATAATATATATATTACAGCCTAGAAGCATCATCTAAGTTTTGAGTAGCACAGTTAGAGGAAGACTCACATATAATGCAGTGAATTTAATTTTATTCTCTTTCTTTCTTGCCAACATGAAACTCTTTTCTGTCTCTCTGTACCAGCTCTAAAAATCAAGTGACATCCAAAGTGGGACCTCTTCTTGCCATTTGGCAGCCTCTATCACCACTTTGCCAAGCTGCATGAATTAGGAGGATTTTCTTCCTAGCAGCCATGGGGATTGGGTGGCTGGTAGTCACAGCACTTACTCAGTGGCTGGTGGCTCTTTACCCCTGTCTGTAGCTGCCCAGCCCTCTGCCCCAACCCTTTTGAGTTTATGGCTCAATCAGCCAGCCTGCTGTCAGGAATAATTGTTTTGGCAAGAGGTGAATCCATTTTATGGTCAAATTGTTTGTCTGTCTGTTAAAGTGTTCTGCAGCACCTCAAAAGTGCCAGGACAAAACTTGCAAGTCCCCAGTGCAGAGCTAGGTGGGAAGCATGAGTGAGGAGAGACAACCAAACTGAAGAGGAGAGCCAAAAGACCATCTGTGCCAGTAACAAGCTGTATGACTCTAGATGATCCCCTGTATGTGTCTCAGTCACATACAGAATAACACATACAGAAAGCAGGGGGTTGATTTTCCAATATCTCTTGTCACTTGTAAGACAGCATGTGATGTAGACATTTCAGATTTGTGTTCAATTAAATGATACATCTCAGAGATGACTGACCAGGACAGAACTCAGATGGAATGGTTCATGTCCTGTTCATATGACTTTTCCTGAAAAATACCATTTGTCTTTGATGTCTTTATTTCCATGGGTTGGTCTCTCCAGCTTGGGTGTTAAGGATGACTCCAGTCATTTGCTCACTGCATTCAGTGTAGGAGCTCTGCTAAACCCCCTAATTCCTATCGAAGTGTGTACTGTGATTAACAATGACCCCTTATACTGAATTTTCTGGAGGAAGAAATGATAGGAATTCAGAGAGGAGCTAGAGACTCACATTCAGTTCTTCTTTCTAGTTTCTTGGCCATCCTGGTCAAGTAGGCAGGCTTGTCCATATCCTCTTTCTTCAGGCTTACTCAGCCATCTTTGAGGATCTTACTTTTTTGTAACAGATGAGCAACAACAAATAGGTCCCTGATAGTGTAACCCAACCATACTAGTTGGAACAGATGGGGGGGGTGAGAGATTACGCACCGTGAGGACTCATGTCCACACATGACTGTGAGAGGAAATAATTAGGCAAAGGCTTCTCCTCATAGTTAGAAGAAGCACAGTTTAGTGAAGCTTCAGCTCTCCATTGGGGTGAGTGGACAGAAAAAGGAAGGCTCCACCATGGTTTAAAGCGCCCCTGCCCCACACCTACTTCTAGGACGATGTGTACCCCAGGACTAATAATAAGGATAGGCAGCACACGTCAGGCTTCACCCTCTCGGCATCATCGAGCAGAATTTTTATCCATCTGCATGGACCCCACAGATTTCTGTGTAGCCTGGTGAAGCCCCCACGCGATCTCCGGCAAATCTCCCCGAACGCACACTCACTTGTTTCTGTCACACTGGATCTTACATTACTGGGCCTGGGCTGGCTTCCCAAACTGGGTGGGTTTGGAAGCATTCCCCCATCCACCACTAAAAAAGGGCTGGCTCACTGCAGAACTCCAGTGCTTGCAAGGGGAGCGGGGCGGGGGTGATCATAGTCAAGACCCAAATCATTGCCTTCCTGTGTCCTCTCTCAAGTTGCTTTTGCAAGTAAAGCAAAGGACCAAATGTTGATTTCCCTACAGATTCCTACGTATCTCTTACACGTAGACAGCTTTAAAGGGGGGGGGGTATTCCCGAAAGGGAAGGGGGACAGCAGAGAATATTTCAGTTTCCCACTTGGAAATATCTTGTCATTGATGATGCTACCCCTACCTCACCCACCCCCTCCCTCCATTTTAAAAAAAATATGGACAAAAAAGCCGAAAGTGTTTTCCATTTCATCAAAGACATACATTACTTTAGCGGTTCGGTAAAATGTTGGTTTTATGCCCACCCCTTTTCAATCTGCCCATGTCTGAGGTGCTCGGGAAGACGCACGATCGTGAGCAGCTTACGACACTCAGTGAGCAGTAGGTGCCGGTACAGCCTCGCGCCGCACACTGCCTGGCGGAAGGAAGGAGCCGGGGCGCTGCTCGCCGCTCCCCACGCCGCCCGCAAGG
>NW_022900914.1:55107698-55131117 GCF_012274545.1 Fukomys damarensis | reverse complement strand
AGGCGGTCTCCGCGGAGTAAAGGGTGGCGCCGGTCAGTGGTCATTTCCAATGACGGACATTAACCAGACTGTCAAATCCTGGGGAGTCGCGAGCCCCGAGTTTGGAGTTTTTTTCCCCCACGTCACAGTCCGAACTGCAGAGGAAAAGGACGGCGGCAAGAAGGCGAAGCCCGGGCTCCGGCACGTAGTTGGGAAACTTGCGGGTCCTAGAAGTCGCCTCCCCGCCTCGCCCGCCGCCCTTGCAGCCCCGAGCAGATCAGCAAAGTGAGACATTGTGCGCCTGCCAGATCCGCCGGCCGCGGACCCGGGCTGCCTCGGAAACAGAGAGGGGTCTTCTCTCGCCCTGCATATAATTAGCCTGCACACAAAGGGAGCAGCTGAATGGAGGTTGTCACTCTCTGGAAAAGGGTGGGTAAGACACTTTTTAATTAAATTCTTTCCCGAAGATTTTCTCCCCTCCCCTTTCTCTGCTGCAGCTTCTAACATGGACCAAATCACCATCTCTTTGATCTTTCCGTGACTGTGAACTTTCTATGCCGCCCAGCTTTCTGCATGCTTAGAGGTGAACGTGTGGTTTTGGGGAGGGGGTTCTTCTTTCTTTCTATATATTTATTTGCTTTTTGCCCTTTTCTCCCCTCCCCCGCCCCCTCCCTCGGAATAAAATATGATGTAGATTTCTGACCGAGCGCTTCCAATGGACGTTCTCCAGTCTCTCTGGAAAGATTCTCGCTAATGGATTTCCTGCTGCTCGGTCTCTGTCTATACTGGCTGCTGAGAAGGCCCTCGGGGGTGGTCTTGTGTCTGCTGGGGGCCTGCTTTCAGATGCTGCCCGCCGCCCCCAGCGGGTGCCCGCAGCTGTGCCGGTGTGAGGGGCGGCTGCTGTACTGCGAGGCGCTCAACTTCACCGAGGCGCCCCACAACCTGTCCGGCCTGCTGGGCTTGTCCCTGCGCTACAACAGCCTCTCGGAGCTGCGCGCCGGCCAGTTCACGGGGTTAATGCAGCTCACGTGGCTCTATCTGGATCACAATCACATCTGCTCGGTGCAGGGGGACGCCTTTCAGAAACTGCGCCGAGTTAAGGAACTCACGCTGAGTTCCAACCAGATCACCCAACTGGCTAACACCACCTTCCGGCCCATGCCCAACCTGCGCAGCGTGGACCTTTCCTACAACAAGCTGCAGGCGCTCGCGCCCGACCTCTTCCACGGGCTGCGGAAGCTCACCACGCTGCACATGCGGGCCAACGCCATCCAGTTCGTACCCGTGCGCATCTTCCAGGACTGCCGCAGCCTCAAGTTTCTCGACATAGGATACAATCAGCTCAAGAGTCTGGCGCGCAACTCTTTCGCCGGCTTATTCAAGCTCACCGAGCTGCACCTGGAGCACAACGACTTGGTCAAGGTGAACTTCGCCCACTTCCCGCGCCTCATCTCCCTGCACTCGCTCTGCCTGCGGAGGAACAAGGTGGCCATTGTGGTCAGCTCCCTGGACTGGGTTTGGAACCTGGAGAAAATGGACCTGTCGGGCAATGAGATCGAGTACATGGAGCCCCATGTGTTTGAGACCGTGCCGCACCTGCAGTCCCTGCAGCTGGACTCCAACCGCCTCACCTACATAGAGCCGCGCGTCCTCAACTCCTGGAAGTCGCTTACGAGCATTACCCTGGCCGGGAACCTGTGGGACTGTGGGCGCAACGTGTGTGCCCTGGCGACTTGGCTCAGCAACTTCCCGGGGCGCTACGACGGCAGCTTGCAGTGCGCCAGCCCCGAGTACGCACAGGGCGAGGACGTCCTAGACGCCGTGTACGCCTTCCACCTGTGCGAGGATGGGGCCGAGCCCACCAGCGGCCACCTCCTCTCGGCCGTCACCAATCGCAGCGACCTGGGACCCCCTGACAGCTCTGCCACCACGCTCGCGGACGGCGGGGAGGGGCAGTACGACGGCACACCCGATCCCGCCACGGTGGCTCTCCCCGGCGGCGAGCACGCAGAGAACGCCGTGCAGATCCACAAAGTGGTCACCGGCACCATGGCCCTCATCTTCTCCTTCCTCATTGTGGTCCTGGTGCTCTACGTGTCCTGGAAGTGTTTCCCAGCCAGTCTCAGGCAGCTCAGACAGTGCTTTGTCACGCAGCGCAGGAAGCAAAAGCAGAAACAGACCATGCATCAGATGGCTGCCATGTCTGCCCAGGAATACTATGTTGATTACAAACCGAACCACATTGAGGGAGCCCTGGTGATCATCAATGAGTATGGCTCGTGCACCTGCCACCAGCAGCCCGCGAGGGAATGCGAGGTGTGATTGTCCCAGTGGCTCTCAACCCATGCGCTACCAAATACGCCTGGGCAGCCGCGCAGGCCGGCGGGCACCGGGCCGGGGTCTCCTTGTCTGTGCTGATATGCTCCTTGACTGAAACTGTACGGGGCTCTCTCCCAGAGACTGGACATTTTAGCTTTATTGTGTCTTAAAAACAAAAACGAAATAAAACACAACAACACCCCACCCCACAACCTTCAGGACAGTCTCTTAGATTTCATATGAGAAATCCTTCCTCCCTTTGAAGATCTGCCCATATTCAGGAATCTGAGAGTGTAAAAAAGGTACCAATCATTGATTTTCTTTTGTAAACTAAAATGTTTAAAATAAAATAGCATTTACAGTTTTTACAGACTGGTGTAAGCTAAATGCATTGTTACCTGTGTTACAAGAGATTCAACAGTTACAATTCCCCGGAGGTGGAGGTGGGGTTCATAGGGGTGGAGGGCTTGACCAGTGGGAAGATTTGAAAATCAAAGAGCAAAGTGGGCAGATGCAGTTTGAAATGTTAAAGAGGGCAAACGAAGCTTATCAGTGTAATGAGTCAGGTTAATTTTCCCCACAGGAGCAATTGCTGAAAAAAGTCCTGCAAGTCTGGGTAACATCTGGGGAGTGGGCAGTGAAATGTAACCACTTTAAAGCAAGTGAAAGGTGGACTGAAGTTGGGGCATCACTGCTTAGACTTTAGGCCAGACAGAGATTACTGCAAATGGCTTTTAAAAGGCAATGCCAGACAGTTTCTCCTATGAGACATGTTTTTGCACTTAACAGAACCATATTTCAAACGAACTCAAAATTTTACCCCCAAATGCTACTTATTCATAATTCTCCCATGCTTCTGATTCACCAGAATGAGTAGCATCTGTACCCCTTTTGACACCTTCTGGGGTTAAAGTCCCTCAACTCAGCTCTGTATGGTTTCGCTGAGCAGGAGATGGAATCCCAATGTGCAAAGCTGAAATCTGTGCTTGTGGAGAACATTGCTAAAACTGCAGCAAGCTTAGGCTCTGAGCATAACATACTCAGGGATTCTAAGGGCAAAGAGGAAATTCTGATTGAGGATGAATGCCTACAGGGGAATGGATGGTAGCAAGAGAATTTAGGGACAAGCTTGATAGAGCAGAGATTGGGGACAAGGGTGGGAGAAAAACAATCTTCATTTGATTCTGTGTTTGTATATTACTGAGATGGGAATAATTTGTTAACCCAGGCCAGAAAAGCTGCCTCTTCCCAGATGGCCTTTTTGTGTAATGCTTGCTTTCCCTGTGCTTTTCATTTTTTGTGTGTGGGGATTACTGTTGCCCCTTCTCACCCTTCACATGTTTCTGGGTCCAGCAGTGAGATTTCAGGGTTTTTCTTTCTTCTTTTTGCTAAATTGAAAAAGGTAAGGGTAAAGAGTAAGGAGCTGGTGGTAGGGCAGGTGATGGGTTCAGCAGAGGAAAGTAAAGGGAGGGATGCATGCATTGCTGGAGAGGTCTTTCTCCAGATAACAATTTAATTAGATGTGTGATTGAAATAAATTGTCAGAGATGGCAGATGGTGAAAACTGAACCAATGATATTATGTCCAGAATTATTTTCTCACCCTCCTAAAAGATACTAAAGCCTAGCATGTCTCCTACTTTTTCCCTTTTTTCTAAGAGAAAAGCTCAAATGGCAGAAAGTGAGATGGGGAACAAACATGCCACCATCCCACAAAATGCTAATGCCTCCAGCACCCAATCTAAAAGACTAAATCAGCTTTTTGAAATGAACATTATCACCAGAAGGTTTACTTGAACTAAGGATTGGTGGTAGATTTATCATCTACCTATGGACAAATCAATATGCCTAAAAATACAGCTTCTAAAAGGCTCAAGAGAAATATTTTGTAAATAACTTTAAGACAGCCCCTTTCTCTCCCTTGCCCTCTTCCTAGATCATTCTTCCTATAGCAAACTTTATCTTGCTGTATTTGTAATTAAACCTTGGCTTTATGACATACTGTATGTATATAACCCCGATTTAGACTGTCAATGTTCTAAAAGAGAGGTGCTTTGTTAACAACTTTGAGGAGGTGCTTTTGGATTTAGCCTAAACATGATCATTTGAAGTTGCCATTCTAAATACCACACCACTTGGAGGAAAGGGTGACAGGGACAGGATACGCATCACATCTACAATTAAACCCCACAAAAGAGACCTCTGTGGAGAAAAGCATACCTTTTTATGAGGAGGATCCCTAAATTGTATCCATTGAAGGAAGGCTTCATTCCCTTAGCTTCTTCATAGGAAGACCACAGAAACCCAGTGCCAAAAGCTTGGTTCATTAGAGGCTGTGTTGATATGCTTACAGGGAAAGCTTCCAGAAGCAAAGCCTTTCTGGCAAAATCAGACATATAGGTTCCTCCATCACCTGGAAATATGAACACTAGAAACTTCAGTTTCTTTCCTGTCTCCAAGACTTTTTCATCTTTTTTTTTTTTCAGTGTGGCTATGTGAGAGAATAATCATGCTTTGTTTTCTGCTGCTCCCCACAGCCCGTGACTAAACATCATGTATTCATGATGTTAAGATCTCAAGTCCATGTAGATTTTAAGAAAGGTCATTGGAAAGAGGAATCTGCGGTCTGGAGCTTTAGAAGTGAATGATGGCTGTAGAAAGCTGTATTCTTAGTTTGTGTGTGAGTCTGTATGTTTCTGCATTGTGTGTCTTTGTAAGCAAGCAAATACGTTTACTATACAAATAGAGGAAATTTTGCTCACATCATTTCATGGTCCTGTGCCTCTTGCTTTGGAGAAAGGCAAGGAGGGGAGGGAGAAGCCAAGAATAAGGGAGAATGGTAGTTTTAACTAAGGTTTTGTGACACTTGAAATCTTTTTTCCCCCCTCAAATTAATTAATCTTTAAGCTTTGAGAAACTTGCTCTGACCCCTCTAAGCAGACTACTGAGCATTGAAAAGGGAAGCTAATTTTTAAAGGTGTAGCATCTTTTTTGAGTCTTTCCCACAGAGGGTGCTAATCACATTATCCAGTGCTATCTAAAAAGAACTTAAGGCAACAATTCACGTCTCCTCCTGGGCAGTATGATGGATTAACCCTCCATTTGCAGCACCTTCCTAGCTGATTAAAGTTCAGCAATGGTATTGAGGTTTTTCAAATATTTATATAGAAAAAAAAAGGATTTTCAAGTGACAAATGACACTCTCTTACCAGTCTTATCCCTGATAGTATTTTTTAGATTGTGTGCCTGTGAAGCAGGTGTAAATGAAACCTGTGTGTTAGCTGTTCTCACAGAAAAGTCTGCACCTGGTGCTAAGAATTTAGCCATGATAGTTGAGACCACCAGCTCCACAAGGGACCCTATGTTTCAAAGACTGAAGTTGCCCTCACAAAGAAAAGGTTATTTCAGCAAAAGGACAAATTTTTAAAGTGATGTATATATTTTCCCAAGATCCTTGAAGTATAAGGAGAACACATTAGCTTTTCTCCCTGCTTCCAGATAGGCACACATTTGGTATGACTTAGCACCAACAACACATTTATGAGGATATGTAAGCAATTAGAGGGCAAAACACCACTTGTTATTCTTCCCAAGTTTCCCAAGCAACTACACACAGATCATGGCAAAGATTAGGGGCCACCTATGTTTGTGATTTGTATTAATCAACTTGTCACTAAGTTTGACGCCTGTTCTTGGTATGGCCAAGCAGCAGTGGGCATCAGTGGATCCCATGTTCTGGTAAAATGAAAGTCACCAGATACTTCTTCACAGAGAAAATTATTGAAGGATAAGAATTTATATCTTCTTTGAAAAAGGAGGTTCATAATGTTTCAAGATAATTATGATCAACATCAAGTAAATGGGTCATTATGTTATTTGAGTTTGCCATTGATGGAATGCCAAATAACATGATTTAGCTAGAATATGACTGATAAATAGATTACTGAAATACATATTGAGGAGAGCTTAAGGATACACATACATCTATTTTCACATATATAAATACTCATATACCTGGATATAAAAATATATATTCATGTACATGAGTACATATATGCATGCACTTTTATGTATGTAGCTATACATATAAATACACAAGCATGCATATATACAACCACATTACATAACTACCTTCTAGCTCTAATTACTTGTGATATCAAATTTTTACCCAGGAAAAGATCTGATAAAACTAGCCACAGTAATGATGCAAAGGACCATATAGTTGACGGTGGTTTCAGGCATCAGTTATGAATTGGAATAGGCTTTACATGTTGGGGCTCCCTCTGGGCTTCTCTTGTCACGCAGACTGTATAGCCACTGTCTAATGGTTAGAGCCAGCAATGGCAGTGCATTTTTTTTCAGAGTATTTCTCACCTGAAGGGTAAGAAATACATTTCTCCACTAAAAACATTCTCACTCTTACTTTTCCCACCTGCATCTGAGAGGGAAAATTCTTCTGACTGGGATCCATCTCTTAGTTTTCCTCAATTGTACACCATTCTGAAGACCTTTTATTTTTGCTGAAAGTGAAAGGCCTAGCTATGACATCTCTAAAGTTAACCCAGTGATGTAAGTGAAATGAAGAAATAAAATTTACTGAGAATTTACTTGGAATAGGTGCCTTTGCTTAGATTTCAGTATATGGATGAGGTACTAGCAACCACATCTTTATATGAGCAATCTGGGGCTCAGAGAGGTCACAAGCTTTGTGCAAAGTCACTCAGCCAGTAATTGGGAGCACTGGTATTCAATACTCTGGCCTTTGTGCTACTCCTTGCTTATTTTTTCTTTCAATGGTTCCCCTTATTATACCTACACTCAACAAACAGCCTGGAATGTGCACAAAGTATATCCTCAATATGCTTCTGTTGGATGCTGTGGCCGTAATGGTCCAATACAGAAATTGTGACCATGACTTCCTTTGCTCTGGCTCCTGGTAATGAAGTAATGCATAACTCTGCCAACAGAGAACTTCTCAGAGGAAATGGCAAGTCATCACTCAGTTCAGACTCTTACTAGAGGATTCTTAATTCAGAGAGAGTAATGTACAGACATCTATATGTTACTATCAGAGATTCAATCACCTTTATTTCTCATTGATGAAATGATATGTGTCTACGCCAGTGGTTACCAACCAGTGGAAAACATGCCACCCAGTGGACGGTTGTTTTGTTTTTTGTTTTTAAATTACTGCCTAGAGACATTTTTTTATTTTTACACATGGATGGTGGGGAGACCTAATGGTGTCTGGTGGGTAGAGGTCAATATCAAGAGATTATTTGACCCACAACATGAAGAGGGCTGAGAATGAAAATCCCTGCTCCTTGGTAGAAAGTAACAATGTGACTATACCAGCACACACAAGTTGTACCTCAACTTTGCAAAGTGGTCTTTCTTAGTTAGCTTTTTCATTTACCAAGATCTATTCCCTTTTGGTTATCTTCTCACTTGCCAGGGAACTGGAAGTCTAAATTAAAAACTCTCAGGTTGTTTGCTAATCAGCAAAAGACCTGTACTTAGCACAAGCTTTTCAGAGAACATATGGCAAAACTTAAATTAACTAGGACAAAACTAGTCAGACCCTCAATTGGCCCACTTTTTCTTTAGCAATATCTTATTTGGGAATTAGAGAAAGAGTCAAGTTAATAGTAAAGATTAAGTTGATAAAAAGCACAATGAAAAACTTGCTATTCCCTCCAAGAGATGTTCTGGAGTCTTAACAAACCCAGCCCACCTGCTTGTGCTATCTCACTGCCAGCCATTGCTGCAATGTGTCTGAGGTGAGAATGAACCTCCATTAAAAGAAATCAATGTGCTTAGTTTACTGAGTAGGGTGGGCATTATTATTCAAGGAAATTATTTCAGATGTTAGCAGTAGGATCTAAAGATGCAAGCATATAAACAAATGCATTTTGGGCCAGGCAGACAAGGAAATGAATGAAATTCATGGCAGATGGCACTGTGAGGGAACTAGACAGTTCACTTGGAATAGAATCTACTTCAGGTCAAACTATTCCTTTCTTAACCAGAACACTTTTGCCAGGTAGATCAGGCAAGTTCCTAGAAGTAAGAGTCTAGAGTTAGTCTTGGTCCCCCTTTCTCTCTCTCTTTCTTTCTTTCTTTCTTTCTTTCTTTCTTTCTTTCTTTCTTTCTTTCTTTCTTTCTTTCTTTCTTCCTTCCTTCCTTCCTTCCTTCCTTCCTTCCTTCCTTCCTTCCCTTCTTCTTCTCTTTCTTTCTTTTTTTTTCTCTCTCTCTCTCTCTCTCTCTCTCTCTCTTTCTTTCTTTCTTTCTTTCTTTCTTTCTTCCTTCCTTCCTTCCTTCCTTCCCTTCTTCTTCTCTTTCTTTCTTTTTTTCCTGGTGGTCCAATTGAACCACTTGGGAACATTAACATGCCTGGGTCTCACCCCAAGGAATTCTGATATAGTAGGTCTATGGTGTGGCTTTTGTGGGGATGGGGGTTGAAAGCTTCAAGGTTGAGAAGCACTGTGCTGGAATCACAGCACTGCTGCTTAGTGATCCACAAGATTTAAGATTGACTGCAGCTATTTAAAAATACATGGCGGCAGTTGGCTGGGCTGCATAGGGTCAAGTTTAAGAGAGAGATTATCAGCATGACTCCACCTGGTGGCAATGACTAGAAGAAAGATGTACAAGCACAGATGTGCTTCAAATTTCTTCCTGAGCACTATATAGTTTTCAGTATTTATAATTATTATTTCATTTCCATTCTCCCACCCATCTTACAAGTCAAACACAATCTTACCCTGTTTTAAGACAAGAAGACTTAAATCTGGTGATGTCACACAGCTTGCCTAAGGTCATCCATTTCTACTGCTGGATGTGGTAGCTAGAAATGCTTCTTTTGAATTTGGTGTCCTTCCCCCTTTGAGTTCCCTTTTCTTCACAGAAGGCTGTGCCTTTATGAGACAGGGGTGGCTCTGCTCAAAATGCCCGCATCACTAATTCTTGCAGAAGTCCTAGAAATACATTGCATACCCACTTATGTTGATTTTCCTCCAAATGGACTCTGGAAACTCTTAAATTTGGTGCCATAAAGATGTCAACACTTTCCAAATACCCCAGCACCAAAATGTTTTCATCCTCTCTACCCACTGCCATCAGCAGCTTTGCAACTGCCTCTTCCGAGTGTGAAAACTAAAACCTTGTAGAACATTGATCAATGAGTGGTGATGACTCCAGTTCAGAGATTTTTGCAGCATAAATAAGGACTTTGATTGGAAGGGAATAACTTAAGAGAAATCACTCTAATGTTAGAATTTCATACACTAAAACAAATGGGCGATGTATATGGACAGGAGATCCTGTCTTGTTCCTCTAAATGAAACAATACAGGCGAAGGCTCAAGTACCGGTGCAGATCCACCAACAGTTCATGGACCTTGAAACAAAGGCAGGATGAGAATGAATTCATCAACCACATTTTACCTCCTTAAACTAACATCCTCTTTAAAAACCATGTTTGTTTGTTTG
Organism: Fukomys damarensis; assembly: GCF_012274545.1. Lineage (NCBI taxonomy): Eukaryota > Metazoa > Chordata > Mammalia > Rodentia > Bathyergidae > Fukomys > Fukomys damarensis. The sequence goes on along the minus strand of NW_022900914.1, from coordinate 55,121,330 downwards.
TTTGTTTGTTTGTTTGGTTTTTACCATTAGCGTGTTTATGTTCAACTAAGAATTCTCAATATTATAAATGATATGGCAGGGACCTATCAGAGATGCTGTAGGCAGCCTTGAATAAAACAGAGGGCTTAGGAGTATTCAGGAACTAGACTAGTCTGCCATGGAAAGATCTGGAAAAGCAAAGTCACACACAAAAAATGGAACAGTACAACAATCTATCTTCAGCTGGCCAAGGCAGTTCTGTCATTTATCCCTCAGCTGCACAACAACCTCCCACTTTGTGATTTTGTGTCACTGCTCCATGGTGATTGCATTTTCAGAGAAATCTATATTTCTCCACAACTGAGTCTGCAAGGCTTTCTTTTTATTTATTTATTTTTTTTACTTTAAAAATCGTAGTTCTTCTTGGAATTCTTCCTCAGTCCTTTATGTCCTGGGCATTTTTATCTGAGTCTCTCATATTGGTTCTTTTTGATATATTATTTAAAAACCACAAAGATACAAAAAGACAAAAAATAAACATACTGTAGGAAAGAAGAGAGGATGTATTGTAATTGAAATGGTACTGAAGATAACATATCACTCTGACTTTTTAAGTTCTAATTATATTCCTCAACTCATTCAATCAAAGTAGCTTGCCATTTCTTTCTAGGGATTAAATATATTATTTGTTGAGTGAATAATAGAACCATTTAACTTGCAAATGATTATATCAGTGAAGGTGAGGCATTAGACAGAGGCCATTCCAGCCCAGTTCTGCCAGATTTATCCTGAAAGTGTGGAGAAGATGCTGCCATTTCTTTCACATCCCTTTATGAAAGGTGATCCCTCACCCTTGGGAGTCCTTATTATATATTTTACTTTCTAGGTACCTGGCAAGCTCCTAACTCCTTAACATTGTCTAATTTAAACCCTGCATTCAGCCTTCATCCCTCCCTGTTAAGAGTAGTATTATCATCTCCATTCTTAAAACAAATAAACTGAGATTTAGAGAGGGCCAATGACTTTCCCAAGGTCACTATATTAGGATGTGCCATGGGAATCACAGAGCTTGAATTCAAATTCTGGCTGAGTGACATTAGCAAGTTTCTTAACTTTTCTGATTCAAAATAGGGTTGTGAGAATTAAATCAGTTACTACTGAGATTTAAGTTAGTTTTTCTTCATAAAGTATTGAGAACAATGATGTGCATCACAGAAACTAGACGAGTGCCTTTTAAATGCACTAAAGGTAAAATATGTGTCATACATCCAGGGAAAGGCTGAATCACGATATGACCAGGGCTGCTCTTCTCCAAAGCCATGCTCCCACCACTTCTTGAAAGTACTGGACTGCAAAGGAGAAGTTTATATTTGCAGAAAGCAGAGGCTGGAGGTAGGAAAATCACAAATGGACTCCTTCAGAGCTTTGCAACTAGTTTAGGCTTTGGCCTATGCATGGCTTACTTTCTTTTGATTCTAAACCAACTTGGTTTTACCACGTGGTCAGACAGCCTTGCCAAACATGCTCTGCCAGTGGAATATGCATGTAAACACACACATACTCATGGCACATGTGGATTTGGCACAATCTTTCTGTTTTCACACACATTGAAGGGTGGTGACTAGCTTGAGATAGCACTGTCCAAGTGGGCCTCTGATGAGGTAGAACAAACTCATTTCTCCCCCGTGTCCTCTCTGTATTCAATTCCTGAAGGTGGAAAGCCACAGCTTGCAATCGTTATCCAACTCCCAAACTCTTATTTCACATTGGCAATGTTAAGTCATACTAGACCCCAGGACACTACATATACATCTTCAGCTGTAACAGATTTATTGGTGTGTATTTTAGAAGCTTTTTTCTTTGGGTACAAATAGCCATGGTTTGTTGCTGCTCCCAAAAATGTAACAAAGGGAAGTATATATACCTGAGGTTGACCTTCTCTCTGGGGAAAAAAGTTGAGAATTAAGAGGCAAAAATCTCTGTTCTGGCTTTGCAAGTTTGCTCCTGGCTCTTGGGCAAGTCAGTTGTACCCATGCAGACCGTTTTTTTTTTTTCTTATATCAGTAGTGGTGAATTCTGGCTTTTCTTCTATCTCTCTGATTTAGCAGGGAAGGTATGGTGTTAAAAGGGGAAGGAAGGTAAGAGTAATCTCCAATACTTTCTTCTCTACAGTCATCAAAAGGCAATGTGATGAATTTATCAAGCTTCCTCCAAGGGCAGGCACCAAAGTCCATCAAATTCTACCCATATCACAGGTGGAAAGTAGGTCTGCTCAAAGGCAACATCATCTTTTCACTATATATGGAAAGTTTAATCTGTTCTAAGTCACTCCATGTGGGTGTGATTCCCCCAGAGAAGGACTAGCGTATGCTCTACCATAGCTTTAGAGAGAAATATCGGGAGTACTGTGGGTAAAGTGAAATCTCCACACACTAACCTATGCTGTCAAAAAAAGATATAGGTATTGGAAAATTGAAATCTATCTTCATTTTAGTGTTTTATTTGTGTCTTTGCTGTCTTGTTTTGTTGTTAGAGCTTTCTCCATCCCTTTTTCCTTCCATCTATCAGCCCTACATCCTTCCTTTAAAAAAAAAATTAACCTAATTCATAAGGATGAGCTACAATGTGCATTATCACTGGGAGTAATATTGCATTGGAGGGTGAAAATTGTTTGTTGTCTGGATAAGGAAACATCTAATAAAGCTCTGATATACCTAGAGCACATAAACAGGTACACTACCTATGCAGTGTTAAAATTTCAATGTGAGGAAATGATCAGGATAAAATTCTAAACAGTCTTTTTTCTGGGGGAGGGCAATTGTGAAAAAAAGACTGAAAAACACAATGAGCTACACAATGATAGACATGAGGAAAGCACAACTGCAAAAAAGAAATGCATGACACCATTCAAGGCTTTGAGAAGGTCAAAGGAGTACAGGTAGTTTGATGATGAAAACCAGGATTCAGAGATTATTTAGACAGCTACAGAAGACTCTTTTCATACAGAAGACTTGCTCTTATCAGCTCCTCCCGAAGCATCGTTTTCCACCATTGTCTTTATTTGGAAGTTTCATGATGTATTTAAAATTGGTTGTGGAATTAATAGACAGTATCCTGGTACTTCTGCCATTTGCTGGCTTAGATAAATCACTACTTTTCTGAACCTCAATTCTCTTGTGTACAAAATTTAGAAAATAACCCCAAGACAATCTCTTTCACAAGAATATGGTTAAGATCAAATGAGATAATATGTGTGACAGAATCTCAAAAGCTGTGAGGTCCTATGCAAAATTTTAAGGCAGTGGAAATTCTTAGGACAGTGGGGACATGAGCCACGTGGTTGGTGACACACACAGCGTGGCTTTTGAGGGCCATAAGCTTCAGGTTCTCCTGTAATTCCTGCTGTGAATCCTTGCTCTGAATTAAGTGACTCACAAACCAAGCACTGGGAACATATGTAATAGAGAGGCCACACAACTGTACAGAGTGCTGTTTGCTCCTTGAAAGGTCCCAGTTTCACTGGACTTGTTTTCCCCACTATGTAATTCAGTCTTACCTAAGTGGGACAAGTGCCCATAGGTAGGTCATTATGTCAGCTTTGTGAACCTCAGTGTTCCCCAGCTCTAAAACAATCATATCCATGGCTGCCTTGCAGGCTCTTAGGAAAATTATTAGAGGTGGCGTGCACCAAGTCTGTGGAGATGTCGGCCAATAACAAATTGTCAATAACACTAGTCCCACTCCCACGCTTCACTCACACAGACACATGCTGTGTTTATAGCAGTGGAGGGGTAAGAAAGTGAATGGCACAAGGGGCACTTAGGGGCAGAAACTAAGGAGAAGCTCTAGGAGATGAATGTAAAGAGAACACTCGATCAGCCATATAAACATCACCTTTGCCGGTGTAACAACTGGCGTGGCGATTAGTAGAGGAGCAATTAGTAGAGTTAGTGGGATGAAGGAGAGAGAGTCTTTCTTCCTGCCATCACTGGGGTCAGCTAGGGTACTTAGTTAAGAAAAACGTGACAAAGATTCCCTCACACAGGACTTACCATAACAGATACTCTGAGATTTGCTTCAAGTGACTGTTTTATTATTATTGCTGTTATTTTATTAACATAATGGTTCTTCTGTTAACAGATTCCATACCCTGTCTGCTTTCTCTGAGCATACCGTTCCCCAGCAGCATATACATTTTTGATCTTCTGCGATCTTAAATAGAGACTTCTGGAAGAAGATGGAAACACAAATCTAACTTGATTCCATGATAAGCACTTATTCCATCCTATCGTTGCCACCAAAAGGGCACGTGTTACTTTTCGAGCCCTCAGCCACGGGCTCCTCGTGTGGTCTTCTATGTGTCACTGTGTGAATGCTCCTGGACCCCTGCGGCAAGCAATACTCAATTCCAGCAAAATCCAGCTGCACATCAAGTAGCAAGCAGTTTGCAGGGCTCTACGTGTTTACCCCGGGCCACAAAACCCAAAGAACTGGGACAAAGCAGATGTGAATGAAAGAAAAGATTTGTTTTTGTTTTTATGTCCTTTCAAGCCCAGTTTTTTTTTGGGGGAAAAAAAACAGAGAGAGAGAGAGAGTGAGAGAGAGAGAGAGAGAGAGAGAGAGAGAGAGAGAGAGAGAGAGAGAGAGGCAGTAGCAGAAGAATCGTGTTTTAAACTGGTGCCCTGCCAAGCTTCCTCCCTCCCTTCCTTGTCCAAGCACTCCACCATCTGTGCAGACTGCATAACAGCAATTTCTGGAAACAGGCTGAAAAATTTGGGCCAGTCCAGAGGCACTGGATTTCTGGTATCTGTGTGGTGGGGTGTTAGAGATTTTATTTTTCACCTTAATTCTTTTAGGTACGGCCAGCTCTCTGAAGCACATCTGTTACCAACAGCTTCTGTTTGTAAAATGAAACCGAAGGTACCCTCTCCAGAGAAATCCATGAGTCTTCTCTGTAGTTTAATGCTTGCACTAACAATTGGCTCAGAAAGTACGACTGTGGTAAATACTAAAGAACATTAATAAAAATGAGATAAAACACCTAGGGAATCTCCCAACCCCCCAAAATTCTGCTTTGCTCACTACTGAAGTTTATCATAACAGGAAATTTACTTCTGTGACCCGCATCATTTCCCAAAGCAATTTTCTAATAGCAAACATAAATTTGTGGTGATAGCTAAGAGGTTTTCAATCCCTCTGCTAAGAGGGTCATGGGCTTGCAAGGGTTTGTCTCACCTTCAGGTAAATGACCCTTTCTTGGGACACTGTCACAGGGGGATGCTGAGCAGCAACGAAAGGTGAAGGCCTGGAAATGAGGTTTTGTATTTCCAACACACACTAGTTTGCAGGGGAGGACGCATTGGGCATCAAGATAAAATCTTAAGGTGATAATTAAGCCATTAACTAAGAAAATAATTGCCTAAGCCTGCATATTTGTGCTCTCAAATGGGATGAAGCACTAAGTAAATGTAATGGCTTTACACTGCACTGAACTTTGAGCTGGTAGATTACATTTATACCCCAGCAGAGATGCAAGTTAAGCATATATCATCAGGTAGATTTGTGCCTTTTCTTTGTTGTGTTTGCTTGGTCCTTGGCCATTAGAGCTTCAAGGAATGAAAAAATAGCTGGAATGTGAAATATAATACTCCTAGATCTGAATCCTAGCTCCATTATACAGTAGCTGTATCATGTGGGACTCTACTAGTCTTAAAATAGTTCAATTTTACTGCTTTAGCTGGATGTAGAGGCACACATCCTAAATCCTGAATACTTGGAAGACTGAGGTAGGAGGATCACAAGTATGAGGCCAGCCTGAGCAACTTAGCAAGACCTGGGAAATGAAAAATGTTTAAAAAGCTAGAGATGTAGCCCAATGTACACTGGTTTAATTCCTTGTAAAACATGCACACATGCATGTGCTCGCACACACACACACAGTATTTAGTTTGAAATTATTGGGAAATTAGCATAAATATATGTGAAATATTTTATGCATGTCTGACATACAGTGAGTATTCAATAAGTACCATTATTATCTTCAAATTACCTTCATCATCATCTTCTGAACATTTAGTACTAAATGTAAATTATTATCAGTGAAGTATATTTTGACTGTGCACAGTGAATCTCCTTTAAAATGCTATTTGTAGTAAAGTATAATTCTATGGTCATCACTAGTTGAAATCACATGAATCATACAGTTGTTACCATTTTAGAAGTGTAAGTTTGATAAAATCCAAAGAGGCCAAGATTTATTTTCCTTTATTTAAACTGGTCCACAGGTGTGTAAGTTACTCCTATCATATTTGATACGCACATGCCTCCTCTTCTTTCCTCTAAACTTACTCAATTTTTTTTTTTTTTGGCCCTAGGGATCAAACTTGGGTCCTTGTGTTTGCAAGGCAGGCACAGGAACCACTGAACTAAATCCCCAGCCCTATTATTCAAATTTTTATGATGATCAAACATCCAGCTAAATTCTGAAGAAACCTAAGAAACTTTTTCCAATGCCTTCAACTCTCTATGATTCCCTCCCTCTCTCTCTCTCTCTCTCTCTCTCTCTCCTACCTCAAGGTGTTAGAACAATTATTTTCCTTAGTACTCATGTTTACCTTCTGGTAAACTGCTCCAGGATATTTATTTTCATTGCTTATATTATTAATTTGCTTGCTTGTGTGTGTGTGTGTGTGTGTGTGTGATTTTACACTATTCATGGTCAAGGGACAACTCATTTGCATCACTTTAGTTTGGTTAGTTTCTAGGCACCAGGGGTGAAATAAAGAGCAACACAGGGCTGTACCCACAAAGGGTTTATGCACTATTGCACAATGGATACAACTAAAGGCAGAAAAGGATGCACAGTATAGCTCCTAGAGGCAAAGTGCTTTGAGGAAACAGCTAAAGGAAGAAGGAAGGGGTAAGAGGTTGAAGAGGGTTTGAAAAGATTATAGACTTTGCCCTGGATCCAGATGAATGAGATTTGACAGGTAGAATGGAAAAAAAAAAAAAAAAAGAAGCATTTCCCAGAGAATGTTCCACAACGTACAACAACATGGATATAGGCAAGTGAAAGGAAACATCAGCCACGTGCACTGGTGAGAGGCTCAACGGCTTGTGATAATTTGATTTTTTATAAGAAGATACTTAGCAGGACAATCTAGCATCTAATTTTGTTCCATTTTAACAGAAATGTATCCTATCTACAATAGGATGAGTTAATGAGAAAAAAATTAATGACTCTTATACTCATTACCTACATTCATCATTAAAAGGAAAACAAAGTTCAAAAAATTGTATTCTAAGGCCCCCAAGGGAAAAGAGAATTATCTCATTCAGAAAGAAATATAATAGAAGAAAGTACTTAATAGGGGTTGCTGGAGCATCCAGACCACCAAAAGGTTTAAAGAATATCTTCTGAAATTGGAAAGATAATGTGGCTGTGCCTAGCAGAGTTTTAGGAGGTGGCAGGGTTCCACCAGGGAAAGTTTTGGAGAGGGTTCACAGGATCACAGAAACCAGCATTTCATTCTTAGAAAAACACTGTAATGCCCAAACATGGTGTGAAGCAGTCATTCTGCCTGTCTTTGGTGGGTCATGCAGATACAGACAACAGTCAGGTTAGGAAGGTCAGGGGTTCTGAATTTTTAATGCTCCTTACTGTAACTGCCCCGAAGATTAGAACACCATTCCTGAGCATTCTGGGCCAATACTGGGATATCAGGATCATTTCACAGTTAAGAAAGATGGGACTAGTAAGAGAATCTTTATAGGGATTAACAATTATTAGAGGAACAAAAGCAAATGAAATATTTTTGCCCTTACCATGATGTAAATTTTATATCCATTTCATTGACTATAAACACACACACTGTGCCAGTATATCACCATATCAGTAGCAGCGGTTGAAATGTCACTGATACTCTTTATGAGATCATGTTTGAAGACTCATCATTTAATTACACATTAGATTTTGTTTTTCTAACAAATATCCAAGGGGCCCCTAATTTACATTCCCACCAAGAGTTTTGATTCCTCTTAATTTTATCAATCTGCATGAGTTCACAGTATGCCCATTGAGACCAAAGAAGGGACATATGAGTATTGATGACTGGGTCCCCAGTCAATGACTCTTATATAAAAGGTAGAAGCAAAGATGACCACTAACCTCTCCAGGAATGCCCTATAAGCAAAGATAAGTCACAGAGATAAAAATAGCAAGATATCTGGTTTTCATATTGACAGATATATATAGGTTGAGATAAGTATGTTATCAGGGATCAACAACTTTTCAACCGTGAGAACCTGGTTGCTATTATCAGTGTCCTCCTTAGACCTACACTAAAAATTAAACTTTATTTTATCATTTTGTTTATTGGTATGTTTTAGGTATACAGTACAGTTGCATTCATCATTGGGATCTTGTACCTTTACATGACAGGTCTTGGTTCTCGTTTTTTCCCTACTCCTGTCTTCCCTTCATCCCCTCCTCCCTTCCCTATTTACAAATACTTTATTTCCATTTTTTTCATTTTCTCATATTTTTTTCTTTTCCCTTATTTCCTTTCCCCTACCCTTCCCACTTCCCCTACACCTTTAGCCCTTTTCTTCCTATTTCACATGAATGAAATTTAAAGAGAGATATAGTATGGTAAATGTTATTGTCAATGGTATCCCTCATCTTTTTTGTGTACAATGACACTCTCTTTACCATAAGGGCTAAAAATCTCACACACTGGGTGTGTTAGTTACTTTGCTCTCATTGCTGAGACAAAATACCAACACCCAAAGTTAAAGGGAAACGGGTTCATTTGGCTTAAAGTTCATAGAGATTTCAGTCCATAATCAGCTGGCTCCAAGGCAGGGTGGCAGAGGACCAACAACTGTTCACAGTGGTGAAAGTAGCAAAAGCAACAAAAAGCTTAACACAGTTTTTCTGCTCCTTTTCTCCCATTCAGATTACCGGGACTAGGGCGGTGCCAAACCAATCACTCACTCATGTGTAATGGTTTAGTATCACACACCTGTACACACCCTTAACTCCAGTATCACACACTCCAGATCCAGCCACTTTTGAAAAAGAAAACCCATCTCATCTGCATGAGGGTCTGGGAAGACAACCAAATATAAGCCACAACACTGGGTGTGCCCCATTAGTTGAAGCCAGGCCATGGCTGACCAGTAGAAAATTGACCACAAGGGAACTTCTCAATATCTTATTCTCATATATAAACAGCTACCAAAATTCTACATGGACTAGGGTAGAGACATGGCAGTTTAGAAAGCTAAAATCATAAGGCTATTATCTTAAGGAGACAGAGAAAACATCTCTTAGGGGGTTAGCATTGAATTCTCACCTGCTTGTGGGAAAATTTTAATGGATTCTCAATGGATAAAAGGTTGTTGAAGAACAGCGATGATGGAAGGTGGTAATATTGATGGTTTCCCTGCAAAGGAAAGGCTATGACATGACAATAAATGTTACTGAAGAGGAAATGGAAAGCAATGAAGAGGAACATGGGTAAGGTCCTGAGGCAGGATAAAAGAGAAGGATCGCTGCTTCTCCTACATGGGGAAGGCAGATCTGGAACAACTACTCTGGATGGGACTCAGGCCTAAAAATTCTTCTCAATACCTTTGCAATTGTTAGCCTCATTCCTTCACTGCCCACTTTAGGATGCAGTGGCCTGGGAAACTGACACTACTTCTGCCTTTGGAGCAGAATCAGAACTAGCAGTATTGTACAATCCAGACTCAAGCCTTCTAAAGTTCCCAATTATTTAGCTTGCATTTCTATTTGATTGTTAATTCACTATCTTCATCTGTGAAATAAAAAAGAACCATTTATTAAGACATTAAAATGTTCCAACAAGAACTTTGACCTTCCCAATGGATTTACAATGCCCCTTGCTGCAACTTCCTTAAGGAGAAAAGCTGGATTCCTTCCACTTACATTGCCTTGAAAGAGTTTTTTCACTCACAATACTTTTTCCATGGTCAGGAAGTTGAGACAGTGAAAATTCAAACTCCTGACATGATGCCTAGTATCAATCACTCCTGGCTTATCAGTGTCTAACTCCTGTTCATCTCTCTCTCTCTTCTCTCTGCCCCTCCCTTTTCCTTATTATCTTTTCTCTCACCTTTCACTGTATTTGGTAAGATTTGTCCTCCAATATTCATGCAGGAGTTTAATCCATAATGACATTAAAAGTGTGGAAATTTTATCCTGATTATGGTATTTAGAGATAGAGCTTTTAAAAAGTGATGGAATTAAAACCCTAAGTCATTAAATGATTGAATTCTAGTAGTTTTGTAAGGAGAAAGACAGACCACACAGTGATGCACATGTGGTCTTGCCATGTAAGGCAGCCAAGGGGAGAAGGGATAACATCAGAGCATGGACCAGACTGCTTGGACATCCAGCCTCCTAAACTATGAGCCATAAATGTTATATCGATAAAGTAGCTGGCTTTAGATATTTTATTATAGTAATAAGCAACTAAATAATGTACCCTTTCTTTCCTCTCCTCTCTTCTATCCTTTCAGTCTTTGTATGCTTAGTACATGCAGTGAAGTGTCCTTCACCTTGCGTGGAAAACTGGTCCTTCTGCTCTAGGAGGGCACAGGGGCACTCATCACAGCGGCTCTCAGCTGTAATGAGGGCAAAGGGGAGATATAAGCTGTCATCATCTGTTGCAACTCATGTGATATTTTTTCCATTGCAGTAATGGCATTAAAATTGTTACTCCCTTAGTCTATCAAACATTACTTATTCAAAATTCAGCAAATATATCTGCCAGTTCTATCTCCTGGGTTGCTTTTGTGACACCCCTTTACAGGCTGGTCTCATATTCCAAGTCTGTCTCAGTACTTGCAATTGATTCTTTATACCCACAAGCAGAATACACACTCTTCAGAAAATAATTTCTTAAAATCATTTCCTGACTCATAACAATGATCAAAGCCTGGGCCCTGTCTTACTCTCAAGTTCTCCCCGCTTGAAGCTAACCTGCGCATTTCAGAGTAAAGCCATTTGTAAGATGCTCGCTCCCATCACTCTCTCATCCTTCAGATCCCCAAAGACTGGTTTGGAAAATCACATATCCTTGATTTCAATTGATTCAGAAGCTGCCCTTTTTATGAGCTCTAATGAGTTCACCTCTAGAAGTGAATCATTTTTGCACACCACAGACTATACAGATTTAGTCTTTGAATTTCTGATGAGCTTGTAACCCTGGCTGGGCTTCCACATTGTACTGCCTTACAAACAGATCCTCAGTGAGCAATGGGAACACATATGAATGTACCTAGGGTATAATTAATCTCTGGCCACCTGGGAATCCTTAATCCCTTTAGATCGATGAAGCCAAGGGGTGCTATTTCAGTGAGTAGCCAATAGAATTTTATGGCTCTCATGGGAAGGCAGAAAAGAATGATGGTGTTTCCCTGAAGCATTTTAAAAAGAAAACTTCCAAGGAGAAAAATCAACTCACCACAAAAAAAATTTTTTTGTGTTCATATAATGCATTTCAGGGATATTTAGGAGTCCTTTGACAATCAAAATTTTCTCTCTGAGAGGTGGAAAATTTTAAAAAAAGAGGCAAGATTATATAAAGCCCAAGTTTAGGACCCCACTGATATGCTAAGTGGAATGGAGCTGAAATATAAACTAAATATATCATTCTTGAATCAAGAGTAAGTGCAGATGTTTTAGATAGCCCCATTTATGCACTGACCAGCCCAGGGTAATGTGTGGATAAGAGAGAAGAAAATAGCAATTGGCAAAGCTCTAAACTGGAGCTAAAGGCTTGAGTCCATCTTCAACCTAACACAGCTGGAGACTTCTGATTTATGAGAATCTTCTAGAATTTCCAGCTCTTACATCATGAGTTGGTATCAGTAACAATAATAATTCAGTATTTGTTTTGTGCTTTATAATTAAAAATAATGCAGTCAGCATACATGATCCAACTTGATAAGATCTGCAAAGGTGTGAAGAGAGGAAAGGAAAACAAATATTGTTTGAAGTCACAAAAAGAGACAGCCCTGACCTTGGCTCATATAGAAATTCCTATACTTTTCTCCTTATAACAACCCCTGATATGTAGATAATGTTAAATAGATGAGAAAATTGAAACTAACAGAGAAAGTAAATGCCTAGCATTCTATAGCTAATGCCATTCTAAATCTAATGAATGACTCAATTTTAAAAGAATAAGGAGGGCTGGGGATTTAGCTCAGTGGTTCCACGACCTGCCTTGCAAGCTCAAGGTCCTGTCGATCCCTAGTACCAAAAACAAACAAACAAATAAAACAACAATAAGGAAGAGAACCCTGGTCCCTGCCTTATGGTAAGATAGCCTCTTATTCTCCCTAGTACATCTCCCAGGATTCTGAGCAATGATATTAGCACTCTAAATACACTGACCACTGTATCCTACGTGACAAGGAAAAGTCCAAGTCTCTTTATGTGATAGAATATAAAGAACCATGAAAGAATTCCTGCTTACAGAAATCGACTCTATTATTGAATTTCAAAAGAAAAAAAAAGTTTTCCTTCTACCCATTAGTGGATGCCATCAAAACAATATGCTAAAGAGCTAAGAGAAAAGATGGTTCAGTTTGAAAAGAAAAAAAAAAAAGAAAAAGAAAGAGTATAGCATTGTAAAACTGTACAGTATCACAGTTGGAAGATACTTTTGAGACTACCAAATGTAATGACCTTTTAAACAGATGTAAAACCAAAATGGTTTGTCTATGACCACAGGACAGAAAGTAGCAATGTAGTACTCCTCACTACATTTAGGAAGTACCTATCATGGAGACAGCACTCAACACAGGATGAATTTGCAGCCAGAGGAAGAAGCTGGGAGAAAGAGATCTCTCTAGGACAATTGTGGTACCCATACTGTCTTGTGGCATGCAGTAAAGGTGGTCAAGGCTGATCTGAGGGCCCTTCTCTGGTCGTCTTGACTAGATGGGCTTGTGACTGTCAGGGTCACTTGCCACTTGAGCTTTTTTATGTAGACTGGCCATTCTACTTTTCTCTCTTCTGTCTATGTCTTTCCTCTTTTCCTTTCTTCTTTACCACTCCCCCTTTCCCTTATCTCTAAGTCATACACACACCCAAATGTACATAGTCATCACTGTGCCAGGAAATAAAATTTTGGTCTCCAACAGAGTAGCACGGGTTTCACTGTTACCTTTAAAATACTTTTTCAGTAAGATAATTTATTTTAGTCTGGGGAAGACTGCAATCTTAACTAACATTTTCTCTCCCTGTATCTGAAACCTTTGGTGTTGCTGCCCCACACAAACTTCTTCTTTGGGCAGTGGAACTTTCAGTAGAAACATGACATGAGTAGATGTTTGGACCTGCCCTTTGACTGATTCTGGAAATTCTAGAGCCCCCAGGATGTGCAGTAGCCTAAGATGATCAACTGGATGGTGAGAACACCTGTCCAGAACCATAGAATACAGACGGCTAACCACAAGACATTAATGAGAATGTCAGCTACCAATAGCAAACATGCGGCTGAGGGGGTACTCAAGGTCATAAGAACACACAGGCTGAGCCCAGCCCAGTTGCCACACGTAAAATCATGAGGTAGTAAGTTATTGTTTTCTTAAGATACTAAAGGTTGTTTAGGTTTT
>NW_022900914.1:54971440-55106803 GCF_012274545.1 Fukomys damarensis | reverse complement strand
ATATTATTAGTTTTATAGGTAAGGCTAATAGATTTTATACCTTAGTAACATTCTGTGTACATTAAATATTTACAATTTTTCTGAATTATTTCACATAGTTCTGACTATATCACATAAGGGATATACCGGTATTTCCATTTTATAGTGGAGGAAATTGAGGTTCAGAGAAGTTAGCTAATACATTCGCCTAGTAAATGGCAAATGGCAGACGTTCAGCCTCAATTTCTCTGATAGAGGGATTCATCTATCAAGACTGTGCTAATCAACACCAAATCTAGAAGGACAACTTCAGTGACAGAGGAAGTCAGAACTCTGAAGTTTGGAGGCAAGAATTGGCTTGGTTTTACCTCTGAGAGGCAGACACTCAGGGGCGATGAAGAAAGCTTTCACTCTTCTGGTGACGGTTTTATAAAAGGAAGAACAGACCCCTGACGTTACCAGAAGCTTTCCTTGGCTTGGGACAAGGAAGAACTTTTTAGCAAAAGAAATAATGAAGAATGGAATAAACCGATTCAAGGGCAAATGAGCTCTCCTTGACCAGAGATATTCAGACAAGGACATTCAGGACATCCATAAACATCACAAATAGAGTTTTGCCTCAGTTTCTCATTTTGTTCCACTTACCAAGCTTCTCTTAGAAACAGGTTTTCACACACGTTTTAAGTGCCAGCCAGTGTTCAGCTTCTTCCGCACAGATTTCCCTGTTTCTCTTCTCCAGCACCAAGATTCCTCACTCTCTGAACATGGACTGACAACCTCAGCTCCTTGTATCTCTCATTAAGATATGATTCTAGTGTGTACATTTAAATTTTGACTAGCAAAAATTAATTTTGAGCTTGGATAAGCACATGTTTAAATCTAATAGTCTTTTTCTTTACCTCTTAGAACTCCTTTTTGACCCTTTTATGAAGATACAATAGGGCAAGACACAACATATGCAAAGGGTTTGCCTTGAATACTTTTTATTATTATAGTGTTTTCCATGTCAAACTTGTCCTTTGAATTAATTTATTTGGCATGGAACATGCCTTATACATCCTCAAGATAAGTGTGACAGGTTTGTAGATTGTCAATTTGATTGGCTTTGAGATCCTCCAGGAGATGAGTAAAACACACTACTAGGTGTGCTTGAGTTGGTCACAGAGGCTTGATCTTGAGTTTGTATTTCATCACTGGTCCCTTAATCTTGGTTCTGTTTCTCGGCTCTGCTCCTGTTCCTCCATGAACTAAGAAGTTTTGGTTCACCAAGCTCTTTCACCACGACGTTCCTACCTTGAAGTCAGCCAGTCATGGACTGAAGCCTCAAGGACCGTAAGACAATTAAACCTCTCCCCCTTGAAACTGTGTGCGTTGGGGATTTTGTTCAGCAAAGACAGGAAAGTTGATTAATACAACTGGAGGTAAGCACACGATCACAACTAGAAAATATTATTTTAAACAATAAATTAACTCCATAAAAATCAAATTCAAGACATTTTTATAAAAGAGGTCTGTGAGATATGTCTTTTTTCTGATTGCTGGAAATGAAGTTTAATTTTCTGGAAATTTTCTGTGTGGTAGGAGTATCTTTGTTGCACTAAGATGGTGATGTGGGTAGGAATCCTACATAGGAAGCAGGTCAACAGAACAACAAATACAGTCACTGTGGATTGGAACTGTAAGCCAGCCTGATCTCTAGAAGACTGAAAGAGGACTGGAGATGAGTTTAATCACTTAGTCAATTATTTAAACTAAATGCCTATACAATAAGGCTCATGAAACCAATACAAACTCTGGCCACCAGAGTCCCTTAGGGTTTCTTAAAGGACACACTGATGTTTATTCTGGAGCAATAATGTGCTAGTTTACATAAGGAAGAGACACAGAAGCCCTGCATCCCCAGCCCTCCTTGGCCTTGTCATATGTACTTCCTCCATTTTATTATCCTTGAGGTGTATTCTTTATAATAAAATTATAATCTTAAGTGTAGAATTTCTCAGTGAATTTGGTGAGTTCTAATAAATTTGTGAATAGAAATCATCCTGGGAACTCTCAACATTTTAGTCACTTAGTGTAGAGACAAAAAGAATTAACCATCAGCTAAACTTATCTGCATGCCACAGAGATTACATGTGACAAGCTGCAGTTCATCTCAGAGACCCAAGTCTCTCAGTCTTGAACCTCCAGACAAAGAATGTGCTTACAAGATCCTAGCATGTGACAATTTCCAATCCTGAGACCTTTGCTCACTTTCTGACTGTTTAAAAGACTTACTGCTTACTAATAACCCTTCACTATAGCAACCAATCTTGTATAGCTTAATGTATGAATAGATCTGCAGCACCAACCTAATTTCATTCATAGCAACTGTGTAACTAACAGAACCTCTTGAAAATCATTTAAAATTATTTTAACAGGAGGGGTAGTGGAAAGGAAATAAGGGAATGGAATAAACATGAGAAAATGAAAAATAATGGAAACAGATTGGGAGGGAGGGAAGGGTTGGAAGGAGGGCAGGGGAATGGGGAAAACATAAGACTCAAATTATGTAAAGGTACAAATTTCCAACAATGAATGTTATTATATTGTATACACTGAATTAATAAAATTAATAAAAGTTTAAAAAATGAAATAAGTTATTTTACATCACCCTATTCTCTATCCCTCTTTTTCTTTCTTTGAATATCCTGTCCTCTCTCCTGTTAATGGAACACTAGTTTCTTAATGAAGCCATCTCTTGATTTGAGAATCTATTTTCAAATAAAAATCAATGTCCTTTTATTTTAGGATTTTTTGGTTAACGTTTGGAGCAGATGGGTGAGTGGCCCTGAGACCAGCAGCTGATGTCTAAAATGAAGGAAGTTTCTCAGATGACGTTGTCCTTAACCTGTGAGGTCTGGGCCAATTCTTAGTGTCAGAAATGGGGTTCAGTCTGTCCTGTTGGAATGGAGATAGTGGGTGAAGTATATAAGAATTTCTAACTGGCTGGACAGAACTGCAGGTAGCTTGAGGACTAGCTCTTCCTGAATCTGGAAAAAAAGGATTCAACAAGCAGTATAAGTATACCACTGATAATAGTTCTCTTTAGAAAGATTCCGAACATTAATTGCCTAATTTTTCCCCTTTATTATCGAATTAGTATTTAGCATTCCAAAGGATGTCACTGAAAGGAATGAAGGACTCTCCTAATGAAATTCACAACAAAGAAAATATTATGACACACAACTTAAAGTATCAATTATTAATGTTAAAAGAGAGAAAACTATATGCTATTAAATAAATTATGATATTCCTACATGTCATAATGTATTTTCTTCAACCAATTATTTTTGCTTGAGTGGCAAACTAAAATTTAAATTATTTTCTCTTAAAAGCTGTTACATCTTTATTATCATTGCCTCTTTTCTCCACCCTCCTACCCTGTCTCCCTCCTCTTTCTCCTTTTCTTTCTCCTCTCCTTGCCTAACACATTCTTATAGAGTGACAAACTCCTACTCTCTGTAATTTCCCAGGGTTGTGTTACTGGGGTAAACGAAGTGTCAAGTTCCATACTAATTCATCACCTATTAATTAACAATATCAACAACTCCTTTTTCATTACTGATAACATGCTTTACTCACTACCAGAAAGATTTTTTATTACAAAACTTATCTCAAAGACTCTTTGCTGTTATCTACTGCAATAATAAAAATAATCATCATTGAATCATTATTTTAATGACTGATCATTTTTCCCTTCACTAAAATTAAATCATGAAAGCCATTTAATTAAATGAATGGTAATTGAGTGACTTTAATCATTCAAGAAATTAAAATGAAGGACTTGTTCTCACAAAGCTTGACAACATGCATGGCATGGTTTGACCAATGTGGCAAATCCTGAGAAACCAGGTTAATTATCTTGCCTCTGGGTATCTCAGAAAAGAGGTACTGTTAGAAAAATATTTTATTACTTTCAGCTTTGGGAGACAGTTCAACCAACACATCCACACTCTAATGAGAGATCAAAAGATTTAACTTGGGTGAGAGGGTCTTATGAATGATCAAGAAAAGCAAAGCCAGTATCTATAGAGAACTATGTAAGTTGTGATAAAGAAAATACAGTGAAATGCTTAAAATTTAGAAAAAACATTATTGCAGTAAAAGGTGCATTGCTATTAATCCTCCAAAGAATACTCCCCACATTTCAAGCACACTTGCCCAGCCATTCTTGACACTGTCTGAAGCAGTTCTGGAAGTTCTGTTTCACCAGTGTCTTTAGTTGCAATGTCATGGAACAGCCCGAAGATATAGGGTGCCAAATCTGATTAATAATGTAGATGAGAACATGTTGCAATGTTTTCATGTGCCTTCTTTCCACTGGATAACACTCAACAGCACCATTCCCTAACATTTGATCACATTATCTAATGACATCAAAGGGGACTTCCAAAACTGCTTCAGAAAGTGGCAAGAATGATGGCACAAGTATATTCAGAACGGGGGAGAGTGTTTTCAAGGAATTCATGGCAATATCTTGTACCACAAAAATTTAAAATTTAAAATTCAGTGTATATTTCGATTATACCTTGTAGTTCAGGTGCAGGAACAGGTTTCTCGGAACTTTCCAAAATAATTTATGTAGTATGCAATTATTACATACCTTATATGGGGCATACTTGGTGGTGGAAATAAAATATTGGAAGATCTAGCCTTCCCAGTCTTCTAGGGAGACAGATATGCCAAGAAATCATTACTGTATGACAAGATAAGTGCAGCAACAGGGGGAATGAGCAAGCTGTTAAGACATCCTAGGGGAGGGACCAATAAATAATGTCAGGAGAAAACATGACAGTTCACTGAGGAGTGACACTGAGTTGAGTTCTGAGAGCTGGTAAATTTTCCAAACAACACAGGCCACTCTGGAAAAGAGAGAAAGAAAAAAAAAAAAAACCAACAACATAAAAAACGGTGCCAAATCTCAGATCAGCTAGCCTGAAGAAAGACTGAAGGAAAATCGGAATCGGTAAGCAAAAGGAGGTAGAATTTATCCTCAATCAGGAAAAATGGCCATTTAAAAGCTTCACAATATCTTTGACCCCACAGTTACTGAAAAATCCTTGTACTCTTGCTATTTGACTTGCTCCGCAATTTGACCCCCATTTAATCCACATTACCTGGGTAATTGCACTTGTAATCTTACTGCCTGGTCATGGTTTTGCCCCACCTTGTAATTTTCCATTGGGTCTTACAGTTTTGTACCACTTTGTACCCGCCTCACCACATGGTTTTGTTGTATGAAACATTTTAGAGAAGTGAGGTGAGTGGGCAACCCACTTTCTAGTCCCCTTCTGTCTCTCTTAGAGAGAAAATTTCTTTTCCTCAATAAACTGATTCTACACTTAAAAAAAAAAAGCTGCACAATGATATGATTTGACTACTTTTTAGGAAGATTTTTCTAAAAGCAATATAGTGTAGGGCCTGGGAATTAGAGAGAGAATAGAGCAGAAGATAAGACTGAGAAGAATGGTAGAAAGATTATTTGTAATAGTACAATGTCAAGATGATCCCCTGAGCCCAAAATGAATTGGATGTTTAATTATTTTAACATTTTCTCAGATCCAGGGAATCAACTGGGAACCCCAGAGTGAAGACTCTTGAAGTGCAGTGTATTACTTTCATGGGAAAATGAATACTTCTAGAGTTTAATTTTATAAAAGGACTGTCCTTAGTTAAATTATAAAGTGCCCCCAATATTTTTTCAGTATTGAAGAAGTGCCCCCAATATTGATTTGCATATGTAGTTGTCTTGATTGTCTTCAATTATTTCATCTGGGCTACCACATCTTATATACACTGTAAAATGAGACCCTGCTATCACTGCAATTTGTCCTGTGCCGTTCCTCCAAGACTCTTCTATTTGGAGTGAAGCATGTAATTCATAAAGCAATTTAAACATTGTTTGTGTTTCATTCATTCATTCATTCAACAAACGTTTATAGAGTACTTTCCATGGGCTAAGCTTTAAGCCCCAGGATGACTATATTCAACAACACAGAGCATAGGTTCTTCCTCAAGCTCCATTTCTAGTGGAACAGATATGAAACAAGAAGAGAAACATTTAAATATAGAGCACAGACAAGGATATATGCCATGAAGGAAAACAAAAAAAGTAAAATAAGAAAAGGGTATTCCTAACACTTAGAAGGAGATGAAACTCAGAATGAAACTTTGAAGGACATAGAGACGCAAACCACACATATATCTGCTGCAGGCTGACGAGAGAACTTTGTAAAGCTTCTGAACTGGGATGCATCTAATGCAGTGGTTGAATGCTGCGGGGTAATACAGCAAGGAAAGGGTGATGGGGAGGCATTATAGGAAATGAGTCCCACTAGCTACAGTGGGATGGTGTGAGTTTGCCCTGGAAACTGACCGTCAGGACTTTACCCCAGTGGGTTGGAAGCCACTGAAAAGTTTTATGAGATATCTGAGAGTTAGATTTCATCAACAGTCAAGTGGCCGTATTGGGGACAAAACTGAGAATGACAAAAGTGGAAATGTGCAAGACCAAAATGGGAAGCTCTTATAGTAATTCAGTGAGAAATGATGGAGTGTTTGGATAGGTTGCTAGTGGTCAATATGGTGGGAAGTGGGCAGATTTTTGTTAATATTTTAAAGGTATAATTGACAAATTTTTGAGTTGGATTTGGAATGTGAGAGAAATACAAGAGTCAGCAATGATTCTATTATTTTTGTCTAAAGTATCAAAAGGATAGAACTGCCAAATTAACCTTTCTCCTCTTTCACCAACTATCAGTTAAGGTTTATGAATAAAAAAACATAAAGTAGCTACTCTATCTTAATCTTATCTTTGTTTTTCATTTCTTTTCTTCTTTTGCCAAGCCTATGAGTGCTGGCAATAAATGCCACCTATATGTTCTAAATGCAGGTACACTAGAAGGTTTTCTTAACCTACAAATCTCTATAAAACACCAGTCAAGCATGCTCAAAACTGCACCAATACAAATTAATTTTGGGGGACCATAAGAAGCACGGTTGTGTTTGTAATTTTAAAAGTGTACTTTATTTGAAAAAATAATTCCATATAATGTTTTGATCTATGTATACAATACAGAAAGATAATACTAGTTAAAATATGCATCACTTCACCAATTTACATTTTTTGCCCTTTAGGATTTTCAAGTTAAAATAACAGTATTTGGAAGGAGAAACTTTGGCATTACTTTTCAAATAAGTATCTCAGCAAAATAGTTAGTAGATTTGGTATATGGAAATATATACTATTGAGTTAAATTTGAATATCAGGTAAATATTGAATTATTTTGACTATAAGCATGCAACAAATTAGGAATTCTTGTACCAAAAAATAATTACTGTTTTTCTGAAATTCAAATGGAACTGTCCTGATAGCTGTGTTTGTAGGTGAGCACACATGGAGCTGTGCACAGAGGCCACAACTGAAGAAGACATGTGGAAAAGGAGAGGAGAAAAGAAAAACTATGATTTTTTTCCCCCTGTTTTCTTCTTTCTCCTGGGTCTGACTCTTAACCCTTGGCTTCTTAATGGCCCAAACTTATCAGGTTCTAAAAGTGAAATTTGCAAACACCACTAATGGTCCTTAAAGGAAATAAACATGGAGAAATTTAAATAAAATGTTCAGCCTTTGAAAATCACATTTTGAAAACATAGCCAACTCTGTAATTAAGTTTCAAATTATTTGGTACAGTCAGTTTGGCTAACAGATGGAATGGTATTTTTGTTCATCTTTCTTCCTCAGAGAGAGTTTCCAGAAATCCTGAGCAGGGCAGTTCTAGATTATTGCCTGAGTGACAGTTACATGTGTCTAACAATTTACTAGAATCAATGGATTTCTTTAAATAAATTCAGTGAACTGTTATTTATATAGAAATGAATAATACATTTATAAGGAGAAGAGAAGCAGTTGGGAAATACTTTTCAAAATGATCTATTGCAGTAATGATAAGTAATTATATAGCAACACAGTACTTGCTGATAAGATTTAACTAGTTCTATTTAAAAAAGTATTGCCCCTAGTGGTCCATTTTTATTCATATACCAGTAAAATCCAAGCTAAAGAAAGTGGCTTTCCATTTATAAGGCAGGGAATACTCACCAATAGTCACTGTGAGATTTGCCAGATGAGACCTTCCAGAACTTAAAATTTTATTGTTTTAATCTAGTTGTTACACAAAACTGTCTCTCAGATATAGACATTGGATATTTTGTTATGCGGTGTACACTTGAGTTTGTTTGGTTTACCACTCAAGGAAAACCTTCTAATGTAATTATTCCTCATATCTCCATTATATGAAAAAAGAATTTGAGACTTGGAGTATAAACTTATGCAATGTGGCGTATTTTGTGACTGAAAGATTTATGTACTGTGTTATATTTTGGGGGCTAACCAAGTGGGGACGTTTCCCAGTCTCAGTATAAACATGGAGATACATACTCAGTACAGCCATCACCAGCACATACTTTCCAAGTGTCTTTCTCAGTTTTAAATGAACCAACAAAGAGAGAGGTTCTCTTTCTTTCTGTTAGATAAAAAACACATTGTCCTAAATTCATATCTTCCTGTTCTATCAAAATCTGCTTCATTCCATTGACAGAAAAAATTGTCCATATCTGGTAGAAGAGCATTGCACATTATAGGACAGATTAGGATTGAGAAGTTGCATACAAATATATTTTGGGGGGAAGGGGACTTTGTATTTTCCAAGGTACTCTTTCTTAGCAATATCTTAGAAGAGTATTTATTTGTTCTCCACTTACCAACTCACTCATACTCTCAAATTGTTAAAGTCCCATGAACAATTGCCTGAATATATCATCGATGCTAGTATTTCATTAGCAAATCCTGTAGCAAGGAGAGTAACTACTGTTATGAATATCCCCTCTAAACTTCATGTTTGTTCAGTATATTGAAAAATATATATCTGTCACCTGGCTATTGAGTTGTCTAAGATTGGAATGATCTGAGTTGAAAAGTGTATTACTCCAATAATTATAGACTCAACCCAGTGATTGTTATGGCTTGGGTCTAGATATCCCAGCAAAGTCCCATGCAGTCATAGGTTGGACTTCTTCAGAGGTGGCTGGATCTATACTGTGTGATTAATAAATTAGTCCACTGATTGGTTTGGCATAGTTCTTGTAGGGTTAAGGGTACCCTGGGTGAGAGTGCTACCTATCTTAAGGCTGGTAGCCTGCATAAAAATATAAGGAACAGAAAGAAGGCTAGTATGGTCACTGGTTGCTTCTTTTGTCTTTTAATTTCTGCCTTCTGACTGCCATAAATGGTTTCTCCTCTGCCATCACTCTCTGCCATGACACCCTGTCTTAAAGTCAGCCAATTATGAACTGAAACCTCTATACACCGTAAGCTAAATAAACCCTTCCTCCTTTAACTTTTCATGTGAGGTATTTTGTCTCAGTAACGAGAAAAGTAACTAAAACAGTGATTCAAAGAGACTAACACATAAGTCAGAGCAAACTATCAAGGGTTTTATGAAGATATAGTCTAAATCTTTACTGAATTCTGTCAAAAAAGTTTTCTTCACTAAATAAAGACTGTGGTTTGAGTTTAAATGATTTATACCTGCTGTAGATCCAAACTGTATTACACATAAGACAATCTGTTCTCTGCTTGAATACAGAGTTCATTAAGGTTTGCATGCTACCATTTGCAAGGGAAGCTCTGTGGTACTTGAAGAAAATACTAAGTCTTTTCTACCTACATAAGTGGTTTGTGTATGTGTGTGTGAAAGAGAGAGAGAGAGAGAGAGAGAGAGAGAGAGAGAGACTGTGAGAGAGGGGGGTGGGCTGAGGATTGAACCCAGGGACTGCATATTGGGAAAACACTACCACTGAGCTACACCCCATCCCCCTTTTCATGTGATTTTGAGACTGCCACACTAAGTTGCCCCATCTGGCCTTGAACTTGTGATTCTTCTGCCTCCACCTCCTGAGAAGCTGGTATTACAGCATGTCTCATTGCTCATGGCTCTTTCTTAGGTAGGTTTTAAATTACAAAATGTTAGAAAGAATGTTTAGTATTGTTTGGACTAACCAAAGAAAGCTGGGGAGAATCATAAATACATTTGTCCATAGATTCTAAGCAGGGAGCACAAATGAATAAAAAGAACAAAGTATAACAATAGGGAATGGTGGGGCCTGTGGCAAAGGGATAATATTCTAGCTGTCTAAAGAAATTACTTTGATATTTAAATACAAATTATATTAGCCTAATAAACACATCTGTATCCACCCTGCTTACAGTTTTACAACTGTTGGTTTATGGACCGGATTCAACCCTTTGTTTATTAGGTAGGATTCCCGTTAAGTGAGTCAGAACTGCCTTTGTTGCTGGCAACTTTCACTCCAGTGCAGCTTACAGAAAACACTAAGATTCGATTTCAAGTTTCCACAAAATAATTTATAAAGAATATCATTACTTAGTTTTATAAAGGTGCTTCAATGTCTAATCAATTAATTTGAAAAAGGAGCAGTGGGAAATCTGCCAATATGTGGCATCTTGTCTGAGGAGAATTTTCAGTATAAGAAGAAGGACCACTTAAGATCATTCAGACTGTATAGCTCTTATACATAAATTTATCTCTGACACTGGAAATCGTAGAAGTATCTTAGTTAAAACCGGTGAGCTTGTGATTATTGGAAGTATTTTTATTATTTTATCTAAGTGATATGGGAAATATTGATAATTTCAAGAGACATTAAAATCTAGGAGCCCTAATCATATTATAATTCTGGTACGATATTAATATAAAATATCAAGTTGTAGCATAGGAGATGAGATGATGCGACTGTGAAGTCTCTGTGTGACTCTCATGAAAACTTGCTCACTGGCTGTACTGGTTTCCACCATTGTGACAAAATATCTAATGTAATCAACTTATGAAAAGGGAAAGCTTATTCTGGCTCACCGTTTTGGAGATTCCAGTCTATGATCAATGGGCTCTATTGATCTGAGCCCGAGGTGGCACAGTACTTCACGGCACTACTTTGTGGCAGAGGATACCATTCATCACACAGCTGATGTAAAAAATGGAGAAGGAAATACCAGGGTTTCAGTACTCCCTTCAAGGGTACACTGCAGTGGTCTAACTTCCTTCCACAGGTCTCACCAGTTAAAGTCTGTAACACTTACCAACAGTGCCACAGGCTGGAGACCAAGACCTTAACACATAGCCCTTTGGAAACACTAAAGATCTAAACAGTAGCACTGACTTGAGCAGACAGCTATTTTTTTTTTCACCACTTGCTACATTAAAGATGATAATGGAGAGCCCTAATTTTTGAGAAACTGTTGCAGGCTAGCCAAGAGGCAGTCACATTTCCAACAATCCTGATTGCTTTTGGGTGTGTTGATCGGTTTCTGGCCCTGGACTAGAATAGTAGTCACTTGTTAACATGAAAGAGCTGGAAACACGGATTTTTCTTTTTATTGTGATATTCTGGTCTCCTAAGTCTTGTCATATGGATCCCATACCAATGATTCAGAGTACAATAAATACACCTAATGGGAGTGAATTAAATTAAATCTTGCTTCGATGATTTACAAGGCAGCATGAGATTATTCTTGGGAATATAAATTTTCATTATATAGAAATTGAGATGATACAGTACATGTAAGAAATTAGACAGGGTCTTTTTGGCAATTTATCTTTCTAGAGTTTCTGATTTTAGCTTTGCTATTTGTTTCTAAATGAAAGATTTGGGACTTTAATTAGAAGTTGACTCCTGGAAAAAAATACATTCTGTGACCTTTAACAAGTCATTTAACTTCTTGATAACATGGTCTTGTCATCTATTAAGTAAACATGATTTGTGGATACCAAATAAAATAAAATCAATGTAGGACAGGTTTGCAAATTTGAAAACACTACAAAGGGAAGCAGAGATCTAATGGGTCTGTTTAGGTATGATGGCTTTCCACACATGTCCAACCAATGTTCAAACTCTTTCTATTCTCAGGGTATAATTCTGTTTTACAATTGTGCACAGTCTGTGTTTGCACTGGGGTACTGGACAAAGAGCACAGCTGTATCTGACGTAATCATGATCTTTAGGGCAGCAGCTGCCACATCGGCTCTCAGTCTAGTGGAAGTTTCCAGGAAAGTAAGAGTGGGGTTTGGTGAGCTTGCAGCCTCTGTACAGACTCTGGCCTACTGCCTATCAGGCAGGTAAGACTGCACAGCAGTGACTTCAGAGCAGAAACTCAACTCAAGTCTACCTAGGTTTCATGAGAAAGCCTCTAGTGCAATAACTGAGGAAAATTCCTCGCAAAGGGAAACACACTTGCCCTTTCTTGCATCCCTTAGATTCTTGTCCTCATTGAGAAATCCACTAACTCTTTTTCATTCACCCAGGGATGCCTGCCCACCTGTCTCTCATCACTTAAGCTGCAAGTTTTCATCCTTCAGATCTCTTCTCCAATATGCCTTCCAAAGTTCATCAGACTTCCAGGTCTCTTTGTTTTATGCTCTCCCACCTTCCCAGTGCACTATCATTTACAGTTCTGCATCTGGGTGGCCATCTACTTCAATCTATTCTCCTCTCAGCCAGCAAGTTCCATGAGGGGAGAAGAGTATCTGTTCTTGTCAAGATTAAAGCCTCAGATCCAAGCAATGACTCTGATATGATAGTGTTACCAGGTAAAATCTATCAGTTAGTTATAGTATTGGGTCACAAGTTGCTATAGTTTCAGTTTGTCCCTGCAAATTAAAGTTTTGTCAGCATGATGATATTAAGAGATGGGGTTTTTAAGAGGTAATTTAGTCATGGGGGTGCGGGTTGTTTCTTCTTTGGTGAATGGGATGAAAAGTCATATACAAGAGCCTTTACTTGATGTTCAGCTAGTTGGCCCTCTGGCCTTACACCACATGAAGACACAGCAAGAGGAGCTTTACCAGACCACATGCATTGGTTTGATATTGGACTTCTCAGTCTCCAAATTATGAGACACAAATATTTGTTGTTTACATGTTATCTAGTCTGTTGTATTCTGTTGTAGCAGCATAAAATGGACTAAAGCTCAGTCTTACTCTGAACTCCGAACTTTTCTATTTGTTTTCTATGTCTCTTTTCACTTTCCACCATGGTATGTCTATCTTACTCTTTGAATGCGGCTGTTCATAAACACATTTATTAGCGTTTTCCCTCTCTGCACTGTATCCCTTTAGAGAACTAGTGGCATCAGATGGTGGTGGAGGACGAATGAAAGAAGGGGAGAGGGAGCAATGAGAACGAGTAGAGGCAGACTATGGGCACCAGGGCGCAACCACCTAGAGGCGAGGTTGCTCAGGGAACAGGGGCAGCTCCAATTGGTCTTTCTCAGTCAAGGCTTTTCCTTGCTCCTCAGAGGCATCCAGAAAGAAGGAAAGAGCCGCTTGCTCTGTATAGGCAGCTGTGTTAGGACACACACTCCATTCCATCCCCACCCGCACCCGGGTGCCCATCCGGAAGTGAGGCCATTAAGCCTCCTCTCATTCTGTCTCTCATTCTGGATTAGTAGCTCATTTCCTCCATTCCCTTTCCAGTCTGGTACAGTGAGTATAGTTCCACAAGTGACTTCTCAGGAAGGAAAACACAGATAAGACTTCTTTAAAAGATACTGGGCATAGTGGCATAATGGACAATGTGAAATAGGAAGAGAAGGGCTAAAGGTGCAGAGGAAGTGGGAAGGGTAGGGGAAAGGAAATAAGGGAAAAGAAAAAATATGAGAAAATGAAAAAATGGAAACAAAGTTTTAGTAAATAGGGAAGGGAGGAGGGTGTGAGTGGAGGGCAGAGAGAAGGGGAAAAAGTGAGAACCAAGAGCTGTCATGTAAAGGTACAAGATCCCAATGATGAATGTAACTGTACTGTATACCTAGAATGTACCAATAAACTCAATGAGGAAAAAGAGATATTGGGTGTGGAGTTCAATCAGAGCTTATGAAATAAAGAGGAACGGTTATTTTTTACCTAAAAGATAGATACTGGACATTAGCTAATCTTTATTTACAGCAGTTAAGTGAGGAAGAGCTTGCTGCAAGGCTGGCATTAAAAAAAATGCCTACCACCTCCTCATCCAAGAAGAGGGCATTGTGCTACTGTATAACAAATCAAATCATCAAACTTACAGCACTGGTGGCTAAGGCACCAGTGAGGCGCTGTGGGCGAAAAGCTGGCAAGAGGTAGGGGCACAGCTGTTGCTGGTCCACAGGCTTCTGAAGAGAGCCCCCCACCACACACCCTTAGCCACCTACCACCATCTGCTGCTCCTCACAGGACTCCACCACACTTCCCTGTGGGAGATGGCATTAGGCATGAGCTCTCTTTGTCTGCCCACCCATGCTCCTTACGTAGAGGCTCCCTAGGCAAGTGGACCCCTCCAGGGAGAATGACAGGAAACATTGGTGTGAGAAACTGAAAGGTAACATGTTCAGGGAAAAATAACACAACTCTACTCCCAGCATGAGGAATTAGTTATAACCAGGGAAGTAATCTCACCTAAGCAAATCCTGTGACTGATGTGACCTCAGACACTGACCACTTCAATACCATAATTTCTCAAGTGGGTGAATTGGGGCCCTGATAGTGAAGTGCCTTAATAAAAGCACAGAATCAGAAGAGGGTAAAATTCAGACTTAGAAACACTGTCCATAGTTTAACACACCTGAATGGTCATCCAAGTAAACTGAAATTAAAAATATATAAAAAATAAATTCCTGGATCTCGTCTTAAAATGACTTCATCAGAATCTCCATAACTGAGATGAAAGATCTCAGATTTGGGCATAAGATTTGTAAAAACCACATCCTACACTCCTCTCATATCAGTTGTTATTAATAGCCCTGGAGGATGTGCAAGGAATGTGTCCGAATTTTACAAGCTCATATATTATCTGAGCAGGTGAGACTTCTCAGGTTAGAAGCTAGATAACAAAGTGAAATAACATGTAATGATCAAGGATGCTAAGGTAACCATGAATGTAAATATTTCAAGCAAATGAGAAGTGCTCTCTTACCACTCAGATTGGGGAAAAGTTTCAAAGAATGGGCTCTGAATCACTTATGCTGAAATAACTGAAGAAGGGAAGGCTAAGTAATTTCTAAACATCTCCAGAATCCTTGTGCACTTTTCCATCCCCAATATCCTCATCTTTGTTCTGACATTTGCCGTCATTCGTATTAGTTTTATCAACACCATCCTAACAAGATGTATTCTTCTTTCAGTTCTACTCTTCTCCAGCTAATTTTTCATATTGCTGGTAGAGAAATTATGCTTGTACAAAGCCATCATGCTGCTTCCCTGCCTAAAACTCTATGATACCACCTTTCCATTTATAAACTAAAAACATTTTATCTATCTATCTATCTATCTATCTATCTATCTATCTATCTATCTATCATCTATCTCGTTTTAGGGTCCTTCTTAACTTGCTCTTGGTTATTTTCCTAACTTCATTTTCAGTGCTCTCCCTGTGTAGTATTATCTTGAACTTCAAAAGAAAAGAAATGTTTGCCATCCTCTAAAAATACTGCCATGTCTTCACATATTATTTACACGTGGAATATCTGTTTCACCATATCCATCCTTCTTTACCAGTTTATATTTAGAACTCACAGACGTATATCCATCAACTCCCAGTTGAAATGCTATCTATTATTAACAGTATTCACCCAAGAGATGTTTTCATTTTAACAGAAAGAAAGGATAAGGAAATAGAACTTTTAATAGTGCAATTCCAGTCATCAATCAGTAATAAGTGAAGTACTGATGAGTATTTATTCACACCATTGAATCACAGCGCCTGAACAGTTGTTTTATTTTTGCCTAAAATCAAATGGATCAAGATATAAATGTTAGCATATAAAACAATTTCTGATATGTTTTTTACCTGGGTTAAAGGCAAAGATCTAGTTTTGTGATTGCTAAAGATACAAACATTTATAGTGTTGGGAATGATATTCAAATCCAGATTAGAATTTTGGACTAGCCTATGGAAACAGGTAAGCTGGGAAATGGAATTACTATTTGTAAATCATTTTGCTATAACCTTTTCCTCCAATATCGTTAAATGGCAAGATGCAACTGATGCTATTTTAGTTATGAGCAGAAGAAAATAAATCCTTGTGGCAACATGCATCTGTCAAAAGATTTGAAGTTCTCCAAAATATTCCTTGGTATTAAGCAAGTATCTTTCACTTCTAAAGAGGAGTCTCATTGATATGTATGAGCTAAGCACTCTATTATTTATGATTAAGTGCAAATAGATATGTTTAAGAAATATGCTAAATGAAGGGATGTTTATATTAAAAGACCTAAAGTGATAATTATGAATCTAGTGTGGATAATTTACATACAGTGACATTAAAATATGCTTTAATAAATGTAGGTATGGCTTTGGAATGCAATAATGCATTGCTTTCAAAAGGTCTGTACATGAAGTTACAATAAGTTATGTTGCTCTGGAAAGTACTTGGTGTCTGTGAAAAAATGTTTCCATATAGTGGAACAATAGAAGTTGAAATGAAGAATTGTTTAACAGAACTTGCTGCAATGATAAAATTATTATATTTTTGTATTTTTCAATATGGTAGGCATCAGGCAGATGTGGCTATCATTTACTATGTGCCTGTAAAGACTAAGAAACTTAAACATAAATTTTGTTCAATTTAAATTATAAATTTAAATATAGTAACACATGGCTAGTGGCTATCCATAGAAAGCTAACCTTATGTACGAAATTCACTTACTACACAAATGCCTCCTAACCTTTACAATCCTCTTATGTGAAAAATAGTTTTCACAGAATAGCACTTAATAGTCTGTGTATTTGCATATTTTAACTCCTCCCCCCTTCCTACCAATCCATCAAGTTAAACTGAAAACCAGTATGGATATCTTACTAGGACCAAGAAACTGATTAAGTAATAATGTAGCTTCTCCTTCCACCCAAACACTAAGTTATAAGAACATTCTGTTAATCTAAGGAAGTTCCATTTCTGAGGATCCCATTAAAAATAATCCAATACCAGCACACTGGAATTTGTAGTAGCTATTGCTATTATTGTTTTTTATGTTTTTGTAAGTGTCACTGAGCATGGGCTATGTTTATCTTAATACTTAAGGCAGTTTTTAATCTTAAGATTGAAAGGTTTGAAAATTCTGTAGAGTCCTGAGTTTTAGTTCTTAGAACATTCTGGAATCTTGTGCCTAGGACCTACCAATAATCAACAGGGAGAGGTGTGAACTGACTAATAAGAGCAGGATGACATTTCTATCTTTGATGAGACCCTGCCTAACTTTTGCAGACACTTCCCTCACTGAGAAGAAAGCAACCCAAGGCCATGATACTCTGAGGCGACTCTGTTTAAGATGGCTAAGAAAGGTAGAGAGAGGTCAATGGGACAAGGTGAACCTTCCTTGTACGGCCATTTGGGAAATCTTCAAAGAAAGTACCAATAAACTCAATGAGGAAAAAAATTTTAAAAATAAAAAAATAAAAATGAAAGGGGAAGATCAGAGGCATACTTTTATAGTTTAATCCCCCAAATTATGCAACCCCCCCACAAAATTGTATAAATAAACACTGTTACAAAAATGAAATTCTGAGAACCATCCATCTGCCTAACAATAGGAAATAGCATTCTATAGAACAGAAGGCTCTATGGCCAAGAGGGGAAAATACAAAAATAGAAATATTTACAAATTTTACTACACAGTATAAAACAAAAGGAAATATATACTGAGGCATATGATCTTAAAATGTATCGACTAATTATTTCCAAATATAAGATATAGAGATTTCATATGTGTGTGTGTGTGTGCGCATGTGCACATATATACGTTAACAACTTAGTATATTAAAATCTTCACTGATAGATATATGAACAGTACCATTCTATCTCCAGGTGATAGAATCATGAGTGTCATAATGCTCTTTTGTATATTTATCCTATTTTTTCAAAAATTACCATATATTTAAAGTTTATAAAAGTTATTAATCTCCATTTTAATTCATGCTTTATGAAGTTAAGGAGTCTGATATACTAACAGAATGACAAGTACTCAGCTTAGCATATATTCTGTGTTTCTAAACAGTATAATAGGAAGTTCATTAATAATGTGTAATAGCACATCAGAGGGTATTGGGAATGGGTGAACAGTCTTTCTAAAACACGGGATTTAGATAGGAAGAAAATCAAGTTTATTTGTGATTAGATACATACTAATAAATGGCTATAAAGGCTCATCAGCTCCGAAAAGTTTCATTTTATATAAACCATAAATATAATTTTAAAATCATGATTTATTATCCCTAAGGAAAAATTGTAGCTAATACAATGATCTCTTCATAGCACTAGTGTAGGTCTTTAGTATATTCAAATGATCACCTGCAATCATATTAGAAATAAAGGTTCTCAGCCACCTGGGCACTACAGAGTACCACTGTAGTGTTCTCTGACTACACAGAAATAGTTCAAAATAGTTACAAACTGATGTTAAAAAATATATTAGGAAGTGCTTGAAAGCATACGAATCCCTCTGTAATGAAGTCATTAAACTGGATGAAGCTAATTTTTGAGGTACATTCTAACCTACAACCTAGGCAAGCAAGCAGAAGTCCATAAACTTTTATGGAGTTCTGTAACCAAGGCATTCCTGGGAGCTAAATTACCCAAGCCTATTATAAGGTGTGTTGACCAGAAAAATCTGAACTGACATTTGCTGCATAAGGAAAATGAAATCAGAAAATGGACATCAAAATTTCCTGCTGACTCTACAGGCGTACATGTTACTGGAGGAGGACCACACTTACGCATGACCAGGAAAGCAAACACTGCCTGCTGCTTTGAATAGTCAAGATAAACTCAAGCAATTCAAGTGAGGTTCAAGAAGCAAATGTTTCAAATGTTTAGAACTGTGCGCAGAATGACTGTAATTGTGGTACAACCAGTTACTTGTGTGAGCCACAACTGTCAGCTGCTGGAAGGCAGGTATTGCCCCATCTTTTAACAATTGGCTCACAGCATTAGCTGTGGGGCTGGAGGTAATGAACGCTACCTAAATATGTTGGAAAGAATAGTTTGGTGATCATAAAAAAAAAGCACAATTCAAAAGGGGAGTCATGAGTTTTGAAATGCTTAATTCAATGACTAAATATAAGTGAAAACTGCTTTCTTATCCCTTTGTATCTCTACTAAAAAATGTGGAGCAAAGTGCGATATAGATTGACTCTCCTCTTTGGTCTCCTGCATGCTTGATTTGTCTTCCCTACTCTGAGAAACTGGTGAAGATTTTCCAACCTCTGACTTATGACTGAGCCTTGGTGTGTCTTCGTTTTATTAGTGTATGTAAGACTATGGCTATAACTAGAAGGCTCCATTCTAATGCAAACAAACAAACAAAAACAAATAAGAACAAGATTCCTTTAATTAGTGGAAATAAATAGATGTTGCCTCTGCTCTGTACACTTACCAGAAATCATAGGATTAGAAAAAATCTATGCCAGCCAATGTATTCCTGAGTCCCCAGGCAAAAACAGCACTCCAGACATTAAGTCCTTGAGAAACAATGCAGCAAACAATTTTTACAGAATATGCAATGATTAGCTGACCCTCCATCATCTTTCTTCATTGTCAGGTTAACAGAACAACATCAGCTTTCAGGTCAATGCCTATGTTTACTATTGTTTATCAATGACTGCATTACTGAGGAATAGCACAGTGTGATGGTCAAGAGAATGGACTTGGAGATAGACTAAGATTTGAATATTGAAATGGTGAGGCAACTGGAAAATGGGGGACATTTTTAACTACTGGAAGACTGCATAACAAAGTGGGAAAATAATGCCATTATCCGTGGCAACAAACTGGCTGGATGGCTGCCACCATAAGAGAGATAAAAGTGTAAGAAGAACTCAAGTTCTACAAGTTGGCAATATTCTTTATCTTTTTTGCCCATCTATTGATATTGTGGTCCAAAGTTATAAAATTTGCCTTTTAATATTCAAAATAAAAAACATAGTTTTTAAATTTTCATTTGCACAGCCATGACCTCATTTAATGCTCCCAACAGCTCTGCAAGTTAGACAAGGGAGATATTAGTGAACAGAACAAAGGAAATCCTTTGCACATGATTATAAGGAGCTACATCGATAAATGAGAAAAAGAGGGCCAAAATCCATATCTTTTATATCATAGTTTAATTCCTCTTGCATTACACAATACTGAGAAGAACTGAAGTTTAAAAATCAGGCTATTTGTCTCTTTTGAGACACAATTGTAGCAAGAGAGATTCCAAGGTTTCAATATGCCCCAGGAACACCTGATGAGAGCCACAGAGAATCTGCTGGCAAGGGGAAAGAGGTGGATCTGCAGGTTTTCATGAAACAGGAACCACCGGAGAGGCAGAGCCAGGAAGGAAGGCCATTGTGAAGAGGAAGGTACAGGGGTCACTGCCTGATGCTTCTCAGAACTGATCTTCATCAGGGACTGGGCGAGCATCCAGAGCTGATCAGATGCACTACAGAAGGTTTACCTCTGCACAACTCAGAAGCCCTGTGACTCAGTGCAGTTCCATATCCCTTTAGGCCTAAATTGCTGTGCTCAAATTTCCTCAAAAGCCTGACCTTCATGAGCAGAAAGAAATTAATGGAATCAAAGTTTGGAATGTCTGAATTGGAAGATGTCCGAAAATGGGACAGTTCAATCTATACAAAGCTATGTTGCAGTTCCCAGAAACTGAGCACTGGAGTCAAGATTCCTGCCTAAATAAAGAAAGTTTTGTCAGGGTTATGAGGCAAACACTTGGAACAAATATAGAATATCCTAGTGCAACACAAAAGCTGGATTAGATTTCAAAAGCCTTAAATTCTACCCAGTTCTAGTCCCAGAGCTTGATAATACTGCTAAGAACTTTTCCGTTCCTTAAATAGGTACCTCTTTCTCTGTAGACTTAGAATTACTGATAACACGAGAAGCGTTTATGACAGGTACCACTGTCTCTGAGTAATAAGAGGAAAGCAAAGACCTTTCTATCAAACACCTTGCCAGTCCTGTCAAAATCAACATGTGTTCCTTTCCCAATAGAGGAATCCAGGCTCTATCAGCAAAGATTTTAGCCCTGAGTTGTGTCTAACATTCATCCTTCCTTACTATCTCCCTTCTCTTCGGGTTATGACCCAGAGGCCTATGACAGATCATCTGAAGATGTTTCAATGCAAGCAGTGCTCAAATATGGAGAGCTGCAAGGAAAAATCCTTCAAATTCAAGTGGCCTGTTTATCACAGCTGATTCACAGGGTCTTTCCCTGTGTTGCCAAGCCAGCCTCAATTCTCCCTTTGCAAACACTGTCCCCTCACTGCCATCTCCACCATCCACTTCCAGCATGTGACATCATAGATACAGCTCTGTGCTGCTCTTGGCTTTGCACTACTGTGTGCCCAGGGACTCTGCCTTCTACTTCCCTTAGCACGGCTTCTGTAGACATGTGTTGAACAAATTAAGTTGACTCTTCAGCTAATGAATTTACTTTCATTTAGGAACAGTTGCTAGCTTCCTGGGTGCAAAAAATAACCTGAAGATTCATAAGATTGGAAGACTTTTAAAAGGATGTTTTGCTCACTTCATTTTGAGAGGAATTGGCTGTCACTGTGTCCAAGGCAGGAACTGCTCACATAAAGGACAGTAATAGTAATATCCTTTACCTGGCCCTCGTACCTTGCTTTACATTCTTTATAAACATATCAGGAAATGTTGGATTATTAAAACAGGGCATGTTAGGAAATCTCGCACAATAAATATACACGTCTATGATGTCTGCAGTGCATATAATGTCCTTAACCTTGGTGTATAACTTTCACAATTGTATTGGATGATACTGAGTTTAACTACAGGTAGGATTACTTGCTCTTAAGATGTTCACTTTACCTTCTGTATACAAATACATTTAGAATGTAAATTGCACTGATGATTTTCAAGGTATAGGTTTTACCAGGAGTATCTCTGTGTTTGTGAACACTAACCTCTGCTGTATTGTCCCATTATTGCTTCTCCCTGACAGAGTACCAACAGAGAGTTGTAATACAGTTGAGAGAGTAACTGCTTGAGGAGAAGGTAGATCCGCATGAGTAGTTTCACACTCTCCTGTCCTGTGTGCAGTAACCTACCATCTGTGGACTGATGAATCACACAGTCATTGGAGCTTCTTGAAAAGCCAACCTTTCAGCCTCTTCCTGAACTGTGTTCACCATGGTGGCTACACCGAGGCCACAGAATTGAGATGAAAGCCCTTTTTTCTCTCTGCCATTTCTCACAGCAGTGAGAAAGTCATTAATGTTCATAGGGGTTTCCACATTTTAAAAAGCCCAATTTATAGCCATGTGCCATCCCCAAACTTGCCCTCTTGTTAATGCTCTTACATAGGTGTTATGATTCTCCACTGTAAAGATCAATTAAATGATGTGCTAAGGATAACACAGTGAATGCAGGTGGTGTCATTATAAAAATTAAAACATCTGACTCTAAATTATTACATATTATATATTTATGTATTTATATACAAACATTTGCATGGTTAATATTTGCTCAGTAATGACTGCATACCTCAGAATCATGAAAGGTAGGTGAGAGTAGGATGTGAAACATCAAGATAACGGGTAAAGGACAGGTAAAATCAAGGTCCTCTTAATGAGATTTCTGACTTCTCAGAACTTTCCAAAACATGATACTTCAGCTTCCACTGTAGAAGACATTGTGGATCATCCTCACAAGCACAGTTAAAATGAAAGCACCCTAGATATTAAATAATCAGAGTTGGGAATGTAGCTCACTGGGAGAGCTCTTGCCTTACATGTGAGAGGCCCTGGGTTTTAAATGGTGCTTTTAATTCAGAAGTCTGCTTTGTGCCACTAGTGTCTTTTCACTTGTGGAACACTCGTGCACCCACAAACTTTGTTTTGTATTTGGCTTCAGCAGAGTTTTGAAGTTTCTGCTTAATAGAGAAGTATCTTTTTAAAATTCCGGAGCTTCCAAACGATGGCTTGGTCTTCCTCAGTAGATTTTTCTTTACTGGTGTTGTTCAGGTAGGAGACAGAGGAATATTTTGTAGGGATGGTGGGAGTCATTCCCTTGGGAGGAGGAAATTTGAATAGCTGGTACGTTTTTATCCAGAAATAGGGGTTGCTCCAAGACGAAGTGAAAAATTCATTAGCAACACAGTTCCAATGAGTTTCTTGAAGGATCCTGAATGCTTCTGGCAAAGGGAGGTTTTTGGTTTGTTTTATTTATTTATTTATTTTATTTTGCTGTGTTCTCCTAGTTTTCATGCTTTTGTATTCAGAGATGCCACAGCTGCCTCAACTTGCATGGAGATGAAAGCTTTATAGAGGCACCACTAAAACATCCACCAGCAAATGGGCCTGGATGAGAGACTGAAAAAATACAGTGCTCGTGTGGGAGTGGTGCTGGCTAGAAATAACCCACTCATAGATCCTTGAGAGGAACTTCCCTGCCACAGAGGATGACAACTGAATTCACACCGGATGGCTGAAAGCAGCAACAATAGGTTGTGCCTTTTAATGTGTTTCTGAAAATGCTGCATGCCATCCCTTGGCTAAGGAAGCTCAATAATAAAGGGAGAGTGGCTGGTAACCAGCTTCAGATAGCAAGGCTGTGCTGGCTTACCGTGATTAGAAAGCATGCTGTACTTAATTCATCCCCTATCCATATTGTAATAGCTTCATTTAACAAAGCACTATTACTGCTGGCACAAATATATTAAAAAGCAGGCACGAGCAGGAATCTGAAGCTCAGAGAACATTCTACTACTTGGTTAGTGGAAGGGCAGCAGAAAGGTATGGTCCTGAATGGCCTTCATTTTTTAGTGAGACAGGGTCAAGATTCTCTCCTATGCTAAAAGATGACAGTGGTATGCTCTTCCTCTTCATTCCAGGGGAGACAATAAATGTAAAATGCAACTTGTAGTGTGTGTGTGTGTGTGTGTGTGTGTGTGTGTGTGTGTGTATGTACATACTCCTACATGCACACTTTACCTAAACAAATCCAGCTTTTTATGTTTTCCTGTAGCTACGAGACCTCTCAGTTTGTCAGTGTAGTATGCTTTTAAAAGCATTATTTTTATTTCGGGGAAATTTGGGACATTCTATTCAGACATGAATAAACAAAGTAGGGGGTTAGAAGTATTGAATTTCAAGAAAGGCATGGGAGCTTGATGGACAAATTTTCTCTTCTAAACAAGTTAGTCATTTATCTCCTGAGCCAATTCACACAGACAAGGCTCAGAAATCAATTTGAAAGAAATCATCATAGAATATAAATATGGGAGGGAAGCCCAGCAATTATGCCTCATTGAGATCAGTCTGTATTTTTCTTTCTTCCTGAAGGCAAAAAGAGAAAAAACAGCAGTCAGCTGTGAGAAAGGAGCTACAGCCTTTATTGAATCATGGTATAACCATGGAGAGTTCGCTGTCGTTATGTAGGAAATGGAGATAATAACACTTTCTGTTCTTTACTCCCTGGGTTCATGTGAGGATTCCAATTGATTGTGTGGCTGAAATTATTTGGAAAGGGCAACACTGATGTGAGATGTATTTAAATTTTCTGCTAACCATGAAAGGACTGGGAAATTAGTGTGATCAAACCCAGACCACTGGAAAGAAAACCAATTTGTGACACAGGAAAACAGGTGGGGGCCGTGGGGAGGAGAGATACACGAGACTTCCATCATGTGTCAGAACCAGCTCATGTCCCTGAACATGATCAAGACAACCCTGGAAGTTTGGGGTCGTTATATCCAGTTTTCACACAAACTGGAGTAAGAGAAGCTATATGAACCTATCCAATTCATGCTGAGTAACAGAACCCAGTACCCAGGTTGATGATGTCTGATGTCTACTACATCTGAGATTTAGCCCAGTTCTGCTCTGCTGATTATTCACTGTGCGATCTCTGCCAACTTGATTTCTCCCTCTGCCAACTTGATTTCTCCCTTTGAAAAATCAAAGAGCAGAGAGTGGTGGTTCATGCCTGTAATTCCACCACTCAGGAGGCTGAGGCAGAAGGATCGCCAGGAGTTTGAGGCCAGCCTGGGTTACAAAGTGAGTTCAAGGCCAGCTGGAACTACACAGTGGGACTCTACCTCAAAAAAAAAAAAAAAAAAAAAAAAAAAAAAAAAAAAAAAAAAAAAAAAAAAGAAAGAAAGAAAGAAAGAAAAAAGAAAAGAAAGAAATATCAAGGTCTCTCTCTCTCTCTCTCTCTCTCTCTCTCTCTCACATAGTCTATTTCAATATAAAATAAAGCTTTCATCCAGACCATGACCCCAAAGAGTAAAAAAATGTGTGATTTGCCTCATTTAACCTTTCACATGGCAATACAGATGTCTTCAAAATGCATAGTTCTCATAAGTGAGATTTCAATCACTGAAAATTCTTCTCCATTTTTAGCTCTGGAGAAGTTGGTTTGGGAAACCTCTGCGACAACTTATTGACTTTCTTGGGAGGAGATAAACTCCCAGCATCTCCCATGGTCTCCTGAATTGATTTCATCTTTTGGGCTTCTCGAGTCCTCAA
Source organism: Fukomys damarensis (assembly GCF_012274545.1). Classification (NCBI taxonomy): domain Eukaryota; kingdom Metazoa; phylum Chordata; class Mammalia; order Rodentia; family Bathyergidae; genus Fukomys; species Fukomys damarensis. Next base: position 55,081,198 of record NW_022900914.1, on the reverse strand, counting down.
AGCATAATTGAAGAAGTCTTGGATTTCTTTTCTGCATGCATCACTGAGGAATTCATTCTGCTTCCAGCAAGACACCATCACTCACATCTTTGCAATATAGCTCACCTCTGAGAAGAACACACTTCTTCCTAATGCAGTTAGCTAGGATAACAGGTTCATTGGACTTCAGTACAGGCTTTCTTAGGTTCCCAAGCCAGGTCAGGCCCTGCATGCTGAAAGTTGCTATTATGTACTGTGGATACTATCATAATTTTCCCTAAATCCATGTACTACCTGTTCTGTTATTTAATACCACACTTCTAAATTTAATAATGAAAACCCAATAATTACGCACATGGAAAATCACCATTTTCCCTTTTCTTCTTTCTCAATCCTTCCTGTCTCTGTCTCTCCCTCTTCTTCTCCTTCCTTTTCTCTTCCTTCCCTCTCTCCTCCTTTCTTCTTCCTCATTGCTGTTGATCAAATGCAGGAGCTTACACATGCTAAAAACCTGCTCTACTGCTGAGCTGCAAACCCAGCCGAGAAAGATCAGTATTTTTCTAAAACATGTTAGAACACACAACTTTCCCTACACATTAGAATTCTACAACAGTAAAAGTGTGCTCCTCTGTGTGCTTCCAAGGTATAACATTTTTCAAATTACTGGGTGAAATTACTGCTGCCTTATCTGGAAACCTGGGTCCTACCATGCATCAAAGGGCTTGAGTTCTCATTTATGCTGCCTGCTTCTTTTGTGTCAAATATTTTTTCTTCATCTTTTCCTTTTTGTTTTTCTTTTAAGTTTTTAAGAGTATTTCCCACCTCTCTAGTCATTGTCAATGCAAATTTCAGCAAGCCTTTTCTGAGAAGCAATGTGGGCAGAAGCATGTGGTAGGTGTTATCAGGGCTTATAAAATGAATAAAGCATGCACATGATATGTAGGAGTCAAGAGTCAAGACAGATGAAGGAGAAGGAAAATCTTACAAAGAAACATAGCAGCACACATACAATAAAATATCCCAACTGAGAGATAGCCAATATTGAACAGATAATGGAAAACTGACTCAGAATTGAATGGCACCATGCAGGCCACTGAATTCAAATGGACTAGGATTTAAATTTGACTGGAAAACATATTTGGTTTGGCATGCAAAATACTTAAAAAACTAACTAGATACTTCTGCTATAAACCCAAGTCTTCAATACTCTATAATATTCCCTAGGCTTAGTTCCTCATTTATACTTTCTACCTTCTCCACTCCTATTTCCAAGTCATGATACAAAAGTAGAATAATAACAGCAAAAGAGACTAAGAGCAGTACTGTTGTGGCAGATTTGGGACTAGAAGACTGCAACTCTTAATTACCAGTAAATTTTTTTATTAAATTCAATCTACAATGATGCTCTCAGAATCCATAATTCTTAAATTGTATACTAAAATGTATGATACTGAATGAAATACTGAAAGAAGTATTGGAGAAAGTCTATAAAAAAACACTGAAGAAAGAGGACTGGACGGCAGGAGAGATGGAGGGATACACACATTAAAACTGGTTCAGTGAAAGAAAGGAAGTACCAATAAACTAAATGAGGAAAAAAAAAGATAGGAAGTTAGAAAGGCAGGAAGTAAGAGAGGAAGGGGAAGGGAAAGAAGAAAGGAAGAAAAGAGGAAGCAAGGGAGGCAGGAGAAAGCAAGACAAGAAGGAAAGAAAGAAAGAAAGAAAGAAAGAAAGAAAGAAAGAAAGAAAGAAAGGAAAAAAGGAAAGAGAGAAAAAGGGAAGGAAAGAAGGGAGAGGGAAGGAAGGAAGGAAGAAAGAAAGAAAGAAAGAAAGAAAGAAAGAAAGAAAGAAAGGAAGAAAGAAAGGAAGGAAAAAAGGAAAAAAGGAAAGAGAGAAAAAGGGAAGGAAAGAAGGGAGAGGGAAGGAAGGAAGGAAAAGAAAGAAAGAAAGAGAAAGAAAGAAGAAAAAGAAAGGTGTATGAGCAAGCAGATTCAAATTTTTACTGGGTCTGCAAGGTAGGGAAGATAAGAAGTATGCAAAGTAAGAAGAACCACAGAACTAGAAATCTCAAGATCTACCCCAAAGATTTAAAAATTACTTTAAGAAACACTCAGGCACAAAAGATGAACCTGTACATACTTTGTTTTGGAGCTAATAGAAAGCCAAGCTGGAAAAATTGGGTCTAAAGGACTAGCAGGGCTTGAAAATGATTTGAGATGTCTGAGTATATTTACTTAAATATATAGTGCAAACTCATGAGAGCCAGTGGCCCTGTGGAGGCTATACAACTTGCTCAAATTTACTTGGCTGAGTAGACATAAGGAGAAACAGACAACTATCTTCTACACTTTCAGTTTAATGTACTTTTCTATTTCTTTTGGGTTGGGTTGGACTTGACAGATGATAAAAAAATGATTATGGAAAAGTATAGTTTGAGTAAATGAATTTTGCAACTCTACGAAAGGATTAAAATAGAAAATTAATGGAAAAAGAGAAATGAACCAGCAGCTGTTATATCCAGGCCTTATTTTATAGCCAGGCATTCTTTATTACACCAACGAATATCATGACTATTTCTCTTCCTGAGAATTTGATAAGTAAAAAAGCCAACTCTCTCTTTAAGTCACCAACTTACCACTCCCACCCACCTTACCAATTATGCCTATTGCAGATACATCACCTGGCAAACAGGTTACCTCCTACAAGATCTTTTGTAACCTCCTAAGCTTGCATAACTTCTATTATAATATCATAGAGTGAAGGAACAGTCAACCAATACTCATGTGCAAAAGCACGTAGGACATATTTCTGAGCAACAACAGGGCCATTTATTTTTTAGCTGCTCAACAGTTCACTTTCTGACTTTTGAAATCAGAAAAAGTTTCTGTTGACCAGAATTTATCAAGCCATTTTAGAAAACACCTAATGTCTGCAAAAGAAAGTATTTTTATCACTATATGTTGTTTAACGGCCCTTGATGGTGATCAAATTTACTACTCCCATAAAAGGCAGGACAACCAAAGAGGCTGAGCCAAGAACTTTGAATTTCTAAAGAACTAAGGATTACAAAGCAGAGTCTAGCTAATACCTCACAAATCAAGGGGGAAATGGTAGCTCTAAAGAGAAAAGAGTTAGGTGTCTGGTGAAATGGGCAGGTATTTAAAATATCTTCTTAAAACTAACCCCTCCTCAGTGATTAGCAATCCTGAAAACATTTATTGGTCAGCTCCTCTTTATGAAGTATTCACAGGGGGGAAAAGAAGGACAAAATGCCAGTAGACTTGGCCCTTTCTGTTCAAGAGCTGCAGAAATAATGGGAGTTACAGTGGGATATTTTCTGTATTATAATAAAAGTTCAAGATTCCCACAGGAACTGATTCAAGAAATTTTCTGTTTATTTATTATACAAACAAGTTTTGATAAATTAGAAGCAATGGTGTGGATTAAATCAACTTTTTTGATTGAAAATTAATTAAAAAGACTAAAATTGCAGTAATTTAAAATGTTGACATTTTACCTATAAATTTATTAATAGGACAGAGCTTTAAAAAATGTGAAAGTAAGTTTCTTGCCAATACTGGCTATTCTCACTAGAAACAGAAAAAGCCATTAGCTTGAATGATTCTTCAATGTTTCCAGGTAGTGTGAGATTTCTTAAGTAAGGAGATTGATGCAGACCCTAAAGAAAGTTTTACTGTCGTCTCTGTATATTTCTCTCTCTTCCAAGAGTTTAGAAATTTTAAAAAGTCATTCAATAGGGCTGGGACTTAGCTCAGTGGTGCTGCCACCTGCCTTGCAAGTGCAAGGTCCTGAGTTTGATCCCAGGTACCAAAAAAAAAAAAAAAAAAAAAAAAAAAAAAAAAGTCATTCAATAACAAAGGTGGTACCAGAAGATTTTGGTTAATTTTAGGAGGTCAAAGAGGAATGAATATCAAGTCCTTGGAATATTTGAGCAAACTGCCTCATTGGTACTGACTGCATTGTTGTAAAAATTACTATCAATTTAAAAATTACATTTGAAAGATAAAGAAACAAAGATGTAAAGTTTAAGGAACATACCAGGTACTAGACATAATTAGTTCACAAGACAGATAACGAGATGTAAGTTCTAATAGCACCTGAATCAATACCTCGCAGGACTTGCTTAAAATTGGTCATGAATATATGGGAAGAAACACTAATAATGAGATAGTAAAAGGTAATATACACTATATCCTCATTTTTCATGACTAAAAAATATAGAAATTATCAGGATAGCAACAGTAATACTCAGGAGATCACATGTGTGACCTCTCTTAAGTCTCATTCGACCACTGCTTCTGGACATTTGGTGAGGCAGGATATCAGCATACGGAGTATACGGTGGAGCAGAACAGCTTTCTCTCCCCACAGCAGGCAAGCAGCAAGAGAGAGTAAGAAAAAGGGACAGGGAACAAAATCATACCCATCCAGACTATTCCCCCTGTGACCTGCTTCCTCTAAGTAGGCCGTCTCTCAACTGTCCATTCATCTATGAACTCATCAATGGGATTTGTGATCTAATCACCTGTGAAGATCCACATCTCTGAATATAACATCATTTGGGGGTGACACTTTGGAACAAAACTGTTAACATCTTCTATATACTTATTCCCTGGAAAAATTCCTGCAAACTTCTGCTTTGGGGAATGTGTTAATAATTCTTAAAGAGATATGTCTATAAGCTGAATTTAATCCCTGAGTTATTGGCTTCCTGGGCATCTCCATTTGGATTCTTTATAATCATTCACATTTAGTAAGTCACACACTCCTTACAAGGTGCATTATATGAAATTCTCTCCCCCCTCCATGTATCAACCTAAATATGTGTGTGTGTGTGTGTGTGTGTGTATTCTATGTCAGAAATGATCTAACTGTAAAGTTTTTTTAAAGCTCAAGTTAAAAACAGAGACTAAAAAAAAGGGATGAGAAAAAAAATGAAACCAATCATCTAATCTTAAATACAGGGAAGAAGGGTTAGACCATGATTCCATTCCTGCCACTGATAATTTGTTTAATACTAGTTATAAATAGATTCAGAAAATAAGAGAAATGAAACAGAAGATATAATGAAGGAACAGAAATAAAACATCAATGAAATATAAAAAAACAGACAACAGGAAATATGATGAGGTAATATCAAAAAGATAAAATGATATAAAATTTAATAAAAAGGTATGCTATGGTTTCTTGTAATATGGGATATTTGGTGAAAACAAGGCTACAAAAGTGTATGCACAAAGATCATAACTATGTGTAACATGCTAAGACATTCATAGGTGGGTGAAGGTCAAACTTAAAAATACATACATTAGGCTAATCTAAACCTGAATTCCCAACCTCTGAGCTACCACAAATATAAATTTCAGTCATTTATCAAGTCTACTATTTATCTCTTTTAAAAAATGAGAATAATAATAACAACTTGCTGCTGCTGAATATTTTTCCATGTGTTAGAAAAGTGCCACTTGCACAGTATGCATTCAATAAGGAATAATAATGATTATTAATGCCTCAATAGATAATATACTACCCAAAATTTCTCATTCTACACATTTGTTTTGCATAGTAATATGGGGGAAGGAGCTCAGGTGGGAGGGTTGCAGGCCTCAGTTACTGCTCTGGATTTGTCAATAATTATCTGTGATCTTGAGTAATGCATATGAATGCCTATGTAAAGATAAGTTAGTTTAAAAGCTCTTGCAGGCTCTTTAAAATCCTGTTGTATTACCTATGAGAGACTCATTTTACATTTAAGAATGAACACATGTAGATTGTAAGTGAAGGGGCAGAATAAGATATTTCATATTAATGGACTTCAAAAGAGAAAATGTGTAGCTGAACTTATAACAAATAAAATAGACTATAAGTAAAAAATAAACCGTAAAAAGTGACAAAGAATATTATTATGTTATTACTATATATAATGACAGATATGTCAGTTCCAACAAGAGGATATAATAACTATAATAATTATAATAATATATGTATCCAGCGTTGGAGCACATAATATATAAAGCAAATATTAATGGATTTAAAAGGCAATATATGCTGCAATATTGTAATAGTAGGGGATTGCAACATTCTACTCTCAGCAATAGCCAGATCACCCATTCAGAAAAATCAGTAAGGAAATGCTGTCATTAAACTACACTCTAGATCAGAAGGACCTAATAGAAATACAGAACACTCCATCCAACTGATGTAGTATACGCATTCTTCTCAAGTACACATGGAATATTCTTCAGGATAGACTATGCACCACAAAACAAATCCCAAGAAATTAAAGAGACTGAAATCATATCAAGTCTATTTTCTGACAACAGAATTATACTATTAGAAATCATTATTAACAGGAGGAATTTCAGAAAATTCATAAACAAATGTAAATTAAGCAGTATGCTCCTTATCAACCACGAGCTTAATGAAAAAATTAAAGTGGAAAATTAAAAAAATGTTTGTGGAGTATTTACAATAAAATACAACATGCCAAAACCTATGGGATGTAGTAAAAGCAATTCTAAGAAGCAAGTTTATAGTAATAAGCACCTTCATGATTAAAAAAAGAAAAAAAATTGCATCACAAAAATCTAGGAAAAAAAGAAAAAGAAATAGAAACTAGATCCAAATTATAGACAAAGGTAAATAATGAGCATTAAAGCAGAAATAGATATAAGAGATTAGAAAAACTATAGAAAAAAACTTCAAAAACAGATTTTTTAAAAGATAAAACTGACAAATCTTTATGTTTTTTAGAAGAAAAGACTCAAATAAATAAATTCAGAAGTGAAGAAAGAGGCACTACGACTGACCTAATGGAAACACAAAGATTCATAAGAGTCTGTTAAGAACAACTGTATGCCACAAACTGAATACCCTGAAAAAGCTAGATAAACAAGTTGGTGTATATAACCTGCCAAGACTAAATAATTAAAAAAAATAGAATATCTTAATAGATAATGGGTAAGAAGATTAAATCACTAAAAAGTCTCCCACACAAGAAAAGCCCAGGGCTTGAAGGCTAGGTTTTAACAAACATTTAAATACAACTAGCAATTTTTCTCAAAATTTTTGAAAAACTTGCATGACAACAAATAATTCCTTGTTTACTTTACAAGGTTAGTATCACCCTGACAGCCCTTATACTAAACACAGGCAAAGACACTACAAATAAAGAAAGACATAGGCCAATGATTCTTATGAAAAAATCCTTTACAAAATTTTATGAAAAAAATCCTCTACAAAATATTAATAAATCAAAATCAACTGCACATTAAAAAGATAATTCAATATGTTCAGTTGGGAATCATTCCAAGAATGTAAGGATGGTTCAAGGTATAAAAGGCAATCCATGTAACACATTATATGATGATAATGAAGGACAAAAACAACCACACGATTACTTCAAAAGATACAGAAAGAACATGCAAAATTGACAAAATTTCATAATAAATTCCCCCAAAATTAGCTGTAGATGGAATATACCTTATTACAATAAAGGCCCCATATGCCAAGCAATCAGTCAATATCATAATCAGTGGAAAAAGAAAGCTTTTGTTCTAAGATCCAGAATAAGAAAAGAATGTCCTTTTCCATCACTTTTAATATAGTGTTCAAGTCCTAAACACAGCTATTAGGTAACAGAAAGAAATAAAAGGCGCTCAAATTGGAAAGAAAGAATTTTTTTTCTCATTGAGTTTTTGGTACATTTTAGGTAAACAGTACAGTTACATCCATCATTGGGATCTTGTACCTTTACATGACAGGTCTTGGTTCTCATTTTTTCCCTTTAGCCCTGTCCTCCCTTCACCCCCTCCTCCCTTCCCTATTTACAAATACTTTATTTCGATAAATATGGCTGGGTTAAATGGAACCTCTAATCCAAGTTCTTTGAGGTATCTCCATATTGATTTCCACAGTGGTTGCACCAGTCTTCACTCCCACCAACAATGGAGAAAGACTTCCTTTCTCCCCAACTCTCCACCAACATTTGTTATTGGTTGATTTCTTGATAGCAGCCATTCTTTGTGGGGTGAGGTAGAATCTGTGTTGCTTTCATCTGCATCTCTCTAATGACCAGTGATGTGGAACATTTTTTCATATATTTACTTGCTGCTTTTACTTCTTTGTCTGAGAAATGTCTATTCATTTCAGATGCCCATTTTTGAATCGGGTCTTTATGTTTGGAGGGGCTGATAATGCTTTGAGTTCTTTATATATTCTAGATAATAGTCCTTTGTCTGAGGAGCAGCTGGTAAAAATTTTTCCCACATTTTAGGTTGTCTTTTAGTTCTGTTCATGGTTTCTTTTGCAGTGCAGAAGCTTTTTAAGAAGATGAGATACCAGTTGTTGATTTTTTTCTGCTAGTTCCTGTGCTACTGGGGATTTGTTCATAAAGTCTTTTCCTATGCCAATGATTTCAAGTGTTCTGCTTAACATATCTTTCAGCAAATTTAGTGACCCTTTTTAAATATTTAGATCTTTAATACACTTGGATTTTAGTTTAGTACATGGTGGAAGATAAGGATCTAGTGTTAATCTTTGGCATGTTGAAATCCAGTTTTTCCAATACCATTTATTTAAAAGGCTATCTTTCCTCCAGTGAGGATAGTTGGCTCCTTTGTAAAAGATGAAGTAGCTGAGTACATCTGGAGTTGTTTTTGTATCTTCCAATCTATTCCACTTATCCTGAGGTCTGTTTCTTTGCCAGTGCCAAGCTGTTTTTATCACAGTGGCTTTGGAGTATAATTTCAAATTGGGAAATGTTATACTTGCTGCCATATCTCTCTTGTCTAGGATGACTTTTGCTATTCTAGGTCTCTTATGGTTTCAAATTAATTTTTGGATTTTTTTTTTTTTTAGTTCTGTGAAATATACTGTTGGAATTTCAATTGGCATTGTGCTGAATCTGCATATCAGTTTTGGTAGTATGGCCATTTTCACTCTGTTGATTCTTCCTACCCAGGAACAGGGGGTATCTTTCCATGTTCTTATATCCTCTTCGATCTCTTTTTTCAGAGTGCTGCAGTTTTCAGTGTAGAGGTCTTTTGCTTCTTTCGTTGGATTGATTTCTAGATATTTCACTTTTTTGGATGCTATTGTGAAAGGAATTATTTCCCTAATTTCTCTGTCAGCAAATCGGTTATTTGTGTACAAGAAAGCTATTGATTTTTGAGGGTTGACCTTGTATCCAGCTACTCTGCTGAAAGTTTCAATTAAGTCTAGAAGTCTTTTGGTGGAATATTTTGCATCTTCAATGTAGAGTATCACACTGTCAGCAAATAATCGCAGTTTAAATACCCCACTATCACAAATAGACAGATCATCTAGGCAAAAAAATCAACAATGAAATACTAGAACTCATCCAAGCTTTTGAACATGTGGACTTAATAGACCATCTATAGTGTGTTCTAACCCACAAAATCAGAACATACATTCTTTCCAGTTGCACATGCGTCATTCTCCAAGATAGACCACATACTAGCTCATAGAAGAGGTTTGAATAAATCCAAAGGAATCAAAGTTATCCCCTGTATATTATCAGATCACGGTACAATCAAGCTGGAGAGCAATAGCATAAGAAATGGTGGAAACTTCACAAACACATGGGAATTGAGCAACACTCTCCTGAACAATCAATGAGTCACATAGAAAATTAAATAATAAATTAGCTAATTTTTACAAATAAATGATAATACCAATAAAACATACAGGAATCTATGGGATGCAATGAAAGCAGTTCTGTGTGGAAAATTCATATCAGTGAATTCCCACACTAGGAAAACAGAGTGAGCTCAAATAAACAATCAGATGATGAATCTTAGACTCCTAGAAAAAGAAGAGCAAGAAAAACCCAAAGCTCATGAAAGAGTGGAAATTATAAAGATTAGAGCAGATATCAATGCAATGGAAACTAAGAACATGATACAAAAAATAAATGAATCGAACAGTTGGTTTTTTGAAAGAATAAATAAAATCAATAAATCCTTAGCTAACCTTGTCAAAAAATGGAAAGAAAAGGCTCAGACCCATGCAATTAGGAACAAAAAAAGTTAAATTGCAACAGATCCAACAGAAATCCAAAGGATCATCAATGCCTACTTTGAGGACCTGGACTCTAATAAAATGGAAAAAACATGAAGAAATGGACAGATATCTAGATACTTACGAATTACCAAAGTTGATCAAAGAAGATGAAAAAATTATAAACAGCCCAATAACAGTCAGTGAAATTGAAAATGTAATTAAAAGTTTACCAATGAAGAAAAGCCAAGGTCCTAATTGATTCACCACTAAATTTCACAAGACATTTAGAGAAGAACTACTGCCACTAATCTTTAAACTTTTCAGTGAAATTGAAAGGAAAGCAATACTTCCAAATTCATTCCTGGAAGCAAGTATTACTTTGATTCCCAAACCAGGGAAATACCCAACTAAAAAAGAGAACTACAGGCCAATATCCTTAATGAATATAGATGCAAAACTCATTAATAAGATACTGGAAAACAGAATACAGAGGCTCCTCAAGAAGATCATACATCCTGATCAAGTTGGATTTATTCCAGAGATGCAAGGATGGTTCAACATATGTAAGTCAATAAATGTAATACACTATATTAACAGAGTCAAGGACAAAAAACATATGATCCTATCAATAAATGCAGAAAAAGCATTTGACATATCACCCATTCATGATAAAAGCCCTGAGAAAAATTGGAATAGATGGTCTATATGTCAACTTAATAAAGGCTATCTATGAAAAACCAACACCCAATATCATATTAAATGGCCAAAATCTGAAAACCTTCAGGTTAAAATCAGGAACAAGACAAGGATGCCCAATATCACCACTCCTCATCAGTATAGTTCTGGAAACAATAGCCACAGCAATTAGATAAGAGAAAGAAATTAAAGCAACAAAGAAAGAATTTTTTAAAAATTTCCCTGTTTTGAGATGACTTGACTACATAATGTATAAAACCTTAAAGATGACACCAAAACAAAAAAAAATTGTTACAAAAATACTACTGTTATTTTGATAAGGTTCTGCATATCAGATCTTGTTCAATTTTAATTTCACTGTTGATATCATGGACATTTATCAATGAATATCTTACCATTTATTTATATCTTCCTTAATTTCTTTTTGTAATGCTGTATAGTTATCAGTATAAAGATCTTTTACTTCTTTGTTGAAATCAATTCCTATGTATTTTATTGTTTTTTAGGTGTTGTAAATGTGATTATTTCCTGATTTTTTTCAGGCAGCTCTTATTTAGTGGATATTGGTGTTCTTAATTTTTATTTGCTTAGTTTTCATCATGTAACTTTACTGAATTTATTAATTTTAACCAGTAGTATTTTTCTCAGAAATTAGAAAAAAGTCCTAAAATTTGTAATGAACCACCAAATACTGAGAAGCCTAAGAGAAAACAAACAGCAGACAGAAAGCTGTGGGCATCATACCACCTGACATGAAAATATACGACAGTGGTATAGTAACTAAAGCATTATGGTACTGGCATAAAAACAGTAAACAAAGATATCCTCTCCAAAAAAAGCATGTATTTACAGCTAACTGATTCTTCTTTTATTTTTTAAATTTTATGTATGTATTTATTTATTTATTTTAGTACCAGGGAATCAAACTCAGGACCTTGCCCTTGCCAGGCAGCTAAGGCACCACTGCAATCAACTGATTCTTGACATAGGACTGAAGAACTTATACTGGAAAAAGGATGATATAGTAAAATAGGTCAGGGGTTAGGAGAACTGTATTGCCATGTATAGAAGTGAAGGAAATTAGATCCTTCTTGCCATATGTGAAAATCAACTCAAAATACATCAAACACCTATATTTACGGCCTGAAAACGTAAAACTGCAAAAAAAAAAAAATCAGGTGAAAAAGCCATAATATTGGTCTCCCAATAATCCTCAGCATATGTACTTAAAATCATAGACAAAAAAAAAGAAAAAGACACATGGGATTACATCAAACTGGAAAGCTTCACACAGTGAAGAAAGCAATGAATAAAATAAAGAGGAAAACTACAGAATGGAAAAAAATATTTGTAAACTATTTATCTGACAAGGGATTACTATCCAAAATACATACAAAACACAAACAATAGCAAAGAACCGACTGAACAAAGAACCTTGATAGATATTTCTCCAAAAACATAGAGATGAACAATAGATACATGAAAAAAAGCTCAACATCACTAACAATTAGGAAAACAAAAAATTACAATAACAATGGAATATCACATCGTACTAGGAAGGATGAATCTTATGAAAAATATTGGAGATAACAGGATCTGACACGGATGCAGAGTAAGGAAACTCACACACTGTAGGTGGAAATTGCATTAGGGTAGTTATGATGTAAAGCAGCATGGGGATCCTCAAAAAAGTAAAAATGGAGCTATGATAGGATCTAACAAACTTACTACTACATACACATCCTAAAACTGAAATTAGTAGAGCAGAGAGATATGTACACTTCTACGTTTATTGCTACATTACTTATAATAGTAAAGACTGAACAGTTTCTCTGGTGTGAAAAACCAAAAGTGTAAATAAGCTCCTAATGGTATAACTGACAATGTGAAATAGGAAGAAAAGGGCTAAAGGTGTAGAGGAAGTGGGAAGGGTAGGGGAAAGGGAATAAGGGAAAAGAAAAAATATGAGAAAACGAAAATATGGAAACAAAGGTTTTGTAAATATGGAAGGGTGGAGGGGGTGAAGGGAAGGCAGGGACAAAGGGACAAAATGAGAACCAAGACCTGTTATGTAAATGTACGAGATCCTAATGATGAATGTAACTGTACTGTATACCTAAAAATGTACCAATACACTTAATGAGGGGAAAAAAAAAGATTTGGAATCAACTTGAAAATCCATAAGTGAATAAATGGGAAAAAATGTAGTATACATACTTAAAAGAATACTATTCAGGCATAAAAAGAAAGATCTTGTCATTTTTGATAACATGAATGAAGCAAGAAGGCATTCTGTTGAGTCAGCCACAGAAAGACAAATACCACAAAATCTCATTTATATATGAAGCCTAAAAACACTGGCCTCATAGAAGTAAAGAGAAGAATGGTAGTTACCAGAGGCTAGGATGAATAAGGTGGGCAATAAGGAGATATTGGTCAAAATATTTAAAAAAACAGTAAAGCAAGAGGAATAAGTATAAAAGACCTACTGTATGATATGACCACTATATTTAATATATTGTATTTTTGAAAAAAGCTAAAAGGAGTAGAAGGGAAGTGTTTTCACCAAAATCATGGCATGATGTGTGTGTTAACTAGCCGTTTCAGTCACTTCACTGTGAGTGTGTATATATATATATATATATATATATATATATATATGCACATACACACACATAATGTAAATGCATGCAATTTTATGTCAGTGTAAAGAAAAAAGATTTTTAAAAATTTGCCATGGTGTGCAGGGAAAGAATCAATACAAGAGTGAGGTAGTAGATGTAGACCAAGATTCTTTCTGTCTGTGTTTAGCTTTGCCTTGCCTGCCAGGTTTCTCTGTCGAAACAAGAGTGTGCTGCCAAGAGGACATCATGTCATCACATTTTCTTGCCCACAAGGAAAGAGCAAAAGTTGCCAAAGAGTCTTATCAGAAAAGACTCAGGTGCTGTTGATCACAATGTTTAGCATCAGGATTTCTACTTTTATCAAATAATCCCTCCTCACCTCTATTCTTTTTGTTCAGTGCCAACTCTAGTTAGATCTGAACTTCAAATGCTTTAAATCATTGAATGATTTTTAAAAAATTAGAGAAAAGGTCATGCTTCAGCATCAGATTGTGTCTAATATAGTTGTGAATCATCTTCCTTTTGGTTCTGGGGGCCAATATGTTGTGCTGTAGGGGCACATGCACCATGATCTAAAGTGGAAAGGAATCAGATGAAGATCATCCACTCCACCAGGAGAGATGACCCCTCCCTAATGTGAGACTTCAAGGATCCAGCCTCAACTGGCAGAGATGGAGGTAGCAGGGAAACATATCAGTGGCTTGAAGATGGCAGACACAAACCGGGCTGCAAAGTGGCTATGTTTGTCTTTAACAAATATGACAAAATAAGACACTAGTGGAATAAAACAGTTTTCATGCAGTGAGTCTCAAAAATAAAACAAGACCCTTCAAACCCTTAGTCAGATGCTACAGGCAAAGCACAAAGAGTAGGGAACAAATTAGGGGTAAAAACTTTGGAACCTTTCCTATTCAACAAACAAATAACAGTTCTTCATTTCCTCTGGCAGGAGATTGATGATCACATCAGAAATAACAAGAAGAATTTGTGAGTTGTTTCCAAAGCAGATGGAGAGAGGCTGCACTTCAGAATGCGGCTACAATTCCGTCTATCTTGACAAAAGTGTACTAACCATTCTCTGTTCAGTAGGCTTGGCATAAGAGAAGCTGTGACAGGAACGGTGAGCCTCTTTACACAGGGGAAGGGAGGGAGAGGAGAAAAAAAGAAGGCAGGAGGAGGGGGGAGGAGAAGGAGAGAGAGAGAGAGAGAGAAATCATTTTGTGCTTCTACAAGATAAAGAGGTCTTAGTTCCCAGCAAATAGTTCAAAGTCCAAATAAATAAGACCCAACCAATAAAAAAAGAAAAAAATTACATGAGTGTCAATTCTAAAGTGCTTTACAAGTCTAGCATTTAGATTGCTTCAGTGAGAAATTCTGGATCTCAATATTTACAGAGGAAGATCACTTGGGATATTTAATCTGGGTTTCTGGTCATCAACCAATCTGAGTGTCAGTTTACTTCCTCTAATTTTATTTTCCTCCAGACTTCATGCCTTATTAAGTCTTGGATATTTCCCTACATAATCTAAATTACACAAGCCTGTGGGTGAGGGTTTAGAACATGCCAAAGAAAATTCATTTGGAAGAGATTAGAAAGCTGGACAGAAACAACTCCAAGAAGATAGCACAGAAAATTCTATAAAGCAAAAGAATGGATGAATGATACCTGAGGAAGCAACAGATTCTGATTAAGGTAAAAAAAAAAAAGAAAAGCAAAAGACACTTTGAGCTATTTTTCCAAGTCCCAAAGGGTAGGCTTGTTGCAGATGTAATGCAGATCACCTGACATCCTTTAAGTCCTGGAAGTCACAGATAGCTCCAAATAAGTCACAGGATGAGGTTCCCACACAGAACTCTGGTATAATTGACCACAAAGAATGGTAAAGCTTATAAGATTTGAGACATCAAATACTCCAGCCATCTCGTTTGATAACTGAAGAAACTGAAATTCAAATATATTGATCAAAGTGCTATAACAAGCATAGTTATTGTGAAAGTTTTTGCAATGAAGTGTCCAAAATTCTCCAACTTATTGCTCTGTCCCCATTGATTAATACCAGGCATCAGTATCTTGACCCGATGCTCACCCTTTTGTGACTAGGGCTGTCTCCAACTCAAAAGAGGACTTTTGAATGTCACCAAGAGCTTACAGCTATCCTGATCATTCCCTAGCGATGTGTTCCTGGCAAAAAGGAGAACCTTCTTTTTTCAAACTGTGACCATTTCATGTTCATTGCCTCTTCAAATTTGCCTGTTAAATGTGCATGACTTCTAGACTCTAAATCTTGCTCTTTTCTGTTGACACATGTACTACCTATAACCTCAATAACTTAAAAATTTACCTTTCATGTCCACTGAGCCCCAATAAATTTCAGTTTACATTTCAAATCTAGGTAGTAGTAGTGGATATTTAGTCTGTCATGTCTTCTAGCTTACTCAAGTTTTTGCTTCCTGATATATTTGCCCTGCGGTGACTCCCCATCCCATTCCCAGATTTGCACACCTGTGGTCAAGTGACATTCTACATGTTTTGTCTTTGCATTTGCATACTACCCTGTAAGTCCCATCAAGGTAGTTCTCAGTTTTGTTAGAAATGGCTTGGATTCCCTGTTCATATTTAGATAAATAACCTTCAACATTTCTTGCTTCCAAGGATTTTGGTAATTTTATGGCTGGAGATTGCATTTTATATATATTTCTAGGAGATTCCAATTTGGAAGAATTTAAAGATGTAGGTGGGTGTATATATAGAGTGTGTCATGGGTAATGACTTTCTCCCATGTTTCTTTGGCCCTTTTGTAATGATGCTGTACACAGTATAGAACTCACTAACTGATGTTTTCTCAAAGAAAAGATGTTTATCAAATAGTCAAGGTATCCAATGAGTTATTTCCCATTTGGAATGTAAGATCTTGAGCAGAGAGAAATGTAATTGTTTCAGAGGCTGTACTAAGGCACAAAGGGTCTTGGTTCCTATTTTAGTCAATAATCTGTCTTAGAGTCTTAGACATTTTGTTATTAATCAGTTACTGATGGTTTCCTGGTGCTAAGGCAGGGGAATATTTGCTGATATCCAAAAGTGGTGCCTGGGTAGCTCTTTCTATTGTGTTGTGTTTACTTTATTGCAGTGTGACTCTGAATCTAGCATCAGCCTAGTGCAACCACGTGATTCCTTAATACATGGTGGGCTGCAGAATATGGACATGTTATTTAGGAGTTCTTTGGTGTTGTGACATCACCACTATCCAGCTTCTGTTTTTAGGTTCCTAAGCAATATTTGTCCATTTGGCACAATAGGTCCGTATTGTACCTTTTATAGAGGCCTCACATCCAGTGCTGAGCAATCTGCTGAATTCAAGTTATGCCCGATTCATTTGCTCAGTTTTTATTAAAAAGGTTATTTCTACACTAGCAAAAGGTCAATTTAATTCCACTAATAACTCTGAAAAAGGCAGCTCAATCAATACAATTATATTATATCTATGCACTAAAATTTACCTTACCACTTCCAGTAGAAAACTGCAAACAGTAGCAGTTAACAGGAATTTATTCTTCCTTTCAGTAACTTCCTCAATTCCTGGGCCCATTAAACAAATTCCTGTGAGGCCATGCATGAACTGGGGTTAGAAATGAGCTCAACCAGTTAGGAAACAGCTAAAGAAAAGGGAAGAAAAGTGTTCAAGTTTCTTTCTCACCTTCTGCAATGGATTATTTCATAGCATAATTTTAACAATTATTACCTAATGAAACCTTTGCAGGAAGTCCATCCCATAGGAAGTCAGGCACACGGTGTGATGCAGACACTAATCACAGGGACATGTAGCCGGGCTCTGAAGGAGTGGCCAGTCCTCTGGGAAAGCCAAGCTCAAAACAAGGAAAATGCTAAACAGCGATAACAGTTTTAAACTGTTATTCATGATTA
Source organism: Fukomys damarensis (assembly GCF_012274545.1). Lineage (NCBI taxonomy): Eukaryota > Metazoa > Chordata > Mammalia > Rodentia > Bathyergidae > Fukomys > Fukomys damarensis. The sequence goes on along the minus strand of NW_022900914.1, from coordinate 55,063,933 downwards.
AAAATAGAACAGCTATCATGTAGTGCCACTTGATTAGCTGGGAGGTTACAAGATCAGAAAATAAATGTCATAGGGAGTCAGGGAAAGAGAAGCCTCTTAGGCATTGTTGCTTTCATAAATCTTGGAGAAAGGCCAGGGATTTTGACTGAGTGATAAGTAGGATTCTGATAGGAAAAAGGAAGGAAGAACATGGGAGGAAAGAAGCAGGAGACAGAAGTGAAAAATGAGAGAAAAATAAAGAATAGTCATTTAAGGCACCTAAATGAATATGATCTAGATATCTGTACCTTAATTAAAATACGTTAAAGGATGATTGTGGAGACACAAGTGATACAAGTTTTAAGAAGGTAAAGTTAACAGTCCAAAACACCTTCTATCAAAACAAGGTCTCAGGAATGTGGCCCACATTAATGCTGCCCTTCGGGTCTCACATTTCCCAATGAGTAGAGTAAGAAGTAAGTTCATTGACAAAGAATTCACAAAGAGCAAAGCTGCTTCTGAACACGACAGACTTTGCAGCTTATTCCCAGAAACTTCAAGTAAAAACAACACATATTTTCAGCTCAGCCTCCCTGGCTTTCCAAACCAAATGTTGTCTTGAGATAATGAATTCAAAAAGAGGAATTCAAGTGTGAATACTTTGCAAGGCTCAGCAGCATGGAAAATCTTTTTGTGCACTTTATAATCTTCTGTTTGTTTTAGTCTCTGCACAGTAAAAACACCTGCTTTGTCATACACCCATAAGCCAGTTTTACGGGCAGGTGAAGAGTCCCAACCGGGCTCCCAGTTGGAGGCACGTTAGTTTTTCTATGTGGCTTTCCTCCAATCTCCACTGAGATGTCTTAGCTGCTGTGGGAATGATGATAGGCCCTGTTAATATTTCTCTGTGGGCATCATACTAACGATGGCCAGCCTTCACTTCCTAGGATAAGTCCGTGGCAGAGTTGAGATTCCAATGCCAGACAGACAGACCTTCATGGGTCCAGCACCCTTTCTGTTTCACTAACATTCCTCCCGGTCCAGATCTCAGCTTTGTCACATCCATCATAAGGAATCTCATCAAAGAGCCAGAATTCCAAACAGAACCTCAACTTTTCGTTTTTCTCATCATTTCCCAAATATTAATATTAAATACCTAAAATTGTTATCATGGGTACTGGAAAGAGCATGGGTCTTGATATTAGACAGATGTGTGTCAAAATATTAACCCAGATTTGTGAACTTGAAAAAATTATTTTATCCGTCTGTTGATGTCATTGAAGAGTGGATAAAATTGGGTAAATTATGAAATGATAAAAATTATAAAGTGATTTTATCCAACAAAGCACCTCACACATATTTATCCCCTTTCTATTTGCCTTTCTCTGTTTATATGTGTTTAAAATAACATTGTGTGTCTGTGGTCTCAATTTCATGTTCAAACTTCAAAAAGATATGAGTACTGATAATTTCACTTGGTTAAGAAGTTGTAAGTATTAAATGATATGCAGATATCTTAATACATGATTCGAGTGGCAGATGAAAATTTGCAAAACATTATACCCATAGTTTTGCTCATGTGTTGGCTAAATTTTTTTAAATAAATACATACATGATAGATACATCAATGAGGAATAAATGAGGAATCTTGCAGCAGAATAGCTTTTTTATATAGTTTTGTTCTCTGAAATTAGTAGCAAAAGCCCTGGAGCCCAATTCTGGCCATTGTTATCCTTTAAAAAAAAATAGTCTTTCTTTGTAATCTGTGTTGATACCTAATTCAAGACGCTCCTGCCTGTGCCTTCCTAATGCTAGAATTACAGGTGTGTCCCACCAGCAGAGTCCAACCATTGCACTCAAAGTAGAATCAAGATCAAACATCTCAACAGATGCAGCTCACTTAATTTTTCTACAATTTATAGACTCTTGTTCCATCTCTTGTGATACAAGCGTGCATTTCTCTTCTGGTGGGCTTCACAGTCTGGAGATGGACTAGCTTATATCACAGTAATGACAGATTAGCACTTGGCTTAGAATTAAGGATGAATGACCATGTGTATTTTGCTAGCCTTTAAAGACAAAACATGGCCTTATGAAAGTTGCACTAATCTAAATTCCAATAGCTCTGTGTTTTAGTGCTTGCTCTACCACTAATAGTGTGACCTCAGGCAAAGGCAAATCATATTATTTCTTCAGGGCTCAGGCTCTTCATCTGATCAGTGAGAATTAAATCATATCAATAATTTTCATCCTGCCTGCCTGCATTTTTCTTTTCTATATTTCTTTTCTAAGTAATGAGTCTCTTATTTTAGAAAACTCTTTGGTAAAGTTCTTCTTATAAAGCACATAGACAAAGAACTCTAGCTAATAGGTTATTTTTCTTCTTCCTCCTTCAAATTCCAAAACTGGTCACCAGCAGCACAGTGTAGCAGTGACTGATCCACATGATCTCTAATGTGCTATTTTGTGATTCTGAGATCTGCAGAGAAAGGAAATAGAAGGGATGTGATTGTCTAATGCTAGTGGCTTCTGTATACTGTCAACCTGTTCTGAGCAGTGCTGTGTAGACCTTCTGATTCTGAGTCACTTCATGTATTTAGGCAAGTAATCATTAATTCCTTAGCTATAAATCTATAATATGATAAAAGTTCTTGACTGTAGAAACAGACTGCCCCAGGAGCGAGCAAGCTTGTGGTCATTCAGTCTATTCTAAGAGGATGTAGAAAATACTTTTGCTCTAGGAATTTGGCCTAAATGGGCACATTCAGAACCATATTTCTCTTAGTGAAGAAAAGCCTAAAATATATTTTTATATACTGAGTATTCTTTACTCATTATAAGCAACATTTACTGATTTATGCAAAGTGGAAGACAAAATATAGCTATTCTCCTTTCATTCTGTGGAATAATGGTCAAACATTTTAATCCATATTAAATACTCAGCAATGCTGACGAATATTACTCTACAAAAGTACTTATTTTGTTCTCTGGAGGCTCATAAAGTAGATCTTTCCTATTAATGTCAGATCATTTCTATCCCCCAGTGAAATGGTCTCTTTGTCTAGCCCAAGCCTTGACTCTTTGATTTGTGGCTTCAGACAAGAGGTCACACTTGATGCAGATGGCTCTGAGGGCTAGAGAGACTAATATCTCCAAGTAGGAATCACAACAAAAAGCAGCCAGGATGCAAAGGGACTGAAGTAGGAAGAGTATTGAATTTATATCCATTTTGGAAAACAATTTGGCAATTTTTCAAAAAGTGTAACATACTTTAAACTGGGAACAGTGGTATATGCCTTGTATCCCAACTACTCAGGAGGCTGAGGCAGGCGGAATCCGAATTTTGAGTCAGCCTGAACAACTTATCAAGACTCTGTCTCATAAAATAAAAATGGCTGGAGATGTAGCCAAATAGTAAAGTCTTTGGGTTTGATCTTCAGGACTGAAGCAATGAAAGAAAACAAAATGTCTCGGTATGGTGATACACATTCATAATCCCAGCCCTCAGGGGAGCTGAGGCAAGAGGATCATCAGGAGTTCAAGGCCAGCCTGAACTACAACATGAGTTCCAGGCCACCCTGACCTGTATTGAAAGACCCTGTCTCAAAAACAAAACAAAACATAACAAAACTTTAATATGGCCCTGTTCCACTCCTATGTATCCCACTGAGAATATCTATTCTATTGCTATGATTTTAACTGGGAAAAATGCATTTTTAGAAAATCTCATGCAGAAATGTTTATAACAACATTTTAAACAGCTTCAAATTGAAAAGAAATCAAATGTCCACTATCAGTTGAATAGATAAACAAAATACATTGAATACTACTCAGCAATAAAAAGAATGAACTATTGATATGGGATAAAATATGGATGGATGTTAAGATAATTGCACTGAGGGAAAGAAACTAAGCAAGAAGAACACACACAGTTCATGCCATGCATATAAAAGTTTAGAAAATATTAACTCATTCATAGTAACCAAAAACACATCAGTGGTTGCCTGGAAATGGCAGTAGGATCAGAAGGGACATGAAGAAAGGGGTCCAAAGGGCCAGGAGATTTTAAGGAGTGATGAATATAGTCATTATTTGGATGGTGGTGAGGATTCCATGGAAACCATCAAAGGAAAAAGCAAAGTGTGTACACTTTAAATAAGCATAGTCCATTAAATGTTCATTATTCCTCAAAGTAGGTGATTCTTTTAAACATTAGGAAAAACATATAAAAGGAAGATACACAGAAATTACCCCATATTGACTGTGGATCATCCCATAAAATCTCATTCTACTTACCTTTGGAATAAAATCCAAACAAATAACATTCTCATGTTTGAAGAATCAAACTCATAAAATAGCATTCCGTCTTGAACACGTTTTTCTTTTCTCCGAACAACTGGCTGCTACAGGTGGAGTCAATCTAGTTCTTGAGGAAAGTTTTGCATTTGGGCCTACACTGAAAGGAATTGTTTTTTGAGCTTTCAGCAACGAGTGCATAGTGTTTGGTGTATCCTCCTGTCTCCTGTTGTCCCAGTGAAAAGCCAGAGGCCAGGCTCTGCTGGCAGTGCAGCTATTCTGCTCCATATACTGGGATCCCCATAGAAGGAACAATGCTTTGGACCCGACATGATCAAGAGAAGGGAACAGATGCAGCATGGCTTAGGACCAGCACTGTCCAGGCTCAACTTCAATGCTCTGGAAAAGAGAGACACCTGGGGATACGGAGCCCAACTCTGAAGAGGAAGCAATGCTGCTGGGTAACTTGGCACTTAGATGTCGAGGGCCAGGCCAGATGCGGATGATGCCTACCGCAAAGCTACATGCAAAGGCCATAGGAGACTGGCACCTTTGATTTGGCTCCCACAGCACCACAACCAAAGCCAGCAGTGCTAAGCTATTTTTAATGTTCAAAGAGCACCGCAAAAGATTTATGACTACAAATATGTAGTGTGGGAGAGATAAATTGAAGCAGAGCTCTCCCAGCTCTGACAGAGGAGTCAGCCTGACAGCCTGGTCAATAAAGTATTTAAACCCTGAGCGCTGTGTGGGTTGTCATAGATTAAAATTTGAAAATCTTTTATGGTGTAACAAGGCCCTTAATTATAACTCTGGGCTTTGGATCATTTGCAGGTTGTGCAAACAGCAAGAGTTATGCCATAGCGAACATCCTTGGACACAATAGCCTTTAAATCCAATGTCCATGAGAGAAAACACTCAATTATCAAGTTCAGAATTATTTTCCCAATATAAAGGATTCTGAGAGATGTCTACCATCAAATCCCCTCCTGTCTCAATTGTACTTGGTGTTATTTCTGTCTTACGTGGAAACCATAGAATCTAATGAGTGAGGTGAAGTTTCAAGGTCATTTTGTTTTCAACTTTTTTTTCTTTTCTCATTCAGTATTGCTACAACATTCTCACTCTTTCTGAATTTTAGGATGCATGATAATTGCACTTCCTCTGAATTTTAGCTGTTGATTAACTTCTTTGGCTGATAGTTATCAGGTCAACAACTTCTCTTGGAACAAAAGAATCTTGAATCTGTCACTAATAGGATTTCATTAGTAAAATATTTAACTATCACCAATACATCACACTAAAATGATTTTTACTCTTGAAGAATGAGTGTCATTAATTTACAGCAACGTTTACCTTATTATTAGTCTCCATGCTTGGAAGTGATAACTACTACCACTTGCCATATAATCAGTAATCTCAGAACATAATTAAATCAGATTTGAAAGACTATTTAGATGAGCTTTAACTTAAAATAATAGTTACCTGTAGGCCTAGATATAACATGCATACATATTTATATATAGGTAGTAGGGAGGGTATTCATGGAGCTGCCTAGCTCATAATACACATATATGTTGCATCTAAGCCTATGTTGATGAATCTTACTTTATAAAGCAGAAACATTCTTGAATTCTGTTAATAGAATTACAATGTGTTTAGTAACAATTCTTCCTCCTTCCTCCAACTGATTCACAAGGAAACTTTCAAAACTTTTTCAATGAAGTTTTCATTTAATTTATAATCCTCAATTTTCCTGCTCACTGAGTAAACAAGTATTGCAGTGCATTGGAAGTACCTATAAAGTCAATCATTTGCAATGAAAATAATTTCCAGTTTGTTAAATATAAATTTTTGAGATGGGATAATTTTATAACTGGCCCTTAAATGTGAGGACAGATTGGAGAAGACAAGGTAGGTGTCCCCAAGGGTTGATCTCACAGTGTACAGCTGAGGTGACATGTAGTAAGATGAAAGGATAGCTTCCCCTCATGAGCACCTGGTACCACCTGGCTTCCCTGTAGGGCACTTCTGTTAGCCTACCAAATCAGACCAAATCAAAACTCTCGCCTGCCTGAGTCAGTAATGGCTTCCACTGCTGTTTTCTTTATCCAACCTTGTCATTTGAATTAAGTGAAATGTAGAAATATGGAGAAGGTGTTCATGGGTCTATTTACTTCATAAGATGCCACTCAGCCTCAGAGTTGTGTCTACAATGATATTTAAAAGAAAGGGAAAAAACAATAGATAAATACTAATGCTCCTTCAGAAAATATACCCAACACCTTTACATTGTACCCTAGAGATTGATTCTCCTGAACAGTCAATCTGTACCTCTTCCAGGTCAAATCTTGGCTCATTCACCAAGCCCTTAATAATCACACAACAGGACATGATCTTTTCTAGACACTATAAACTACACTATGGTAACAAGGACATTAATATTGATAATGAGAAAGTAAGAACAAACAAAAGAATAGGTGTAATAGGAAAAAAAAAAAAACTTTTTTCCTGGAATATATTTCTGTGTAGGGAGGAAAGAGAAACAAAGATTTCAGTGTAAGTAAAAATGAATGTTATTTGCTGTGATTAGGTGGATTATAGAATACAATATTGAGAGATAAACTGAGCAAGCAATATGGTAAGAGGGTATTGACTTAGGGTTTGCATATTTGCAAGGATGGCTTGAGGCAGGAATGGTAGGATACTTGAGTGGGAAACATCAAACAATAGGCCATAGTTGGGGAAATGTAAGGTATTGGCATTGATACTACACAAGTTCCCAAATTCTGTGTAAATTCAAGTCTTTTTGCATATTCTCAAAACTATTCCAAAGCAAGTTGATATTGGCAGACATTGATTGTCATCTCACATGTGTCTCAGATTCTCCATTTAGATCACATAGACTTTGTACATTTAAAAAAATAATGATTTTATTGGTACATTTATTGTACATTATATACAATATAATAACATTCATCATTGGAGATTTGGACCTTTACAAAATATATCTTGATTCTTATTTCCCTGGCTTCCCTGCCCTCCTTTCAACTCCTCCCCGCTCCCCATTTACAAAGACTATGTTTTCACTTTTTCATATTCTCATACTAATTCCGTCCCCCTCTTTCCTTTTCCCTACCCCTCGCTCTTCCCCTTCCCCTCTGCACCTTTTATTCCTATTTCACATTATCTATTTTGCGTTTTGACCCTTATGTACATTCTTTTCTAATGACCTTCTATAGCTTGAACCAGAATTCACTTCATTGATGGTGTTCAATAAATATTTATTGCTGGGTTCCCTTGATAACTCCTGTGAGATACATAGGCATGCCCAAGTTTGCTTCAATGTAAGAAAAAATATTTATGACAGTTTGCTGGTTGATGAACACATTCGCTTGCCCGGAAGGTGATTTACTGGGATAGGGCATAGCATGGTGTACCACATGCCCAGTACTGCACCCTAAGAAAGTCTTCCAACAGCTTTGCCTGAGTCATACCCTTTATAATAAATCAAGAAAAAAATCTTTAAAAAGAAAAAGTGTATTTATACACATGCCTGTATTTACACACACGAGTGTGCACACACACACATATTCCTTTACCATAAGTCAATGATTTTCTTACAATCACCTAGTCTTTGAATAACCAAACCGACTGATCACTCAAGCCTCAATTCTTGGACAAAAGTTGTTTGCAGACAGAGCCCCAATAATTCTGTTTGTATGGGAGTGCACTTTTCATGGAAGAACAGTATCCATAACCTACCATATGCTTTAAAGTTCCATATGCTTTAAAAGGGTATAATAGGGGGCTGGGGATTTAGTTCAGTGGTTCCGGTGCCTGCCTTGCAGCCACAATGCCCAAAGTTCAATCCCCAATACCAAAAAAAAAAAAAAAAAAAAAAAAAAAAAGGCATAATAATTGTAATGTCCAAATTCACATATGCATTGAGCTGACTGAATTTTTAAATGCAGAATTACAAACTATCATGCTCAAAACCTCCTTTTGCTGTGAAATATCGTAAACGTCCTTATTGGCTTCAGTTGTGAATAGGGATTAAAGCCTCCCAGTAACGCAAGGCCCAAGGATCAGAGTGCTGTTCCTTCTGCTGCCACTAGGTGGCCAGTACTATTGGCTCTGATCCTGGTGAATTCCCTCAAGTGAATCTTTGAGATGATTCTGGCTGTTTATGTCTCCTATGTTTTCTGGCCCCCCCAAGCCAGTTTTACTTGGGTTTATGGCTGTGTTCCTTCTCCTCATCTATTTCTCTATTTCTCTTTCAGATCAAAATACTTCTTAACCCATATGCTAGCCCCAGGACACATTTCATAAATCAAAGAGCTCAATTTCTTAGAGCTAAGCCAAGTGACTTGTCAGGAACTGTCTTATGTTCTTATTTCTCCAGGAGCTTGGGACTCATGGGAATCACTGAATTGTCCCTGAGTCAGCCATCATCACAAAGGAGCCTTTTCCCCCATGTGGTCTACAAAGGATCTCTGACATCTGCCTGTTAACATTCTTGATTCCACTCCTCTGCATCCCCTTCCCCAGCTTCATAATGAAAAAGCACAATATCCTGGAGCAAATTCTTGTCAAGATTTAAGGGCATCTAATTAATTCCTTGTGATGCTACTTCTTATATCAGTTAAGTCCTGGGAAAACAGTATCTCCCTGTGAAGGCTGGCTCTTTGCAATAGCAAAAGTTACCATGGGGCCTTGAGTACACAAGGCTCTATCAGCCAATTTCTCCCCTGAAATGTGACCATTGCCTCAAGTCATCTCTAGGGAAGTCCCTCCCTGAGGTCACGGAGACAAGAACATAATTTTTTTCCAGCTGCTTCTTAGGAGAATATACGCTCACAAGTTAACAGTGGTGGAGCCAGGGGAGGGGGCTTAGTGTTCCCTTTATCTAGATGAGGGTATGCTTAGCAGATAGAGCACACTCTTGGAAGATACTGAGGGGTAAATTGAGGAAACACAGAGAAGCCACTGGATCCAGAAGAGCTGTCACCAGCTAGCTATCAGAGCAAGCAGCTGGGGAGCAAGGCAAGGCAGCTATAAAGGAAAGACAGGTCAAAGACCAAGAAACCCCAGTGCTACTTGACTGGGGTGTAGAACCATTAAAAATTTGATCATTTCCTTTTCCTACCCCCCCCTCCAGTTTCTCATTCAGGAACTTAGCCCTATGAAAAAACAACACAGACCCTGAGAGTTGGGGTGGTTTTTGAAGTCTTTTCACCAGGACAGGACTATAAAACTATTTGTTCCACAGGCGCTGTCTCTAGCACAATCCACCCAGTCTCATTTTATCATTGAGGACACTTCTACTGTAAAGGCCAGACTTGTTTTGGAGTTAACAATGACAACAAAAAGAAAAAGGGTACCTCTTCTGTTACTATAATTATCAAGCACCATCACTGACAATACACATCATTCTTTAGTGTTCTTAAAGTCAGATATATCTTATATAATTATATATTTCCTTTAAATACTTTTAAAAATCACAATTTCTTTTAGCAAAAATCCAGACATGAAATAAAATACCCAGAGTCACTCTAGCAGAGACAAGACCAGAGTTTCCATGTGCTTGACTTTACCACATAGAATATTACTTCTGTGTGTCTTGCAAAGCAGTTATTCAGAGGTGGTATGTTGGTGACCTTCTTTTCTGATCCGAGAATTATGATACGTGGGCGATAATGCATTTTTGAAAACCCATGGCGATATTAGCTGTTGGGATGACACAAATGACAGAGTGCTCAAGAGCAGAAGTACCCGCCCAGCACCTTTAGACATCTCCAGGAGTGTTTGGGTCAGCACCGGGCTTTTTGCTTACATAGAACTGCATTATTGCTTTCAGGGTTTATGATTCCTGGGCTTACGAGCTGCAACCCCCTTTCTAATGGATAAAGTGTGTTAAACTTACCTCTGTGGCAAACAAAACTGCTTTCACATATACAGAATAGGGCATTCATAATACTATTCAAATAATGAAAAATATTTTTAAAATTACTAAGTTTAAAAAGGGAGTTAATTTTCTTTGGAATCCCAGTTCATCTTAAATCTTTAGAAATCTTAGAGTTGGATTTGGAACCAGGCATACCAAGTACCAACCAATAAAATATTTGTAGCACTAAATTTTATAAACAAGGGATTAGATAGTTTTGCGGGTAAATCAGTCATCATTTTTTTTCAGTAAATGAAATTTTACTGGGACATAGCCATACCCATTTAATCTGTGGCTTCCCTATGACAGAGCTGAATAATTGTAAAAGAACCTGGCCCACAAATTTAAAGGGTTGCAATATTTGACTTTTTACAAAAAAATAAAAACCTGCCTGCCTTGGATTATATTAACCATTTTCCCTGCTTTTATCATATCTCCCATCACCAAGTCTTCTTTCTTTCATTCCTGTTATTTCCACTCTGTTCTAGAAGCTTGACTCTGTTCTATTACCTTGAGGCCACATCCCCCAATCCACCTCCTATCATTAATTTCTCATCCTCTTGCTTTTGATCATCTCCTCCATATGAGCCAATCAGCCAAACTAATCTCAATAGCATCAGCCTAACTTCTAAATGACAGGATATCTGCTTTTCACTTTGAGAGGTCATAAGCAAAAGAAAGAACCCTTCCCCAAAGAAGACTACAAGAGTTAAATGGAAGATGAAGTTAGTGCGATAAGAACTACGGTGTTTGCCCTAGATGCCCTCCTCCTCCAAAAGAGAATGGAAGGAGTGAGATGAGGAGAAGGCATGCGGTACAGAAACGTAATAGCCTCCGACATTTATGCTTCCCCTGACGTGCGGGTAGAGGAAGACTCCACTTACTGAAGGTAGAGATGCTATGAAGCAAATGTTCTATTTATCACTCCATAGCAACTTTAAAGACAAAAAGAGTTAGATATAGCCGCCTGCAAGGATAACACTTAATATTATCAATATTTTTGTTCCCACATGAAATATAACACTTTTGCAGGGCTATTAGCCCAAGGTCCAGATGTGACTACCTGGGTGAATGAAGACAGCATTCAATCCCTAGCAGGGTGACTGTCCTAAAAACATAGCTGACATTTGTCTCTACAGATATTTCTCCCTGGCTATATGTTTTCCAAATCAGACTGTTAATCGTAATTAGTTGTAAAGAGATTTTTTTTCCTAGCAAAATATGGCATTTAACTAGAATCCATGTGAATACAATTAAGTTTCAGTCTGTCTGTCACATTACAGATAATGGCTGAGTGGATTTTCATTACATTTGGAGGCTATGTGTCATGTGTTTAAATTTATTTGGGTGACACAGGGAGAGGGGTCACTGTCAAAATCAAACAAAAGGGAAGTGCAGTTATTCTCCGTGGCAGGTGCACTTGAGGCAAAATGGAAGGCTTAGAAGCCACTTGGGTAGGAGAGACTAGCCACAGGTATTCAAATGCCATGGGGACGGGCAATACAAGCAGTGGTTTCAAATATGCCTCAGATGGTCGCTCTCAGGAGCTGCTGCTGCTTCCGGAAAGCTGCTTCTCACTTGAGTAACTATGTAGAACTGCCCTGGTGTGCATACCACAGACATGTATGTAATGATAATTAATGGTTTTTGTAACACTGCCAAGGCCAGCAAGTCCTCAACAATTGAAGGATACTGTGTGTATTGATATTTAAGTGTACAGACTTATAGACATTGTTACCCAGTTTACTACTGAATTTTCACACTGGCAGTTTGTAATCCATTCAATTTTCATCAAGGATATTATAAAGCTACTGAAGAGTAATTCTCTTTCCTCTGATATACGATGGGCAATGGTCACAGAATATTTTAGGAATAAAGTAGATGAATTGATCTTTCCTGGTCATTTAGCCAGCAAGTGAAATGGAAAACATAAAGGTTGTAAAGTTAGAAAAACTAGGCTGACTCCCAGCTTGCTACAAATCAGCTTTGGTGAACCTGTCTCATGTTTGGTTGCATGCTCTATAAATTGAGTTAAAAACTGCCCCTCCTTGTGTCAGCCAAGGTTCTTTGGTCACATGAAATAGAAGTCCCCCAAAGCTATTGCAAACTGAAGATCTCTAAAGAAGCTGCCTGTGTCTATATTAGAGATACCTCAAACTCTATGACCTTGCCTGACTAGAATATTGTAACTGAAGAGAAGGAATGTTGCAGGCTGACAGCCAAAATTATCTTGAGCTATCTCAGGCCCCTTGATGACCAATTATCTTAACTTTTGTTATCTGATCTATTCTCCAGCAGAGTGGATAAACTCCTGATATATCCACTAAGCTTGGCTTACATTTCTGGCCTCCTTTAGCCCTAAAGCTATGACTGATATAAGGTGACATCTGAATCCTACAGGAAATATTCTCTGTAATACTGCAGCCACCAATATATTTGATAAATATACTGATTTTTGCTCCCTTTTGTTCTGGGACTGGAAGAGTTCACTCATGTAACTTCTTCCAAGTGAAACATGCAACTCAAGGTAACTTAAATTCCGATGCCCAGGTCATAGTCACTAATATTTGGTCCAGAATAAACCATTTTTCTTTTTCCTTTAAAGCAGCAGTTGTTTCATATCAACACTCTCTATGGAAGAACTGAGTTTAGAACCCAAAGGCAGGAAGAGAGGACCATTCCCCATGTGAGACCTAAAGTATGTGCTAAGACCTGGTTTTAAGGGATCTCAACATGCCTATTTCTCACTTTGCCAGTCAGATCAGCACTCTTTACTGTATTTTTACACGGCAGAAAAACAGCCACTTGAGTTTGCCATCCTTCCAACCTTCCACTGAAAGTATTGTCTCACAATAAACCATGCCCATATCTGATCCACACTCTCTGGTTGTTCAGTCCAGTTTATTCTAAAGCAGCCACTCACTCATGGCCCAGGATGGGGCACGGCATATGGAGAGGACAGAAGAGGCTGGGGAAGAGAACTCACTTTTAGGAGAACAGCCTCTCTTGGGCAAGATGGTCACTGAGAGAATTTCCTCTGTGATAAGGGCAATGCAGGTGAAAGGATAATCTTTCCTCATTTCTAACCAGTCCCTTTCACCTACACTTAAGTTTGTTAATGAATTAACTTTCAGAAATCCCCCAAAGGGAGGCTGGTTGCCAGGGGAACCAATCTTTTGATTACAAGTGATTAAGGGGTTGGAACTTTCAGCTTCCAGCTCTACCACCAGTGGACAATGATTTAATTAATCATGCCTAGTAAAAAAACTTCATACAAAAATCAAATGGATAGAATTGGAAGTGATTCCAGGTTGCTGAACACTTAGAGGTCTGGAGGGTTAGTGTATTTCTTTCATTCAGTTGTTCCAGAGCTGTATTCTTTTATAAACCAGTAATTATTTTTTTCTTTTTATTAAGTTTATTGGTACAGTCTAGGTATACAGTACAGTTGCATTCATTACTGGGATCTTGTACCTTTACATGACAGGTCTTGGTTCTCATTTTTTCCCCTTGTCCCTGCCCTCCCTTCACCCCCTCCTCCCCTACCCATTTACAAACACTCTATTTCTATTTTCTCATTTTCTCATATTTTTCCCTTATTCCCTTTCCCCTACCCCTCCCACTTTCCCTACACCTTTAGCCCTTTTCTTCCTATTTCACATTGTTAATTATCCCATTAGGATCTTGAGTACTATTTTAGTTTTTCACACCGGAGAAACTATTCAGTATTTACACGTGTGACTTATTTATTTCACTTTAGGAGTATATCCTCAAAATGTATCCATTTTCCTATGAATGGCTGACTCTAATTTCTCATAATCCAGTAATGAACAAGTACACTTATTTCCTGAGTTCTGTGAGACATTCTAGTAAATTACTGAGCTGAAGAAAAAAGTCATGGGGACTTTCAATATATAATGGGTTAAACAGAACCACAAGTACTACAAGAAACAACCTGGACTTGCATATGGCATAGGTAGTTTTTCTACCTTATTCCTAAAAGTACCAAGTGTAGTGTTGGTGTGAGGAAGAACAGAGAGAACAAGTTTTCCTTCCAATTATACACACTTGCCCATATGATTCCTCTTGTAATTATGGTACAAATACTTGCTTGCTTCTTCATTCCTTCCTGTCTGCCTGTTTTTTCTCTTTCTTTCAAGGAGAGAGCAATAAATAAAATTCTCTTTCATTAATTTTATGTATGGGATTCCTTTATCACAAAGTAAACAACATCTCCCAACTTTCAGAAAGCAGGGCTGAGCATTTGCATTTAAAATGTGTGCAAGTAAGGCATGAATGATTAACATTAAATTTAGGGTTTATGTTTGTTGTTAGAGAAAGAACATAAGAAGACCAAATTAATGTATTCAAAGCTAGTTTAATCAAAAGGGACTAAGCAGTGCACTACTCTGGAGAATGATATTAGCTCAGTGTTCCAGACACTGTCCTTTGATACTTCTCTGGATGCAGTCAGTTTTACTCTGGTATTTTGACTTATATTCGTTTTCCTTACTAGTCCACACAGTGCAGTAAGCAGTAACAGTGACATTTCAGATCTGGCAGTCATCCTGGAATCTCCTGTAATGAGTCCTCCTCAACAGGGGTGGGATCTGCTTCTTTCAAAAATGAGGCAACAGCTCAAAACAAGTTAAAGTAGTAGCAAGGGATGGAACAAGCTGGTCCAAGACTTCCTGGGCCAACAGGATTGGCCTACTGCACCACTTCCTGAAAGAGATGGTGGAAGCCACAGTTTGAATAGTTGCACCCACCCACCCAATCACCCAAAGCATATATTGAAAGGTCAACATTCATGCTGTGGAATTCAGAGATGAGAGATAGGCCTTTGGATAGAGATTAAGTCATGGGGGTAGATACTTCTTTAATGCGATTAGTACCTTTATAAAAGAGGCCCGAGGAAGTGTGTCCTCCCCTTTAATCCTATAAAAACACACAAGAAGGCCTCATCTATGAAATGGAGCATGAGCTTTTATCTGACACCACATCTGATCCTAGACGTCTCAATCTCCAGACCTGTGAATATTTTTCTGTGGTTTATAAATTATCCATTCAAAGATATTTTATTATAGCAGACTAAACAAACTAAGGCTATGACTAACCTTACTGAAAACATCATTTTACTGAGCCCTGACCCTGGCCATGTGTATGATGGAAAGATTTTTTAAGGCTAGTCTGAAAGGCAGAAAAGCAGCTTGGTCTACCCAGTACTCAAATGCACAGTACTCTGTACACTAACTATTGGACTTGCTCACCATACAGCAAAGAACATATTTTGGAATAAAATTTCCTTGAGTGACTTCCCTTTCTCAAATTTGTCCATGCTTCCCAATGTTCAAAACACATAAGAACTTTTAAAAGCATGTAGTTATTCTTCATTGGGGTTCTGTACCAGATGCTATTCCTTTGGTATTTTATCTTTATACATCAGTAAGCTGCCAAACACTCAACTTTCTCCTGGATCTCTCAAAGAAGTTGTAAATGTCATCTTCACTCTGTTTCTTCATCAATCAATGCTGGTCCACATCTATAGGCCAGTGAAGCATAACCACTGTACGATATAGAAAGCAGGGAAGACAGCACTGTGCATGTCACGAGGACCGGGCATCATTCATGGACAATCAGCACCAAAGACACAATTTGAGCCCACATCAGGGACACAAAGGGCCATCAACAAAGTCAGGAGTCAATTCCTGCCTGTGCTTCTACTGAAAAGGATAATTATTCCATAGCGTAACTGAATGCCTAAAAATATTACTTTACAGGAAAAGGGAGTCACAACAAAGACATAAACTCAGAAGTCAGCACCACCTTCAATAAGTTTCCAGAACTTCATCTATAAAATGAAGATAGTATAATCCCACTTATAGTACTATAAGGAAAGGACAAGTCAGGAAATATACTGAAAATTTCATCATTTAATGTCTATCATCTAGCAATCAATAACAGTATGATTATTAAGCAATCATATTTATTATTATTTCATTAAGTAGTGCCTAAAGTATGTCCCTTCTTAGAAAAACAAGCTGATAAAAATTAATCTGTTGCTGTGAAATTGATTTGTATCATTTAAGCAATGAGACATAAAAAAGGAGGAGGTTTAGAGTTAATTAGCCTTGTACTCAAATACACCATGTCATCCTATCAAGAGGGTGGCATTTGACAACAGGTATGCCCATGCGATGCTGTGAATGGACTTGCTATATGTTATATTTTAAAGACACTGTTTACCAGGCTTAGTATCCAGTATAGCATACTCATGCTTCCATAAGTAGGAAAGTTTAAGGGTTGATTTTATGGAAATGAAATAAAAATAAAGTATGATGACATGCAGGGCAGAGCAGAAAAACAATGCACTACATCCTGGAGAATACTTGAAAGATGAAGTGTCCATAATGGAGGTGTGTGTTGGCATATGAGAGAGATGTAGATATTTTCATGTCAAATATTTTATTCACTTTCCTGAATTTTAGGTCACTTTGGCCATCAGTTCCAAGAAGCATTTCTATTCAAGTCCAAAGGAGAAAGCAGGGTGAAAATAGACATGGGGAAACAAACAGGGGGTAAAGGAAATCGCAAAATCTATATCATTTTGTATAGAAATGTGGGCCACACGCTGGATGATTCCAGAGAGAACATTCCAATCAGAGAGCATGTGAATAGTGCCCCCGTGAGCTGCAGCCAGCAAGATGTACAATAGCACAGGTAGAGTCTCTGAAAATTACCAGCGACACTCAAATCATCTGTGCTTATTTGATGCTTGTCAATAATGGCCCTCTCGATCTTTAGGGACATTGTGTGACCTCGAAATTCTGGTGCATGTGCTCAAGACCCATCCATCATAAGGAAAGGGTAGCCAGCTATGGGTAGTTCTATTCCAGCTATGCTCTTATCTCTTTTTCATACAGTCATACTCATGTGTCTGTCTAATTAGTCATAGACTGAAGTCACAGACCCATCCAGAGAGACCCACTGTACTTATACCAAAGAGAAATTTTCTTTAACCCTAATGATCAAGGCAAGTTCCCCAACACACACAATGTCATTACCCGAAGTCAGTGACAGTCAATTTAAAGTTAGGAGTCTCAATCCTTCTATGATAATGGATGCTCTAGGAAAAAGAATCATTACAATTTTAAGGGATTTAATACTGAGAATTATCAATTAAAATGATGTAATAGAATAAAATTTATTATGTAGGGAAAGGATAGTATTATACTATTATTCTTTTTGAATTGAAACCAAAGTTGATTTTTAGCATCTAATCAGTGTTTTTTGTTGTTATAGCTATCATTTAAAACAACACAAATCTACCATCAGATAAACACTAATAGTACATCCAAAGGAAATTGAAATTGATTTCTGTCCTAGTGTGTACTAGATCAACAAATTTCATTTATGTAGGATCCTATTGCTTTGACTGAAGGCTGAGTGGGATACCGCGTAACTACATTAATAAAATCTAATTCTGCAGGAAAAAAATCATCATCCTGGATTTACAGCTCAGTTAGTGGGAGAATAAGTCTGAGAGAGCCATTATATGTTATTCTATATACATGGATGTTTTCATTGAAGTTACTTCAAGATGTTTTCCTACCATAGAAATGCAGAAGGTTTTTTCCAAAAAAATTAAAAATAGGGAATTGCTGCTATAAAACATATACATCACAAAGGACTCATATTCTGCATTTTTCTTAAACCACTTACCATAAAGCTTTCATTTTTTATGACCAACTTGGTGCTGATTTCATGATTTGCAGCCAGAAACAACTGATTTCACAGCATCCGTCAGTCATAAATCTTAAGAACCTAAGTTCTGAGTTTCAAAGCAATACCCAGAGACACAAATGAGATTTCTCCCTGAAAAGTGTGCGTTGTGCTTGCAGCTTTGGATGAAAGGAAAGAAGATGCGAAAATGACAACCATGCTTTCCTTTTCTACCTACCACTTCAGGGAATGTTTAACTTTTTTCCACCTGTAAGCCATGACCAGGAAGCACTGAGAGTGGGGCTGCTGAAAGGCAGTAAAGGGACAGTGACACATTCCTCAGGGAAAGGGTAGGCCTCTGTCCATTAGGTTTACTGGGTGGCTCCCTTCAGGAAAGATAATGTCACAGTGGAATAGTGAGGAGGATAGAGAACTGTGGGGAATTCTCCTACAAATGGAAAGGCTGAGTTGTCTCAGTTATTTACCCCACATAGGAGTGGAACGGAGGGATGCTATGACGATGATCCCTCTGTTTAAACAGCTCTCACATACATGGAGAGTTAGACTTTGTTTGTGGCAGCCTGAAAGGTACAGAAACAAGAAAAGAGATTTACAAATAAGGATATGGCCAAAGTGAGCAGCTGAGTAAAGAGGGTCTAATTGTTTAGCAACTGGACGTTGATCACTAGTAACACTAGCAACAGCAGATGTGACAGACCGAATCCAGCAAGTTCTGATGTGAATATGTACCTGGTGAAGAGAGAAACTACAGATGTACAGACCCCACTCCTGACTCTCAGAGTGAGGCCAACCTTAGGCCGGAGGACATATGCTTCATTAGCTATGAGGTAGGACAGGGGTGAGTGCAATGCAGATGATGTGGTTGCTACAAAGTGAAGAGAGATGGGCAGTATCTGTGGGAGCAGTGAGTTGAGACTGTCCTGCCTTCTTTAGCCTTTATAACGTGACAAGCTCTAGTAATACAAGATAAGTTTTATGACAGGAGTGCTAGGATCAGTCATGGGACGTGAGAATGTAATGCTGGTCTTCTGGCTTGAGGGCTTGGGCAACCATGGGCCATCTAATAGCATTGCGAAATCCACAATGGTAGGTTAGGGTTGGAACTATTGTGATTCTTTCTTCTTCGTTTCTTTGCATCAACTTTCCCATCTGGCAAGGGCCACTGCTCAAATGTGATATCTAAACAGTATATTTACCTTGAACCTGAAAGCCAAACCCAAGAAATTTCAATAATGTGTCCTGCTAAGATTATCAGGCACAGCTGAATCCATAGAAATGGAAGTTGGTTCAAAGTTCTAACTCTTTACAACATGATCAAATTCTCCAAACAAGATGTGGGTCCAGTTCATTCTGTGGAATCAAAGCTGTTTAAGTAGTGTTTACTGTCCCCTTCCAGAAGATTGCTATGTTAAAATTATAGTAGGCTCTCTCTTACAATGTGTTGCACCACAAGTGATAAATAGTTGAGTTCTACATCATGAAACTAAAACTACCTGACCTGCAAAAAATTAATATAGAAATGTAACAGCCACATTATTCAAACAGACCCCCACCCCTCTTTTTCTTGGGATTTGAATCCAGGGAGCAGTAACCTACATCTTCACTCTCCTTTCAATATTTTATGAGACAAGTTATTAAGTTGCTCATACTGATCTGAACTTGCGATCTTCCTTCCTCAGCCTTTTGAGCAACTGGTATCACAGGCATGCCCTACCATAACCATGACATCTGACCCCAACAAGCCAGTTTTGATGTCGTGATAAAGAAGTTCCTTATTTATTCATTCATTTATTTATAAATTTATTCAGACAGGGTCTCAACACATGTAGTTCAGCCTGGTCTTGAACTTATTATGTAGTCCAGGCTGGCTTCTAACTCACAAAGATCCTCTTGCCTCAGCCTGCCAAGTGCTGCGATTACAGGTCTGTACCACCAGAACTGGCTCCTTCTGTTTTACTTCCTTCACCAAAAAAGCCAGCTAAAGTAGCCTGACATTAACTACTCATTTATTTTCTAAGCGTTTTGTTCCTAGTCATTGCGTTAAAAGAAAAATGATTTTAAAATGGCTAATCTGCAAAATCTTTGTTCTTTGTTTCTGCTTCTTCAGCCCTTATCTGTCTATAAAACTCACCTTTTCTGCTTAGCTCGGTGGAATACTTATTACATGGAAGAAGTGCTGCCCAATTATAGAATCACTGATATTTTAAAATAAATATGTTGTAATTTTGTCTTCTGACAAGATAGACTGAAGAGTTACTGGTTTACTAGGTGTGTTTTATAATATGGCTGATTAAGGAGACTGAGAGTAGTCTTGCTTTGGCTACTGAGTAGCGGTGCCACTTTTGATAATGACCTACTACATTCCTTTGAGACTAAGTTTTTAGCTCTTATTGTGCAAAAGATCTGAGTCATGATATTGTCTTTGTAGAGATAATGTACACAAATATGAGAAGATAAGCAAAGGATTTAATATTTAAATAATATATAGGGAAACAGTATATGTTTATTATAAGAAAATACAAATGACTGAGGAATAATAAAGCTATAACTTGAAATCAGAGAGAGTGCAGACACTATGTGCAAGATTCATTGTTGAAAAACTTGTTTTGTATATAAGCAGATTTTGGGACAATGGAGGCAAGAAATCAATTTAAAACACACACAAACTAAAGAGGACATGGTGGGGTACCTAAAGCTGGTGCTATTCCTTGGTTATTTAATTTTATTAGTTCATGTTGGCAGTACATAATGTTTACATTTCTTGGGTGGTGTTGGTACATGGACATAGTACATCTTATTTCCTTTTTTCATCCTGCTTTCCCTTAACTTTCCTCTTCCTCCCTCCATCTCCTGATTCCTTCCTATTTGAGAAGATCTATCTCCCTGCCTTCTATTATGTCTTCTATTTTGCTCTTTATTTAAAATTTGGGCTTCTCATACATGAGAATGCACACATTTATTTAAGCTGACTTTTGTAATCAGTGCACTTTCCTGCCTGCTCTCTTACTATATATTGTCCAAGTGGCAAATTCCCATGTGTTTGGACTTGGACTTCCTTGCTCTTCATGATCCAGAAGTTTCAGAGGCAGGTTGGGCTGTAGTGGTGGGGGACAGCAAAGCCTTCCAAGAGTCTGAGCTCCGAAGGAGATAAGCATTCTCAAAAGCAGTGGTTTTATTATAAGGCAATTTGAATAAAAAGCACACTTTCTTCAATTTAAAGCCATACAACTGGAGGCAATTGAGCCTGTGATTAAATTCCAGAAATTAAAAAACTATAAAACGTGTGCTGGTAAAAGGATGTATCACGCACACACTTTGACCATTAATCTGAAGGTTCTTTAAATGTCCAGTACCACTTCTTCCTTTCCTTCTGCTACGGTTCGCGTGGAGATGTGTCCCCTAAGCCTCATGTGAATGAGGTGGGGCTATTTTGGAGGTGGCTGAATCTAGAGTGTATGACCCTGGCATTGGGGATGTGCAATTACTGAACCACTGATTGGTTTGGCACTGACCTAATTCAGGCAGTCTGGATGGGATAAAAGGCAGAGAAGGACACTGGTAAGGTCTCTTGTTGCTTTTGCTACTATGTGTACATCATGTTGTTTCTGCTCTGCAATGCCCTTCTGCTGTGTGCCTCTCTGCCTTGGAGGCAGCTGATTACTAATTGAAGCCTCTACAAACTGTGAGCTAAATAAACTATTTTCCCTTTACTTTTGGGTGTCCAGTATTTTGTTTCAGCTATGAAGAAAGCTAACACACCTTCATTTTTGATTGCTCAGAAAGCTTATAAGATATCTAGGACACTGAGAATCAGTTCAGAGGAGGGGCATATCTAATTCATTTCTTACTTTCTTATGAAACATTCAATGTTTCAGGAGAAGAGGTACAGATGGAAAAAAGTAAGCTGAATGTCATGGAACTAGGGTAGAATAAGTGACTTATTAAGTAAAAGATGAACCCTCAGCTTGTATTTTCCAGTGAAGGCACTGATATGGTAAACAATCATCTTTCAGTTAGCTGATCCTGGAATATAGTGAGTCCACAAGGGAGAAATATTGTCAGTCTTCAAATGGAGCTTCCAGAAATGGTGAGAAATGAGATTTCTTTCCAAATTGCAACCTGGCCTGAGGTCATCATATTAGCTTTGGTTCCACTATGTACTTGTCTCCTGTGGAGCAGAGAACACAGGTGGCAGCGCTCTACCAGCTCTTATAGTAATGCAGGAGTGTGCATGGTGAACCAGAAGCTTTGACTGGCCATCTAAGATTACACGATCTATAAAAATCTAACAGAAGCATAAACAGTGAACATACAAGAAGAAAGACAGGATGGTGGGAGGGAAAGACATTAAAAAAGAAAAATGATTATATAACCATTGGTGTCCTAATAATAACGAAACATATTTTAGTCTTTCTTGATAATCATAAAATAATGGAGCATCTTACAAGTAAGTGATGTTGCCTTAGATTGATGAAATGCAGCATAGTTCCATATTCAAAGTCATCAAGGGTGTTTTGTTTTGTTTGATTTTGTTTAGTTTAAAGGTTAGGGAAGCTCTAGATTTTTCCATATAGGTTTAACAAGTACAAGTTAGAAGGATAGGAAGGGAGTTCTAAATAACTTGATTTGAAACAAAGGTTGCATAGAAAACTCACATTAAGATTTTTCATTTAAGAGTCTTTGAGGAAAGACCAATTCAAAGACAAAGACTTGTCTTGAAACCACGTTGGCATAGGAAAGCCTAACCCTTAGCCTAAGTGCTACTTAGATTATGTTTGTTTGGGGTTATTGGGTTACCATGAGTACCCAATGCTCTTTCCAATTGGTAAGGGATGAAAGTCTGTGTAAAGAAATGCTGCCATTCCTGGTCTAAAGAATCTGCCCCAGAGAAGACTGAACTTCACATTTAAGACAGTGAGATTAAATTTAAATACTATTTAAAGGGAAGTGTGTTATTACATTTTTTACCTTTAAGCAAAGGGGCAGGAGTTTAAAAAATTAGCTAAGAAAATAGAGGTTTGGAATATGGTTCTCAATTTTCCTGACCAGAAACATATAGTCTACTAGATACAGCCCCACTGAAATGGGCATCCATTCACTGAGCAGTCTTATCTCAGGAGGACCACAAACGTGATACAAATGTAACATTTTTCCAATGTTATTCTCTTTAACATAGTTGTTCACCTTCAAATATATATATTTTCCTTCCATTTTGCATGTCCTTTCTCAGTGACAAGTCCCTTGATCTTCTAAGATGGCCATAATCTCTGCTATCTTTGAAAGTTAGAAAAATGACCCACCAACTCTCCAATAGCACTTGTCTGCTTTATTTAAAATCACTGGGGTAACTACTAGGTGTTCTATTAAAGTGTGATAATCTCAGAAATTACATTTTTCTTTACTTGTTTACATAGCAATTTCATATCTGCCTAGGTGAAGTTGGCACAATTTACCTATATCTGGGTGTTTCTGACAGAACAATGGAGAAAGTTCCTACCTCACTTCCTTTGCAAAAGGAAGTGCAAATTAATTCCTTAGAGAGAATCCAATCTAAAATAAGAATTTAAACTGAAACTCTGACCCCATAAGAAAGCCTTACAGTCTTCAGGAGAGGAGCAGTTATATACTTTGTGAAGTGCTGACTCTATGGACTAGAATCACTCCTATATGGAGTTGTATTCCTTTATATAAATGGAGAGGTGTTGCCCTTATGGTCTCAATGCTTAGATATTCATATAAAAACAGAGTAACTACAAAAGAATACAAAAACATTTCCTAAACTTCTGAAGAGACAATATACAGCTAAGATTTTATTTTTGTTCACTTGAGACTCTCTTGCCTCAGCCTCTCAACTGCTGAGATTACAGGCAGAGTTATGTATTAATACACACAGTCGATATCAAGAACCTCAATAAACACAGCAAATATGATGGAAACTAAATATGCAGCAATGTCCAAACTTGAGGTGACACTTCAGAGAGGGAGAATGATAAAATCTAAAGGCAAGAAAATGTATATCTAAAGAAGCTGCCCTAGGGCAAAAAAAAAAGTGGACATCCTGTGAAAGACAGTAAATCTTCTGTATTTTGTTAGTTCCTGTGTTAAACCTCTTGAATATGTCAAAGCTATATGAGGTGATTCCCAGAGAATGGGAGGCAGGAGACTTGTGAATTTTCTTTCCAGGTTTTAGAATAGACTGACAACTTAGTGTCTTGATGATAGAAGAAGAAAGCAAAATAATTCACTTCGAATAACTTTCACAGATGCTTTTACAAAGACTAGACAGCATGTATCCTTAGCATCCTTCCGTCATAACAAAGGCAAGATATCAAACACATGCAATTTTGGGGGATCTCTATTTTTTTAATTTAATGTACTATGGGTCATAGAATAAACGTGCATCTGTTATATCATAAAAATGTAAACAGTTAATATAAAATTCAGGGTAATTATAAATGAAATGGCATAGAAAAACCTATCTTGATGTGTTTTAGTTAAATGGAGAGAAAATGGAGGAGTTTAATGAAAATAAAACTAATTAAGAGACATGAGTGCTAGAAATAAGAACTATAATAATAGTTAAAAGACTAAGCTGTAAGATTATCATACACATGTTTTTCTTATGTTAGTTTTTTTTTTTTAATATAACTGCTTCTAAATCCAGGTATTATGTGCTGTATGCAGAATGGGTGAAGGTGAATTTATAGACATTGACTTTTCAATGTGATAGGTATAAGCAAGACGGGTGAGTGGATTGGTGAGTAGTTTTAATTAGATTAGTAATTTTGGATCTCATGTTAGGTGGTACATGGGACACAGAATGAAATTTTGATCCCTGCCTAGCTAATTCATAGGGATTTAATAAGGTTGAATCAAAAGAAAAAATACCAATAAAATGTCTTATCATTAATACATGCCATAGAAATTTTGTATTAACACAACAATATCTAACAGAGCCTCAAATTCAGTAAGTTCTATCTGACTCGGTAAAATGCAATAGTTATAGCTAAATCTTTTCTCATTATGAAGAGTCCCGGGAATACAGTGTGATGCTGAACAAAGATTACTGTACATAATTATTTTCAGTCAAAGATGGCATCATAGACGATATATGCTCCAAATCACACTGTAACCAAAGACAAAGTCTGAGATTGTTTTGTTAAGTCAATTAAAATGCAGTCCTTTTTTAAGTCCTTGAAAATGAATTACACCATTTCTACTATAATTAATTACCAGCATAGAAAAGGAATCCAGGGTCGTATACATAAATGAATGTATTAGAGGTTCTAGATCCTTAATATATGATGATATATAATGCTAAATTGAGGTTTTAATATGTGAAATCTTCCATTACTAAATGATACAATTAAATATTTCTCCTAATATGTATTATCCTATATCTCAGATAATTCCAAACATGAAAGAAATTACAGTATCAATTCAATGACACTAAGTACTCTTAAATGTATTATCACCTTGTCAAATAGAAAGTTGAATGTGTAAGAAAGACAACATGAATACTAATGGTGGTATTTACTGAGTCCTTACTATTGTCAGGCCTTGGGCTAAGGACTTTCCATGCATTGTCTTTTAAATCTCTCAGCAACCCTATGAGTAAATGCTATGACCATTCACATTTTACAGTTGAGGGAACTGAGCCTAATAGAGGATAAGAAATATGCTCAAGGTCACAGAACTAATCAAATCAGAGTTGAATTCCAAGCTCTTCTGATTCCACCCACAGTCCTTACTTTCATCTACTATGTTGCTCTGCCTTTCACCTTTTCAACACACTGACCCATAATTAGATGTCTGTCTGAGGGCAAACCCTTTAAGTATAAGTTATCTAGTCTGTTCATTAATCCCCAAACTGCTATCAACTAATACAGAATGTCCTGAAGGCCCAGCCATCTCCAGGTGCTGCTGTTAAGAGCTTTGTCATCTTGTTGATTAAACAAATGCCTTTGCCACCTTAGCCTCTTTCTATACGATTTGCACAAGCAGAAACCTACAGATTTTTTCTTCTCTTTCATTCTAAATCCCAAAGAAATTTAACTCTCTGGGGGTAGAGCCAGACTCATAGGCAGACAGGAGACAGGATTTTCCGCAGTCCGTGAAAAGAGAGACATTGAAAACCACTTAACACCTTTACTTCCCACTCCCGTCCCAAAATTAGGAAAAAAAAAAAAAGAAAAACCTTTAGAAATAACCTGTTTATACTGAAATTATACTTAGAAACATTTTATTCTGAACGAAGTAGTGGGGCAAATGCAAACTCTTTGAGAAGATACATTACAATGGGAACTAGCCCATACAGTCTCAGGACTAAATGAGATCTGTTTGTGGCACTTCCCTTGGGAAATGTGCTGGCCTGGTTAGAAGCTGACCTAAGAAGTGTTGTGCTCTGCAGAGGATTTAAGAGTGTGGGAGGAGAAGTGGGCTGGCTCTGGCCCCTGTGCCATATCAACAACAGCTTGGAATTACTTTTATCCACTGTGAGACTGGGTTTGCCCTTCATCTTGAGGGAAATAAAAAATCAACAACACACTCCGGTTGTGATATAAAACAGAAATTACTGGTTAAGTGGAAAGAGTGTGATCACTTAGTGTGATCAGCAAGGTCTAGTGTAGTTCCTACAAAAATGAGTCCACTGTCTCTCCTTCAAGCAGGTTTAGATTTGGGAAGTAAGTATGTTAACATTTCTTGAAAACCACTGACGTTCACTGGAAGAGGTAAGGCACTGGAAAAGGGCAAGATCTTTAATTTTTTTCCACTCTGTTTACTCTTCCACAAGGAATGTTTTGGGTCTGTTTTACCTCAGGCATGTTTTAGGTCTGTGACAAAACTGAAATCTCTAAGGATTTGCAGAGCTGTTAATTTCAAGTGGCAGAGCTAGCTCTCAATCTGAGGTGTTCCCGATTGGTGATTGGTAGGGCACTCAGATCCATCCTGAGGGTGAAAACAGAGTCACAGGTGTGAAGAACAGCATAAA
Organism: Fukomys damarensis; assembly: GCF_012274545.1. Taxonomy (NCBI): domain Eukaryota; kingdom Metazoa; phylum Chordata; class Mammalia; order Rodentia; family Bathyergidae; genus Fukomys; species Fukomys damarensis. Next base: position 55,036,976 of record NW_022900914.1, on the reverse strand, counting down.
CTTGGGTACCTTAGGGATTGATCTTCACTTTGCTTACTTAAATGTATATACCAACTACTGATGTTGGTTTTGCTTAAAAATCAACGTAGAAATTGTTTACCTTAGTAATTATTTTGTGGAAATGCTCAGGCTAAGGCCCATTTCCCAGAAATGCTTTTTATGTGGTGTCTTGTGTGGGGGCCCGGCCGTGGCCCTCTAGGACTTTGACATTTAAAAGGAAACTTCTTCACCTCTACACTCAAGGCATTGATACAATCTGTAACATTCTAGGACTCTGCTTGTTAAACTTGTTGCTGCAACGGAAGAAACTCAAAGAGACAGCCATAGATCTGATGTTATCAGTAAGAGTCAGGAAATTCGGTCTTTGAAAAACAATGATTTGGTGTTGTGTTCCCTTAAAAGCTTCCTGTTGCTGTGAACCTATAAAAGGAGCTGTTTCTGTGAAATAAATCAGACTTCTCTTCGTCTCCGCTCAGGTTTGAGTGTTCTTTCCTTTCTCAGTCCTCACTCCCCGACTCAGGCATGTTAGTGTTGTGACGGCTGGACCGCCACAGTCTTGAAGATTTTTTCTGCTATGATAGTCTCAATGGAGGCTGCTATTACAAAGTACCTTAGTCTGCATGGTTTATAAACGATAGAAAAATTTGGAGGCTGACTGTCCAAGATCAAGTTGCCTGCATGGTAAATTATGGTGAATTCTGGGTCCTTTTCTAGTTGGAGACTGCCAACCTCTGAGTTCCTTTTGGGGCAGAAGAAAAGGTGGAGGACAGTTTGGCCTTTTATAGGAGTTCTAAACTTATTTAAGAAGGGTCCACCCTTAGGGTTTCCACATTAATTTTGCTTTTTTGTATGTTTGTTCGATTTTTTGAGACAGGGTCTTTCTATGGAGTCCAGGCTGGACTTGAACTGACTATGAGTCCAGGCTAGCCTCAAACTTGTGGCAATCCTTCTGCCTCAGCTTCCTAAGTACTGGGACTATAGGCATGAACACATTTATTTTAAGGAGAAGCAAACATTGAGCTCATTGAGCTATTGTTATCATTACTGTTATTTTCCTTATTTAAGCTACTTTGCTGCAAAGAATGTGTTTAGAATGGAGTATTGAAAAGGATGATTTTAACTCAATATTGTAAATGGAAAATTATAGTTTTGATCTCTGTATACTGATGAAGAGATGTGCTCAGGATGGATTGTTTAAAAATTGTTAAATAACATATATGTTTCATGTCCTGTGTGTATTTACATATGTGATTCCTGCAGAAAAGGTTTTCCACAAACAACACCAAGCAGTTAATGGCAGTCATCTCTGGGGAGAGAATTGTTGGAGATTTCTCTTTTGCTACATTTTTCTATAATATTTGAATTTTATACAGTATGTATACAAATATGTGTATATCAAGAGAGATAATAAGTGCATAAATATTAAATTCCTATATTAGCATTTTGGTTTTCACTGTTTTTCTAATCACGCATAGCTTTACTTAATTTGTAGCTAAAGAAAATCTAACTGATTGAAACATTATGCAGGTATAGCAGAGCATCAGAACATTTCTCTTTGTACAAACATGGATATGAAACAATTTAATTGGATACTAGCAGCAATTAAATAATACTGCTATTTTCATAGTGTATGTGTGAGAATAGTCCATGATAAAATGATTCAGATGAGAATGAAATTTGAATATTTACTTTGAAGAGAATTTTAAAAATTACAGCAGAATAAAATATCCTAAAAGTCTAGCTTTAATTAAATAATGGGATTTTTAAAATGATGTACTCATTTCTCAGATTCATGATATTGATGTCTCATGATGATATTAGGCTTCCTTCCTTCCAGGAGTGTTTTCCTTTTATTTTACCATTCCTTTCAATAAAGAGAGTGAAATAATAAATATATTATTCAGTTTACACGCCATGAAAGGACACAAGAGTAGTCAAAATCATTCCTCAAGATAGTCACACACTTGGATTAAGCATTACAACTGCTTCTTGACATGATTAGTTAATATGGGGGCATCACAAAATGAGAATCGAAGTGACCTTTCATTGTTTAAATCTATGTCTTTTTCATTAGCATGAGGGACAATATCCACATTCAACATTGTGGATTGGCCAAAATATTTAAGAGACATTGCCTACACTTACTTGCATGGAGAAAAAAGTATAGCCAAGGCTTAGCTCCTTAGAGATGGAGTCTGAGGCTTGAACCCCAAATGCTTCTGGGCCCAGAGTCTGGGATACAGAGTTACTGATTCCCTGATCACTCCTAGAAGGTAAAAAGCCCGCCTTTCAAAGACAGAGTGTATCTGACATAAACTTGTCATGCACGGTGTTATCCAGGGCGCTTCCTTAGACAGGAAGTTGGGAATCCTCAAATATATTTGTTCTGAAAATTCCTTGCATTATAATTGTTAGCAGTGAAATGAAGAAATATCTAATGCTCTGCTCTCTCAAACACATGGGAGCTGCTGTTTATCTGTTCAGCCATCCATCCAACTATACATATATACACCTATACATAACAGTTACATTGTACATGAACAAATGTCCTTGTTAGGCCAATTTTCAACACTCCTACTTGCAAAATAAAGTCAATTTGAATAAATGTCATAATAATTTTAGCAAAGAAAAGAGCAGATTGGTTTACTTGCATGGATTTTCAGAGATATAATCTTTCTACAAATAAACACAATTCAGAAAGAGCTTAATATAAGGTAGCACTTGTGCAAGCAACAGGCATTTTCTGGAAACACATCTGATTTCTCTTGCACCTTTTCATCCAGTTCTGCATACTACTGGGTGGTTTCTCTTTCTATTTCATCTTATCTCTCTTAATGTGTTTCTGCAGATAATTTCTTTTTTCCTGTGATTATACCTTTCTTGTTCTTCTCTCGGCTGTCTGGCTCTTATTTCTCGGTTTCCTTTTATGGCTTCTTCCCTAAGTTTTGCTCCTCCGAGTTCTATTCTCCACTCTCTTCTTTACCCTCTTTGATAAATTTTATAAATGCGGGAGGCAGAACAACCTTATTGAACAATGCCATTCTATTGTGGTCCAGATCTCTAGTTATATCTCCAGGTTCTCTCTCCTACACTCCAAACACTGCTTACTCTGTCAGCATATCCTCCAACTCAACCTGCCCCAGACTGCACTGAGCATCTTCTCCCTGCTTCTTTACCTTCCTATTTCGGTTAGTTTCCAAATCATGCCAACTCTACCCCTTACTATTCTTCATGTATCTCCAATTATCCTCTATCCTAACACAATGTCCTTGGTTCAGACATTCTCCACCTCTTCAGGGGATTAATAGGTAGCTTACCTTACCGCTTTGCCTCATTTTCACTTTTCTCTCCACCATTCTCCAAAGTGTCTTATTTAAAATTTGAAGCCAATAAAACCAAATCTCCTTGTTGCCTTCATTCTAAACACCTAACTTCTTAGCAAAGAAGCCAATGAATTCCTCCTCTGCCATACCTCTCTCCCTTTCTATTAACACAATGTATAATAATCCTATAATAAATATATTTTCTTTTCAGTGAAAGAATGAATGGTAGAACTTATTTTAGTGGATTTTAAAAATTTATTCACAGTCAAGGACATAGTTCTTAGGGTCTGTGAGAGGATTTGGGTTTTATTATCAGAACCACAACAAATAAATAAGACAAAATAAATAAAAATTATTTCATTCATATTTAACGGCTATTTCAGATAAAATAGCCATATCAAATATGATGGCCATTTTAGATAAATAACCATATCAAATAAAAACTTTTATTTAACAGTAATGAAATTGAGCCTCAGAAAGTTTAAGTGGTTTAGCAAAGTCACCCTGCTAGAAGTGTATATGATGGGGAAAGAATCAGATCTCAGAATTCCCATCCTAGAATACAGGAGCCCTCAGGGGAAGACACTGTTTCTGATTTATTAGCCATCATTGCTAAATGCACAGAAAGAGGAATCCTCAGTCTTTCCCCAAGCCAAATTGTGTATCACATGGCAAAGAAAGAATGACCTCTGCATCTAGAAGTAATGTGTCATGCTCAAATCATTACTGCTTGGTTAGAAACTAATTGGCCCATCAATTTTAATGTTTACAAGCAGATATCATATCACATCAGGGTGACAGACTTTGAAGAGTATTCAAAACACCACGTCAGGATGTGAGATGTAGGGGAGGGAGGGACAGCTGAGATCATATTAAGTATAAGACACCTGTAACACAGAGGGACAAACTGAGGCCTCACAGCCAATTGTTTCTCCCCAACCCTGGTGATACCTTATTTTTCTTCTCATACAACGTCATCTTCTGTTGCCTCTCCATGGAAGCTTATCAAAGACTGAATTTCAAACTGACCATGTTTTATTAAACAACACCAGGTGTGATGTTAAAAGTCTGCCCTATACATCTGACAGCCATATAGTCTTTGGCCCACAGTGACACACTGGATTGAAATTGTTCTAGATCCCAGTGTGGAAACATCTCTTCCCAGGGAGGCTATGCATAGAATCAAGGATTATTTGAGCTCCATACAATACTGCAGCTTAAGTCAGGTTTGGAAACATAAGAACTTGCTAAAAATGTGCATCTTATTATGAAAAATCCATATCATTATCTGTAAGAGCATGGTTGATAATCTTCAAATATACATTCTGTAATGTTGTGAGCATCAAAATAACAGATTTCAGTATGATTAAAAAGACTATACTGATAATGTTGGGAAAAGGCAATGGTGAGTCAGATTATTATGGTAAGTATGAAAAGGAAACACTTAAAATGGATTACCATGACAAGAAAGGTGAACACAATATAATTCATTGTAACATGAAAGGCTGTATTAAAGCCACTTGATGATCTATGCAAAGTACTTTAAAAATATGTTTTAAATGCACTGTAGTGAATCAATTAAAAATAAAACTTCCTAGTGCCTATTATTATCCATATTGAAAATGTCAGAACTTGGGATTTTTAAACAAGCATTTTTTTCTTCCTTAGAAAATTATCAAAAAGAAAAAAAGTGCTAGTCTTAAGAAGATATTGCTGACATAAAAAAAACCCTGCTTTCCCTATTGAAATAATCAGGACTACCTTCTACTCCAGGAGTATCTTATGAAATCCAAAAGGACATCAGTAGTAGAGGCTTGTCTCTCTGGGAAACTGCAGCAGATACCAAGAGCACACACACACACACACACACACACACACACACACACACACACACACTCGTGATGATTCACATTAAATATGTATGGTTATTTGTTGATTGAACTTTACTCTTGCAAAGAAGACAATTATGTTCCATTTAATCCAGTTTTAATGGAAAAAAATTTCCATGAATCATCCAAATTTCTCACCTTCTGAAATAAAGTTCTTTTAAGCTAAGTAAATCTTTCTTTGTCCATTCTGGTGCATCACTGTTAACATTAATTATGATGCCCTCAGAATGCAGGGACAACAGTGAGAGTTAGTGATATAGCTAAGAATCTACTACTTTTATCCCCTGGCTATACTGGTTTTCATATGAATTATTAATATGTTTTATAGTTCAGGTTTGTGTCTCCTTTTCATTATTCAGGTCTCAAGGAGTCACTTTTTCCAGTGGGAAAAGACATGCTTCTTCAAAGAACTACATATATAAGGTTTCCTTATTTCTAATCAAATAGTAGTACAGAATGTTATAAAGCCAAGAATATTGTGATAGGGTGTGATCTGATTTTAGGAGAGGTTTTAAAAGTCCTTAAAAACCAGTATTATCAGCTCAGGTCTTGTAGGTAGATCTTTACTCCCTAAACAGCCACATTCTTTGCTCCAGAGATTATGCTGGTTTAGTTGTGTCTTGCTTTATTTTAATTAATACACTATTTTTTAGAAGGACATTTGAAAGTACTTTGTAACATTTTCTTAATGGAAATATTATTGAGTTATAAAAAGAAAATGCAAGGGAAGTCAAAATTACTGATTATCAAGTTTGCAATAGACACAAATAAACTCAGGGATTCAATCCATTTGTCTACTTTTGTCAGAAGATTAATCATCCACAAATGGTAGTTACTCCAGAAAGTCTTCCCTGTCCCCTGGTTGGAGTGGGAGAACATCCTCTACGTTCCTCTAACATCCTTTTCTGATTTATGTGACTGCCTATACCTCATTTGATTAAAATTGTCTATTTGTGGATCTTCCCTTTTAGATTGCTGGTTTACGGAGACCAGCGTTGATGACTCTGTGTCCTAAGAGCCTATTCAGGATAGGTTTTAGGTGATTAATTAACCCATCAGCTGGTCACAGGACTGTAGAGGATTAGTGATAGAAGGAAGCAATACAGAACAGACTTGGGGAAGGAAGGAGAGAGAAGACAGTTTTCACTAATAGTCAAAAGTAAACATAAAGAAGGCCAGGCAGGATAAATTGAAGTTAGTAAGAGAATTAGAACATATAGTGTGTAGAGTGGTGAGAAGGCTGAAAAGATAAGAATGTTTCCCTTGCTTAGTTGGGGTAGTGAAAGGTGTAGGTAATAGGGATAAATTAGGTCCATTAAAATGTAGAGAGAGCAGGAGATTAATGTGGTCTCCAAAAAGGTGGCAGTCCAGGGCTCATTCTTTAATTAGTGTTTAACAGAGAAGAGGAAATTGGGCAATTAGAAAAATAATGATGACTTGGCAAAAACATTTCCTGAAGGAAAAAAAAAAAAAAGCTCAGGAGCAGAATGAACATACATTAACCGCAAAATTGGCCCTGCACATGGGGTATTAAGAAGCTTGGCATGTTTGCTAAACAATTTTTCACGGTTAGAAATTGTGTGAATCTGATAAAACATGTCTAAACATACTTAAATGTTTATGATAGGCCTATATTTTTAGACAGAAATTCCTTCCTTCTTTTACTTTGTTAGGACTATCATCTTTGTTATTTCCTCAAGTATCATTATGGTGAGCCATCATGGTAAGCCTTGACATAGGCCTAGCCATGATTGAACTTTGAGTCACCTCGCCGGCATGGACGTGCTGTCGCCCATAGCAACGGGCTGGTTCAACTGGTGCTGACCTGTTTCTGACCTGTTGCCTAGCAAATGTAGCGCATAATACTTGTTTTGTAGAACCTTGTGACCTTTCCAGTCTGCTACACCCTGTTTGTACTTTACCTTGTGACCTTTCCAGTCTGCTACACCCTGTTTGTACTTTTGGTTTCGGTTTTAGCCTATATATACCCCACCCTGAAAAATAAATGGGGCCTTGCTGCGGTAGAGCATGAGCCTGGAACTAAGTTCATGAGACGGCTCTCCTGTTGTTCTTCCCTCGGGTTTGGGACCTGCTGGCAGGATTCTGACGTTGCGGCTCACGACGTATCATGGCTCATATTCAAGAAGATACTGTATAGATACAGTAGGTTAAACCAAGAATATTAGGTTGATTAATTAATTATGCCAGGATGTCCATGCAGTTTTACACATTACACATGTACAAACATACAGAATGGAATTAGTTGTGGTGATTTTCCATGGACTGTAGCAAAACATAATCTTGGATAAAGCCATAGTTTTAGGAATTAATGGATCTCACCCCTCTGACACTCAAACTGAAGCTAATTTTCATATACTACTTTGGTGTCTGTTTCTTATATGTAGGAGAATTACATAGCCTGCTTATGAGATATTGTATATAAAGTGACTCACCTATTGTCACACATAAGGAAAATTAATAAATGTTGATTCTTCCTCTTTATTCTTTTAAAGGTCAAAATAGGAAAGTACTGATTAATTTTTGTCCTGGTTACTCATAACCCTCCCAATGCAACTGGTAGTCAGGAATAGGTAACTGGCTTCCAAATTGCTTAAAACATTGAAAATGACTTCGGTTGATTACATTTTTGCATGACTCCAAGGGAAGTTGGAGACACTAAAGCTTAATTTCATAGGTATCTGGGAGAGAGCTTTGTGAGCTTCCTGTGAACGTCCAGAAAAAAGAAAGAGGACACACTCAGATCTCTCATACTCTTGGTTCTTATTTTGCTTACACTTTTTCTCAGTGTGTCAGGAGGTGATAGTCCTCCCCCTTTGATGATATATTCAAATAATGTGATTGTATCCACCAACACTCAGTTTCCTTTTACTGTCCTGCACAGGCTCAGGAGAGGTCAAGGTTAACCTAACCCCCAACCTGAAATTCCATGGAATTAATCATGATGCCTACAATTGGCCAGTGAGATGTCACAAGTCACTTTGCATTCTTCAGATATGTTCATTTGCCTTTCTTCTTTGAAATGACCTGCCCATTGTTTCATTCTATTTGCAGTTACTGCTGATACATTAATCCTAACAGCTCATTGCCACTGGGGATATTTGCTTTTCTTTTGGCTGAAATATTTATGACAGTGATGATCTCAGAAATATTACTTAAATTGCCATAACAACAAGGGTGTTTTATGGCATAGAAAAATCATGAAGCCCCTCAAAATTCTTTTCTTAGTCCTAAATAGCTCTTAATTTCAAGAATCTTAATTTCAGGTTGCCAGCCAAATAGAGTAGATAGTTGAAAAATATGGCAGTGATCACCTTGATTTTTCCCAGGGAAAGAGTATATCACTGTTCCTGTAAACTATATAGTTCTAAAGGACAGATCTACTCATTAAAGAAAAAAAAACCTGAGGTTGGGCATATGCAAAATAAATCAGTAAACACAATAATGAACAATGACATCATGGGTAATAAGCCTCATGGATATAGTCAATATAAATCCTTTTCCAGGCATTTTGGGATGGGGTCATGAAATTAGTGAATTAAGCAATGAAAGATGCTTCATATTTCAACTTCACAAGTTAATATACTGCTCTGTATTGTGGCATTTCACTTGCAAATTTGATTCTAATTTGATTGGTTAAACACAGTCTAACACATTGAAAATTGAAAAGTGTAATGCTAAAAATATTTTCAGAATAAGAGGGAATCTCATAACATGAAGAGAGGTGAATCCTCTGGTTTATTAAGTATAGTTCAGATCTTCCCAACAAAGACATCGCCTCTGCATAATAATGCTTTATATTTTCTCAGAGCCCAGTTTTCACTCATTTCACTAATTTACCCTACTTGATACTCATTTCTTTCCCCTTCTCATGACATTATTGTCCATAATTTAATCAGTTTGAAAGCAAGCCCCATTCTGAAATCTCCATGTTCTATAAATTTGAAAGAGCAAAGACCTCAAACAAGGGTATGAGCAGAAGACGGCCATGAGGTAACTGGCGAGCTCACTTCCAGAGGTGTCATAGATGCTCTGGTATCATACTGAATTTTAACAATGCTGACTTTATCATAGACTCTATCTAAGCTCTTCCTCCACTAGAGTTTGTAGTTTCTAACCAGCTTCATTCTTACACATGCCTAGGGATAAGATGGCCCAGTAACTATGAGAAATATCAAACTTCATGTTATAAAGTATTGACCCTTTCGTAAATGTTTTCCCATATTGTGAAACCTTCCAGCATTTCGGACTTACTGTCACTATAGCCAAACATGCTTGCTAGGTGGGATGAATATAGGGTAGGATGACCATGACCCCCACTAATATTACAGGTTCCAAATGTGTTTCTTCTCGGGCTCTATGTCAAATAAGTTAAGTAGTTACTACCACCCAAATAAGGGAGGTCTGGACTCTGCCTAAATAATCAAATGTTGGCACCTACCTAAATTGCAAAAAGGAACTTGTACACTAACTTATAACTCTTGAGACTTACTGTGTCTTTCTCTACAGAAAGATAATTCAATGTTAGAATGAGAGACTGGATGTGGGCACCATGGACCTAGACCATGTACATATGTGCACCTCAAGGGCCAGGCTGGTACTTCTCACTGCCTCAAGAGTAAACATAAGTCAAGAGGAAGAAGTATGGACAGCAGAGGGTGGATTTTATTGGGGTAACAAAGCACAGTGGGAAGAGCTCTGGCTCTTGACTCAAACTGACTCAGTACAATTCTATAGCTTGAAACAAATCACTATATATTTATAGTCTTCATTCTTGTTTTTTAAGATGGGAATCATCTGCCTTATATTTGGACTGCATGGACTGAAAAGAATGTGTGCTGGTTTTTTGTTACACAAGAGTTGACTGTAAAAAAAATTATTAGGCGAAGCAAAATTGAAGCAATACTTTATGTTCTAATCAGGCAATTCATTCATCTAATAATTTAAACACAACACCTACCAACTAATCTACACTACAGGTAAAGCAACTTGCTAAAATTGGGGTATCAGGTGAAGAAAGTGGATATGGCTCTGACTACACTGACCACGTAATCTTTGCAGCCATTAAGCAAGAAACATGCACCTAATAATTAATTACAGATTGTGGTAAGTGTTCTGAATAGCAATCTTAGAGAAAATTACAGGCTGTACCAAAGAAATAACTTATTCAAAGAGATCTGAAAGATGAGTAGGGATTATTATTAAAAGCTTGAAAGGAGAGGATGTTAGAGACAGAAAATAATGTGTGCAAAGGGTCCACAGCAAGAAAAAAGAGTGAGTTTGAGGACCAAAAGTAGTAACAGAAAAAATGATCTAGAAGCATGAGATATGGACAAGATTATGGAGCATCTTAAAGAATCATGTTAAAAGACTATCTATACTGGAAAGCCACTGGGGTGTTTTTGAGCAAAGACTCTCAATTTACCTTTTCAGATCATCTTTCCGGAAGCTGAAGAATGTACTGGGGTGGTGGCAAAAGAGGAAATAGGTAGAGAGATTATTGTAGCAGTTCAGAGAGAAATGGTGGCCACTTGGCCTGAGGTGATAGCAGACTGCTTCTGAAAAGTACAGGAAAGAAAAATCACTGGCTGTTCTAGCAGCTGGATAAAACTTCACAAGAGGAAATTCAAAATTAGTCAATTTTTTAAAAAAGAAAAGAAGAGAAAAACAAAATTTGAGAGAGGAGGCATTAGATTTCCAACAGGAAAATTAGCAATAGCGGCACCAACAAGTTGGTGTGGGTCAGAGAAATGTAGGGACCCATTTTCATATAAATTCATGCAGTGCTTAAAAAAGAGCTTTGTTTTTGAAAAGAAAATATCTGTGACCAGATATAAGGTAGGTTATGTTCACTGTTAATTACTAGATTAGAAGCACAAGTGCAGAGGAAATACCATGGGTACCCTCTGCTGAACAGTCTAAAATGACAGAATTCTTTTTAAAAATCCTATAGCTAGGAATAAGATTAGTCTCAGGCACTAAGAATAGTTGAATCAGATGGCAAAATGAGAGACCCAACCTAAGTAAAACAGGGAAAACAGCTGACCCATGATAGTGACAAGGAAAGATTCTTATGCTTTATTGACTTGATCTGAATGTATTGTTTTATAGTCTTCCAGCTAGGAAAATTAGTAATTACATGAGTTAAAAAAAAAGATGTAACATTAGAGAAAGGACATGTTCAAAGAAAAAATTTCAATACCTTGTCTAATTTGCAAAAAAATTAATCAAATGGTTATCAGTATAATAATTTTTTTCTTTTGTTTCATAGTAATATAAATTTACTTGCTAAGATTATGAAGACTTCTAAGTACTAAAGTGTGTGGACCTAGTCTTCTGGATAGCTTTGTTGTGACTTTTGGTCCCCAATGCAACATTACTTCTAAGCTTCTGGGAAAATAGCAAGCAGTATCTTTCAAGTCATTCCATTAATATTAAGGGAAAAAGCACTTGGATTATCTTATCTTGTTTAGAGGGGCAAGACACTTCTTTCTGATATATTCTGTATTAGACAGTATTGATTCTAAAATATGTTGGAGTTTGCCAACATGGGCTTGAATGGACCATTATATTTGAGTATCTGTAGAAGTCATGAATCAGAATCTGGTTGCAAGCTTTAACTTGACTTGTCAGAATAAACAAGTTCTATCCCTGCTCATATGGAATCATTTAGTTTACTTTTTAAATTTGTTATATCAAGATTGACAAACTAAAATATCACATTAATATGTTCTATGTGCTACTTAACCCCCCCTTAAGACATGAAAGTCAAATTTAAAATGCTGATATTTCTCCGGAAGTATTCCGAGTGGTAGTTTTCTTCAAATAGGCAGATGAATTGGCTGTAAATATGCTTATAGTCCTACTAGAATGGAGAAAAGCAGGCACACCAAATTCAGTATATGGACTATAACACTAGGAGAACGTTCATATATTAGAAAGATACTGTCAATTGCTCCATTATGTAACTAAGCTCAATAAACCCTTACGGAAAGCTTCAAAAAAGTCCTTGAGTAGCCATATGGAATAAAATCTAAAGTCACTGTTCTCAAGAACTCAACATATACAAAGCAAATTGAATTACAGATTTTCTCCATTAAAGCTACTAGTAGGCACCAAAAAAAGAGAAATGTAGATAAACTTATGTTGAAGTTTGAATACTAAATCTAACTAGCTCTTCAAAGCAGGTATCTAAAGTATGTACAAAAGATAATATACACAATGAGATAAATTAGCCTGATTATAAATATATACATATATATATGTATATGCACATAAAAACAACAAATATATATATAATGAATTTATATAATTAGCATTGATTACAAGTATATATTAATCCACAAATTTCCTCTGAAATAAATTTAAAAAATTACTTGTCTTCTCAGAAGTATAGATAGAATTTCAAGTCATGAATTTTATTTTTATTTTTTTGCCATCTGCAGACATTTGCAGTTTGGTTTTAAGCTATAATGTAAACGCATATAGATATTCAGGCACACGCCCACTCATCACTCCCCCCTCCCAGACACATGCACCTGCATACCTTAGTGTGGAAAAAAATATGTCACATTACACAGAACATGGTTTTTAAGTTAACGTTATGCTAAACCTGTCCCAAAATGAAAATATCTCAAAGCACGACTAAACTTAGTATATTTGGTACACGGATACAATCTCAAGTTAACATCTCACTACATAAAAATAGTGACGTCCCACATAGGCCATCCATGCGCTCCATGTCCACTGGGCATCATGGCGCACAGCCTCCTCGTCTGAGGCATCAGCATGCGCCAGGAGTATCTGTTGATGTATTCCACCTTTAATAATTTATGATGTTGATTTATACTTTCCACATGAGTAGTCCTGTCTTAACAGCAGTAAATACAGCTACAAAGCAAGGAGGAATGGCAATTGGTTGAGGGCACTAATTATACTGCCTTGACTCGAATTAAAATTGCTAAACAGCAAATGAGATTACTAGCACAAAGATAACCTTCATTTAAATGCAAGGCTGCCTTTATCTCATCTATAATGTAATTTTCCAGAGGTGTAGAAAAATATAATTTTAATGGAAATCCATTGTTTAAAAATATAATTAAAGTTCCTAGTCCCCCCTCCCCTTTAGTTCCATTCTACAGGCAAGATGTGCAGACTGATTTAGAAGTCAGAATGAAAACATTCAGATCGTGTCCTCATACTCAGACTTTACTTTGAGTACTATCTTCATTTTTAATGATTAACAGCTGGCTGTGGGAAAAGTGAAAACGAAAGGGTGGAAGGAGGGAAAGGAAAATGACCTTCTCCAACCCCTGCAGTTACAAGAAATCTTACAAATAACAAGAAACCAACCCCACCATTTGATTAATGAGTAAATCCAAGGTCCAGAAAGGGCAAGTGACTTTTCCAAGGACACAGAGCAAGAAGGCAGCACTTCCCAGAGGGAAGAAGTTAGCCTGGGAATCATAAAATCTATGATGGCTGTCCCTTATTTATTAGTTTTGTGACAGGCAATGTATTAACTTGGAGGCTTAATCCTAGCATCTGTAAAACTGAGATGAAAATAATTCTGACTTCATAAGTCAATTAGAAAACATATTGCCTGATTTATACACGTGGTTAATAAAAGATGTATTTTATTGGCACTTTGTTCTCAAAACCAGAACGAAGATATAGACTCCCAGCCTGCTTACCCTACACTTTAATCAACCCTGGGGCTAAGACTATGCTTCTGAGAATCACACAGGCCCTTGGTGCACACATGAATGGAAGGGGGCAAAGGAACAAGAAATAAGTATGAACTATATTTTGGTTTATTTATTCATTAAGTTTATTGGTACATTTTAGGTATATAATGTGGTGACATTCATCATTGAGAATGGGTTCCTTTACATGATATATCTTTTTTCTTGAGGTGGGGGGACCCGGGATCGAACTCAGGCCCTTGCACTTGCAAGGCAGGCGGTAGAACCACTGAGCTAAATCCCTGGCCCTGCATGATATATCTTGATTCTTATTTCTTCCCCTTATGTTCTTCTTTCTGCCCTCATTTCAACCTCTCCACCCCTTCCTATTTACAAAGACTTTGTTTTCTTTTTTCCTTTTCTCATATTTAATCCTTTCCCTTCTTTCCTTCCCTCTACCCCTTCTCTTTCCCCTTTGGACTTTTTCTTGCTATTTCATATTATGTATTATACATTTTAATCCTTATTTATACTTTCAGTTTCTCATACCAGAGAAACTTATTCAGTACTTATACATGCGTGTCCTATTCACTTCACTTAAGAGAATAGCCTCAATGTGCATCCATTTAGCTATGAATGTCTTTTAGTTTCTCTCATTCTTTATGGCTGAGTAGTACTCCATTTTGTTTAAAAAAAACGCTCACATTTTCTTTAGCCAGTCTCCAGTTAATGGTCAATTGGGCTGTTTCCAAGTTTTAACTATTACAAAATATGCTGCTATAAACATGGGTGCACATATATTGCTGTGGTATGATTCCTTTAATTCTTTTGGAAAGACACCCAGCAGGGGAATAGGCGGGTCAAATGTGACTTCTAATATTTTGTATTATTTGATAGGAATGAAAACTAAAGTTTTCAAATTACCATTGAGCTATAACTATTTCAAACACTAAGACTTATAAGATAAATGTCAAAGTTCATTTTTAAAATATCTTTTTCAAATATGAAAGTATTTCAGTAGAGCAAAGCTGAAGGGCTGGAGTGTGGTTCAGTGGTAGAGAACAGGCTTAGCAGGCTCCAGCTTCTGAGTTCAAGCCCCTGCAATTCGTGAGAAACATGTGGGAAAACAGAAAACAAAGCTGAAATGTAATCAATGTGAATGAAGTTCTCATGAAGTTCTTCAACATAATGTTCTTCCTCGCTGATGCATTATACGTTTATATACACTTTATACACTTTTAATCACTGGTACACATACCACTAAACATGTACATCATAGTACTGTAGTTTTATCTTCCCCCACATGGTGGGTTCCATGGCTGACCTTCTAAGGGTATTAAAAATTTATTTCTGAAAGTAGCAAACAAAAGCTTTGGTCTTAGTTAAGTTCTACACATCAGCTTTTTTTTTTTTTTTTGGTATTGGAGACTGAACTCAGGACCTTGCACACACTAGACAAAATGTTCTACCACAGAACTACTCCCAAGCCTGGCATGAGCTGGTTTTGAAATTTGTTCTCATTAATGAGATAGAAAAAGAATAAATAAGAAAAGGAAAGATGAAGAAACAAAAAAGAAGGAAAAGACGAAGGAATTAAATCATGATAATCCTTAAAGGAAGATGGTCCCCTCTGCAGAGAAAAAAATAGAGTATCCTTATGGCTTATGTCAGAGTGGAAGGAGTTGAATTAGAAGGAAACAGTTCTAATGCCTCACATCAGTCTTGCCACAGTCAGATGACCTTTGGCAGACATTTAAACTTTTTAATTCTTACCTACATATTTAAGTGAAGATATATCCTTATCAGTGTGGAAAGAAGATGGTTACATTTAAAGATCTGAAAATTCCCTGATTCCATAGATTCCCAACAGTATACTTTCAGAGACAAATGTCTTCTAAAGAAGAGAAAACCCATGTTTTCAATGCACAAATGAATTGTGGTAGGCCTTTCACTGGCCCTAACGCCTTGAATACTTTTACTTTAAAAGGGAGCATTTTTTTTTTTATTGGCTAGGCTCCAACCTAGGACCTCCAGGATCCTAAGGAATGTGCTTTACCATTGGGCTATCCACTTTTCCCTAGCAGACTTTAGTAACAAATAAATCAAGTTTTCCTCATGCTTTAACTTTATGTCCAGGACTACAGAAGTAAAAAAAAAAATGTTCGTGTTCGGTTATACTGAATCATGTTCTAAACATTTCTTCTATACAAACAATCTAGGTACAATTTTACAACTGAAATACCCTAATCAGAGTTTCTAATTAGTCACAACATTGTGAACTGGAGTGCTGAAATATATAGGCAGTAACTCCTCCTCCCTATACAGATATATCAGTAAAGCACTTTTACTTCTCAAACATATTTTCATTACTCTTCATATTTTCAAGTTTTTCCAAACCGCACTTGGTATCTCCATCAACACTATTAAGTTGAATCAAGAGACTATGCTTGAAGCTGAGAATGTACTTGTTTTCCCATTTGAAACCAATGAGAAATGAGGGAACACATGTAGGAGAATAGAGGAAAGGCAAAAGAATCAGAAGATGTGAGATTCACTTCCTCGACCAAACCAAACTCAGTCACTTAATAGCACTTGAAGGGGACACATTCCATCTGTCCTTTGGACTTTCAGGCCAATTCTGGCACAAAAGAAGTACCGAATAAATGCTTCCAGGAGGGGAGCAACGAAATCTAGACATTTAAGCCAATAAGGTAAAGAGAATCTAACTTGTGCTGGGATTTGCTGAAGTAGTGACAGGGTCTGGGAATAAAATTTTAATAAAGTTTACTTTTTCTTAGGATAGTTGCACATTTCCTACCATTGAATTTATTGGTACATTTTAGGTATACAGTACAGTTACATTCATCATTGGGATCTTGTACCTTTACATGACAGGTCTTGGTTCTCATTTTTTCCCCATACCCCTGCCCTCCCTTTACCACTTCCTCCCTTCCCTATTTACAAATACTTTATTTCCATTTTTTTCATTTTCTCGTTTTTTTTTTTCTTTTCACTTATTATCTTTCCCCTATCCTTCCCACTTCCCTACATCTTTAGCTGTTTTCTTCTTATTTCACATTGTCAATTATACTATAGGATCTTATGTCCCATTGTAGTTTTTCACACCAGAGAAATTATTTGATATTTATACATGTGTGACTTATTTATTTCACTTAGGAGTATATTCTCAATATGTATCCATTTTCCTATGACTGACACTAATTTCCCCTTCTTTATGGCTGAGTAGTATTCTGTTTTAGAAAAAAAACCACATCTTCTTTATCCAGTGTCCAACTGATGGGCAAATGGGCTGTTTCCAAGTTTTAGCTACCTTAACTTTTATGGCTTTGTCTTTTCTTTAAATGTGTTTGCAATGTACAAATTTCCTCTCAAGAGGAAATCTCATGGTGCTTTTCTCTGGACAGCGTCGTCTAGGAAAATGCTAGCTATCTGATTTAACCTTTTCAGTGGTGTTCTATAACGACAAAAGAGAATGTCTGCAGCATCCAGGAAGTTTTGAGGCCACTGTGAGTATAAGAGCCTAGCAGTCAATATGCCAGCACAGCTGCAGCATATTTCAAGTGAGTTGGAACAACCAGATTTCAGGTCTTGGAAATCAGTTGTCTCCTCTGTCTCCGTCCACGTCTATCCCTTTTTAGTCTCATGATTTGTGTTGCAACCAGAAAGTACTTAGCCCAGGTCTGAGTCTGGCAGTCTAAAGATCTCAGTTCTACACAAATTTTGCTAAATTATTTACCTTCCCTGAGCTCTGCTTCATTCCTTTACAAAAGGGAGAGCTTAGGTGATTTGCTATTGAAGTTTTCTTAGGAATCAGTGCTGCTCACTCTGGAGGTGAAGCCCTGATGATGGCTGGCAAAACGTTAGCATCCTTGGGAGTGGGGAGGAGTGCTGGAAGGGAAGGGTTCAAGATTTTACAAGCATCGGAAGTTACCAAAGTTGTGACTCAGATGTCTTCTGTTGCTTGTTCAGCTAAAATTTGAAAGTATAGGACAAAGCAACTGACTCCAGTTGATCACAGAAGAGAAAGAGCACTTGACCTTGGTAGAAATCTCTGACTAGGCTGGATAGTGCTGTGAATTAAGGCAGCTTAATAACAAATGGCCATCAGAACAGGTCACACAAGGTCAGAAAGTTTGTGTAGTTAGAGCCTGTGGTAGGCACACACCCCAAAAGAGGTCCAGAGTCAGTTCCCTACAAACTATACATACATTACTGTACATGCAAAAAGAGCTTTCCAGAGGCAATGAAGCTAAGGATCTTGAGATGGACTTTTCGTGCTTTGTCCAGGTGGGCCTCAGCTCACTCGGAAGTCCTTAAAGGTGGAGAACCTTTCCCAGAAGCAGAGAACCAGATATGTAACATAGAAGAAATTGCCTCACTGCTGCTGGCTTTGAAGAGGAAAGAGCAAAGGAATGTGACAGTCTCTTAAGGTGGGAAAAGGCAAGGATTCCAGAAGAACTATGCACAGCATTATTTTAGTGATACCACATTTGACTCTGAATCCGCAGAAATGTAAGATAGTAAGTTTGAGTTATTCTAAGCCACTATGACAGTGGTGATTTGTTATTGCAAGAACAGAAAATTAATATAGTGCCACTCACTCAAAGGGTTCAGGGATACTCCATTTCACTCCAGTCTGAAAACACTGTCAACCAGAGAACCTTCTCTTTCTGCAAGAATCTTCACATCACCACAGTGTCATTCTCAAAGTTTTGTCTCAGGAAAGGACCTAAAACAATCCCACTGGCCTTGGAATGAGAGACAAACTTCAAAAATTTTGCTCTCAAAGAGCAACTAAAAAAGAAGAAAGAATGGGTTGGGGCAGGGGTTAATCCCAAGAGTTTGTAAGGATAATCAGCCCATTGGATCATCTGGGTCCACATCTGTAGATTCACTCACTGTGCAACAACAACAAAAAAATTAAGTATGTCTGTATAGAGCATGTATAGAATTTTTGTGTCATTTTTTTCTGATACAATGTGCCGACTGCCATTCACATTATTTTAGGCACTATAACTAATCCAGAGATTATTTAAAGCATATAGATGGATGAGCATAGGTTTATTTAGTGCATAGGCATTATTTACCATAAGGGAACTGAGTATCCACAGACCCACAGATTGTGTGTGTGTGTGTGTGATGGGGAGATTTCTTGAATGAATATATTCCTTGATCTGGTAGACAGTTTGTGTCCTGAAGGGTACATCTTGAACTTTAACATTTTTGTCGTTTTAGGAGAATACTTTGTTCAACCTCGTGGTATTAATCATATACTGTAGATTGGCAATAAAAGCTTAGGGATTAAAATACATACTTACAGTAGGGTAGGGGCGAAAGGAATGTAAATAAGGGAAAGGAAGAGACTCTTTTTGTTGCTTAAATTTCTCAGAAATGTAAGCGTTCAGGGTTATAAAAATTGAGAGGCATCTGTGATAACCGTAAGCATCATCCTCTCTTTGGTTCCTTACCATCTGCCCATCTTTTCTCTGCTCTCCCTCTATGGATGCTGTTGATTCCCATTTCTCTCTGCCTTCCTGCCTTCTGCTGCCCTGCACTGCGCTTTGTAAAGTTCAGTGATGGCCAGAGGCCTTACTTTATTCCAGCACTGCACGGCTTCTGTGCTACATCTCCCGTAGAAATACAAAAAGGACTTCTAGAAAAAATAAAAGAAAGAAAAGGTCTATCTACAGTAATTCCTGTTTCCATGTGAAGTACAGTGGAACAACATACACAGTTGATTTATAAACCAAACCAGAAACCTGTGACAGCACTCTGTTACATGGTGTGAATAAAACTTAACAAATTACTACTCAGTTGACTATTTCCTACTGTGTACTATTTTTCATCACTGTATCTTTCCTCACCTCCTTCCTCCTGCATTATAAATTAGCACCATCTCATAGCACTTTTGAGACACAGCAGATGTAATGTTATCAACATTCTGATATTGCTGAAGTCACCACAAGCTCCAGGCACAGTTTGCTGCCAGTGATCCAATGTTCTTGTTTCCCTCCAATCATAATGCATTGGACCATATGTGATATATATTACATAGAAATATGTAGATGACAATACCAATTGCTGAATGGGCCACTAACCAAAATGAGCAAACGGAAACATCTGCTTACCTTCAAAAGTCATTAATGAATGATTTTTAAAATCAGCTGAAGCAAGCATCATAATTCACTATGGCTTTTAATATCACTTTCCATCTAAGTTCTAGATTCTTCAACCATGGATTAGTACTGAAGCAATATTTCAGCAACAACCATGCTTTCATGGATTTCTTGTCACTTTGTTTATGGGATATATTATTTTTCCAGGTGACCTTTATATTGATGAAAAATTGTCTAGTTGACATCATGAGAGCCATGAAAAAGTAAGATGTATGGATGTATGAAGAGACAAAACACACATATCTGCATATATAAAAATGGGATTTATTCCTTATCCCCTATTACCTTTCCCCTACCCTTCCCTTTTCTTTATCCCTTTATCCCTTTTCTTCCTATTTCACATTGTCAATTATATCATTAGGATCTTAGGTACCATTACAGTTTTTTACACCAGAGAAACTATTCGGTATTTATACATGTGTGACTTATTTATTTCACTTAGAAGGAAAAATATGAGAAAATGAAGAAAATGGAAATAAAGTATTTGTAAAGAGGGAAGGGAGGAGGGGGTGAAGGGAGGCAGGGATAAGGGGAAAAAGTGAGAACCAACCTGTCGTGTAAAGGTACAAGATCCCAATGATGACTGTAACTATACTGTATTCCTAAAATATACTAATAATCTCAATGAGTTAAAAGGGGATTTAATTTAACTTCCTTAATACTACAAAGAAGCAAGCCTCCCATCAAAGAAAAATGAATCATGAAAATCTCTCCTGCAACCCTTCCTATTGGAGACATGCAAAATAATTTTCACAGGAGTCAGGAAATTTAAAAAAAGGAAAATCTCTTAGTCTAACATACTAAAGAACAATTTTAATGTGTTCAGAGACTTAAAGATATCAACAGTCACTAACCAGTGTTATACCCCATGCTCATGACAGTCTATTCATGCCATAAAACACCATCAGCCCATTTAGAAAGGTACACAGCACACTGCACACTGCTATCTTGGGGACAGATGTACAGGTGTGCATGCTGCAGTCCATGAAATTAGGCCATGATGCCCATTAAGAAGGACAAAGTACACGGGCCATTAAAGACCCAGTAAGGAGTTAAATAGCAATACGGGGCTTCTGTATATGAGCTGCCACAGTGTAGTACACATTTGACTAATTTGTAAGGAGAAAAATGGGCAAAAAGTAAAACATTGACCTTCCAAGAGCAAAGAGAGACGGTCTGGATATCATTATTGAGTAAAAGAAATAGTGGTGACTTTCCAGTACAGGAAGGGCACTGAGGCCTAGGAACAGAAGTGGCAGAATTGGCCACAATCTGGCTTTTGCCATTCATAAAGGTGAAAGGGACACCACCAGCTGGGGGGTGAGATCCATGATGATTGGCCAACATTAATTCCCATCAGTGAATTTAGTATTATCTCACGCACTGTCTTTCACTTATAAAACTTAACTTGCCAACTGCTAATGTAGACTATACCTCAACAGAGACCATACAGTAATGGAGTAAGTAAGCCTTGTGGTATTTTATTAAGATGAAAAGAACCTCTGAGCTCCAGGAGACCTGCAGTGACCCCAGGCTTGATATCACTGGCACAATATCTCTGTAGGCCTCAGTAATTTCAGGTGCCAAGGGAAGAAACTGAGTAGCAATTCTCCAATATTTGGAGAAAAGATAGTTTTAGTATGCTAATGTTTTAGAAAAAAGAACTTACTGGAAAAAATAGGATCAAGAGGCACTATATCCCTTTACACTTGGCAATTCATAATTGAATCAGCATGCTCAAAACTCTGAAAGGCCCAGCAATAAATCTGATCTAACTCTAATATTTCATAATCTTTGTTTTTTTGTTTGTTTTTTGGTACCAGGGATTGAACTCAGGTCCTTGTGCTTTCAAGACAGGTGGTGGAATCACTGAGCAAAATCCCCAGCCCTTTCATAATCTTTTTGATCATCAAATTGTCATAACATTACTACTTGGAGTAGTTTCTGGAATGCCTTCCATGGATGCCAACCTCTAGTTATTCTGTGTAAAACTCTCTTCCGTGTGTATAGGCTGGAGCTAGTGATCAGCTTCTAGTTAACAGAACAGAAAGTATGTTATATTAGGTTTCAAGAGACTGTGACTTCCATCTTCTTAGTATTCCCTGTCTTGTCCTTTGACTTTCTCAGACTGAGAAATTTTAGATGAGGCTCCAGAGCAAGGCACTAAGGTTGACAACTGGCCAACACTCAGCAAGAAGCAATGTCCTGTCAGTAACTATATAAAGCAACTTGGTTCTTTGGAACTTGGACATGGGACTATGCTGTGAGAAATCCACTCTAGGAGTGTTGCCAGGGTGTTCTAGGTTATTTCTTACATGTTTTAAATGTGTGGCATAAAGCGCATAATTGGAAAACAGGTTTTCTTTATTGCAATAGTACAGAAATTATGAATTCAACTATCACTAAATTAAAACAACTGAGCTGAGGTTTGCCTTTTGATATCTATGAGTAAGGTTCTACAAAGTATGAAAAAGAAAAGCATAATGTTTGTTTTTTTGGTACCTGGGATAGAACTGGGGCCCTTGCACTTGTGAGCCAGGCGGTGGAACAACTGAGCTAAATCCTGGGGCCAGGCGTAATGTTTTTAGACATGTTGGATATGCACAATCCATATACAGACTCAATGCAAACTAAATTCTATATCTTCTTAATATATAAGCCTATAAGCTTAAGTCTTGATACAACCTCACACTGGTAAAATTATCTGTCATTACAGCTGCTCTCTGTTCTAATAGTTTCCTAATTCAAGCAAGCTTCAAACCATCAAGCTATGTTGCCATGATGAAGATATGATTCCATCCTTTATGGTCTTACTGAGGGGAAGAGTGTGAGGTTGTCTTTAAAGCACCATGGGCTCTGACAGCAGATGATGGGTGCTTAGTGTTAGTCCTATTATCATTAGTTCTTTATCACACTAAATAAATGGATAAATATACAAACAAAAAATAAATATACATCTATCAATGACACACTCCAGTTAATAAAACCGATTTTCTAATAAATATACAGAATGTACAAGTGCAAGTGAGCAGTGTCTCCTTCAAATAAAACACACTGAAAGGCTATACACTCTTCTCCAGATGCTGTCATTGCTTAATTTTTTTCATAATTTCTTTTTGGGTGACCTTTAAAAATATAACCTTTTTCTGGATATTATTATTATTGTTATAGTCTCCAATGGTAATGTCCAATTTTATTATCCATCTCATTCAACACGATTTGCTTGGAATGACCCTTAGTTGTTCAAAAAATAAGACTCAAGCTCATTAGTTGATGACTTGCTATGATGTCAAATCTGACCAAAGTTTTCCCATGCAATGTTTACACACATAAACATGTACACACCCATGAGCACATATTTCTATCTCTCATGTTTTAGTTACAAAGTTGATCTAAAACACGTGAAATTGAAGTTTATTGATGTCAAAAGTTAAGCAAAGCAAAAAATTAAGCAATAATCATATCATTTCATAAATATCAAGTGATTTACTCATGTAAATTCAATAGGGAGTTAGAGCCATAAATTATTTTACATCTGAATGATAATATACAATAAGCTTTGGCAGATTAAATATTACCAACAGAATCCTGTTGTAGCGAGCTACTGCAGAATGTTTACTGCATGAAATTAAACTTACTTGTCTGAAGCAGCAGTGAACAGAAGGTGGGCTTTCAAGTTTACCTCCAAGCACAGATAGAGAACACTGAAAGAAAATGTCATCTAAAGAGATCCAAGTTCATTAAAAAGGAAAATTAGTGGACATTATTTTTTTAATACTGCATGTTTATGGTTTTTGTTTATTTTCTTTCATTTGCCAAAAGTGATTCGGACTGGGTAGAAAGATGGGTGACAGTCTGTAGTACAGAGAATACTGGGAATGGTGTCAGAAGAGTACACCTGACTTTTGCCATGTTTTCCTCTATATCTTAGTTTCAACATCTGTAAAATGAGCTTGTCCTAGTCATTCTAATAGATTGACACCACTCTTTCCTGGAATGTGGAGATGTGTATCTATTGTGGGAGGGGAGGGGATGGGAGAGTGGAGGGGCATTTTGGAATGAACAAAGTCTGGGAGGATGTTTTTGTATTTAGTGGGGGAAGTAGGCAAGATTTCTGCTTGCAACATCCCAAGAATAATATTCAGGATGGGTCCTAGAGTAATGAGGAAGAGCATCAGTGGAGCCAGTAGAAATACACATTTTGCAGTGTGTTATCAGTCCCTCACAACAAACCATCCCACCTCAAGTGCTGTTGCTGCCCCCTTTGAAAAATAAGATATTTGAAGGCACCTAGCTGCTAATGTAACATTTAAATGTTTTATGATGTATGCCTTTGGATTAAATCTGGCACTTGTTAATCCTAGGAATGGTGACTTGTTGATATTTTTCCCAGTTTTCTTCGGCCTTTCACTTGATGTATCTTCTACATGGAAACTCTGTGTTCATTTTTACATAGCTCAATATTATTTATCATAAAAGTGTAGTTTAAAAGCACCTCCAAGGAGAAGCTTGATTGTTCAACCCAACTTTTCCCCATTTTCTATCTATTCCTCAGTTCTTACCACCCCACCCATCTGATTTGTTTTACTTATTTTATTCCAATCTGTATTTCTTCTTATACATGCGCTTTTATGTCTTTTCTATACTTTCCCATTAGAATAAACTTGGGATGAGAGCTGAACTCTGTTCTGTTTTGTTCTGTGCTGCAAAGACTGTTCAAAATGTACACATAAGTGTACAAAAATATGTTGAAAGAGAAAGCCTTCAAAATAAATTTTAGAAGTGAATTCCACTATTTAGATTCATTATTATGGCTAAGTAAATGGCATTGAGGTAGATATTGAGAATAAAATAGCCAAAAAGTATTAATTAGCATTTTACTCAAGGAAATAGTATAGTTTAGTTATTGTCAGACATTGATTAAATAATTACACCCATTAATATAACAATTAATTCTAAAACGTTATCACGGAGAAGCATTTCCTAAAGTGCTAGGGGCCTGGGGGCCCTTGAGCCAGATAGAGTGATATAGAATGATGTGAGACACAAATAATTAAAAGGAGAGAGAGAAAGGAAAGAATGTGTGAAAAGGTTCTGTAACCTGAAAAAGATTCAGCTGAATCCTGGAGAAAAGCCAGCCAAGCAGTTGTAGAAAGAGGGTAAGGAAAAACTACTGGTAAAGCTGGATTTGAGAAGTAGAGACGAGCTAGACAATGAACGGCGGTGAAAAACACACCTACAAGTTTTGTCTTCACCTTAAGATCAATGGAGAGCCATTCAATAATTTTGAGCAGCGGGGAAAAGTTAGGGTGGGTGGTATAATCAGATTCCTGAGGGAACAGGACACAGTGGTTGATGATGGATGAGTTGGGAGACTGTTAGTGTCATGTAGAACATAGCTTCAGTTTGCCTGGTGTTGATATAGATGGAAAAAAAGTCAAGAATTTGAAGAGGTATTTAAGGGACACACTGCAGGAGGATACACTGCTGGAAATAGATGAAATATAGAAGGTAAGAAAGAAAAGAGATAAAGATATTGGAGACAGGGGAGAGGGAGAGAGGAAGGAAGAGGGAGGAAGGGGGAAGAAAGGAAGGAGGAAGAGCAGCAGACTGAGGATAGTGATGGATGCTGCAATACAAATGAACTTGATTTGGTGTGTATTAGTTTGGGTGCCCTTGAGACCTCCAAAGTCTGCATTGAGGAGCCTATTACAGGGAGTTCAGAATAGCAACCTGGCCAGAGAAATGTACTTGCAGATAATTAAATCCACAGGAAAGAATGGCATGGCTTGGGATTGTGTAGATCAGCTGTTACAGAAGAAATAGCTTAGAAATCTGAAAGGAAAGCTCAAGGGACATAGTCCTAGAGGAAGATCTGAGACAACCAGGGGCCAGTGTGACTTCCAAGGCCTGATGTGTAGACTGCACTACCAGTATAGGGACACCAGAGTATCGTCAGAAATATTTTCTTAGTTCACAGTTTTGTTAACAACTCATCTTTTCAGTATTCATCTCCTCTTAAGAGTATAAGATGATATGGTTGGGAAAAGCAGTGCATATACAGGAATTAAAGTAAACCTGAGGCAATTCACTTTCTTACAGACTTAGTAACATATTAAGAATCCCACACTTCTTATTGCTCTTGTTCTTTTCAGAACTGTTTGATATTATTGAGTAAAAGACTGTATTTGCAGTATCTGTACTAATTATTGGTCGATCACCTCTTGGCAACAAAATGAGCGCTTGCACTTGCTGTGCAATATTGGGTTGGATTTCTCAGCAGCTCTCTTTTGCAACAGGCACGATACTAAATTATATCAGCAGAGGGCAGTGGAAGGGCATGGCAGAAGGGTCTTTAATTGCTGTTCTTCTGGCTTCCGTTTCTGTACTGACTACTCCTTCCTTCTTCAGGGTCCCCAGTGGTGCAGCCTGGTGGCAACCAGTGGTGTGAACATTACCTCAGCCAGCTCAGGGCCTCTGCTCCAGCCCAGCAGAATACAGAATGAACCAACCAAGCCACATCACTGATCCCAAACATCCATTTTTGAGAATCACGAGAAAATAAGCTTCAGTTGTATAAGTCACTCAGCTTGTGATACTATGTTATGTTAGGTCCAGGAAACACATAGTGTAGGTCTAATTATGACCTGAGAGTCTGAATCCTATCACCCCCAGAAAATACTGATGTTAGTGTTCTCTGGAAGACACTTTGAAAAGTATGGAGCTAGTATATATAACAGATGCACCGTACCTTCTACACCTGCTTCTTACAGTACTAGATAAAGGAACCAGCCTCTTAGCCAGGCCAGTAACCCAGAATCTGTGCAACTGGACTCAAAATAATAGCACTCACAAGTGCTATATGAGAGTAGAGGAAGAAATTACTCGTTAAAAGAAAGAATGCAGCTCAAACAAGTTCATCTATAAGTTCAAATTAAGAGGAAAAATCAAGTTAGTTGGGATGGGGATGAAAAATTTCACATTTTGGTGTAGTCAGGTCACTTTAGTGCACAAGGAGGAGGAGATACCAACGTTAGGGGACCTTGAGTAGCTTTAAACCGTGAAATGCCTCTCAGCACAATCTCTGTGACACTTGATCCTACAATGCCAACTTGTTTAGTTTCTCATTTCCTGCTTCATATGTACCCAAATCATATCTTCCCTTCTATTTCCTTCATTATCTGTAAATAAAATGTTCTATTAGAATACACAGAAGAATTCTACTAAAATTGAATACATTTGTTCCCAACTATGGGAGCCTTCCAGCAGAGTTGCTAAATTGTCTCTTATGAGTGTGACTTTCTTTTATCGTTTTCATGAATTTTACAAAGGCAGATGTCCTCTTAGGCGGAGATGGTGTTTCCCAGATCTGCCACAGCTAAGTGTGCCCAAGGTTGAAGCAATGGAATGCATGTTGAGGTGATGCGTGTGATTTCGGCATGGTGGCCATAGAGACAAAGCTTCCCCAAGGCACCCTTTCCCCATTATTACAACCTGGGAACGAACAAGAGCAATAACTGCAGGACTCACGAGTGGAAGCACTGCGGAGGAAGGTAAGTTGGATCTCCTAGGTGATGCCCCTCAAGTATAGATGTCTTTTTTTGCCCTAGGTTGTGTACTTACTTTTGGGTTGTCAGATAGATAGAGATAGATAGATAGATAGATAGATAGATAGATAGATAGATAGATAGACAGACAGATAGAGAGAGATCTATATAACTCTATACATTTTAACATGAACCCTAGCTAGTACACTTTCCAAAGATATTTTCACCAATGCTTTACTTTTGTAAGACTTACTGTTCCTTTCACCTTCTAAGCCTTGGTTTGGAAGCTTCATTCTGCTTTGTTTGAGGTTTATAGGACTTCACAGTGATAAGGCATCTACGAATGCAAATACCAAAAATTCAGCAGCCTCCTGCTTAGTCAGAGTTATAGAGCAATATTCAGCCATTACATCAGGGCTAAGGACATAGTCTTCCACCAAGCACAGTAACTCTTGAGCTGAAATGTCTTCATTTAGAACCACAATTTTCCATCCATGTATATATACAGGATTAAACCCCAGATCAGCCATGCATTTAGGCACATGCAAGTACTAGATGACTGAGGAGAAGTTGAAATAATAACTTAGAAATCTCTCCCACTAAGGAGTTAGTAAACAGTCCACATCTTATGATGTTTCAATTTAAAGTGTTTTTATTCTAATATGAGGTGAACATGATAGGCATTAAAACATAATACATACTTTGAATTTTTATCTTTTTGGGCTAGTGATATTCAGTAACATACTGTCTAAGGATGCTGAACACCGACAGGGAGTCAGCTCCCATTCACCCACAAGATCATGAAGGTACAAAACTGACATTCAACAGTGTACAGTTGCTAAGCAATGATGTTCTATGAATGATCTGGGTGTATTAAGTGCATTTTCTGCTAAACAATATTTTAAGCTTATACTTTGGTTATTGGGATATAACTCACTCTAAGTCAAGGAGCACCTGTATGTATAAGCAGATCTATTTTATTTTCTCTTAAATTCTTTAATTGGAACATTTTAGGTATACAATACCCTTACATTCATCACTGGGAACTTGTACCTTTACATGATGTATCTTGGTTCTTAATTTTCCTCATCCCCAGCCCTGCCTTCAACCTCTGTGCCCCTCTCTATTTTCAAAGGCTTTGTTTCCATTTATTTCTTATCTCAATTTTTTTTCATTTCCCTTCTTTCCTTTCCCCTACCCCTCCCACTTTCCCTACCCCTTTGGACCTTTTCTTACTATTTCACATTATACAGCCGGGTCTTATACCAAATAATAAATTATCCTGGGAACAATTCCCATGAATTCACAGCAACCAGCTAGAACACCTGCTCTTATTCTCCCCTATTTGAGAAAATATCACTGGCCCATTTTATAGAGAAGAAAACTGATAAACTGAAAGGCTAAATTCTTTAGTGTATAGAGCAGTTAAACACAGACGCAGCCTCAGGATAGCACTCTATCCACCCAACAGATCTTTCTTCACCATTTACTTATTTGATCATGTCATGTAATTTCATTTCTTCTTGCAATATATTCATATAATCAATAAATACACATGTGGCTGGCCTGATAATGAATATAAAATGAGCCAATGGCAAGCAAAGCATTTCAGATACTAGATAATTTATCATTTAGTTTTTCTTTCATGAGACATGCATGTATTTTCTAAATACTTAGTTTGTATAGCCCTAAATACTGTACCTAGGATAGGGTATTGAACAAAGGGCTTAAAGCCTTGCAGTAAAACACTAAGCGTGGGATATCATGAGGCAGAATTAACCTCACCAGACTAAAGTTAATCCTGCCTCAGCTTACCAGAAGTTACTTATTGCCACTGGTTAAGAAAGATAAATTCCGATGGCTAAATTCAATCCACAAATCATTTCTACCATTTCCATGCGAAAAAGTTAAACCAGCTAGGTTACATAGAGAAGAAGATACAGGAAAAGACAGAAATATGAATGGGTTTCTCCTCACAAATGCTCAAAGTGCTTGGCCTTCTGATGGCAGACTAGCTCTTATTTTGAAATATGAAGGACATACCCATCACACACACACACACACACACACACACACTCACAACTGAACAGAGTTGGAAAATATATCACAAGAAGGAAAATAGAATCCATTCATTTATTTAGCACAGAAAATGTTAATGGGAAGGTTAAAGGAGAACTGTTATTTTTAAATGAATTGGCCTCCTTGAGAAAGGGAAATAATTATTTATTGAGTTCTTGCTACCTCCAGGCATTGTGCCAGTGCCTTTCACGTGGTTACATGTTTCCTTTTTACTCCTCTTCAACACTGCAGGCTCACTATGACTCACAGATAAAGAAGCTGAGTTTTGGAAAGATCATGAATGTCACCTAAAGTTACACAAGTGGCACATGGCAGAACCAGGTGTACACAACATGTCTACTTCTCACCAAAACCCATGTATTTTAAAATATGAAAAAATGAAAAAAATGGAAATAAAGTGTTTGAAAATAAGGAAAGGAGGAAGGGGTGAAGGGAGGGCAGGGACAAGGGGAAAAAATGAGAACCAAGACCTGTTATGTAAAGGTACAAGATCCCAATGATAAATGTAACTGTACTATATACCTAAAATGTACCAATAAACTCAGTGAGAGAGAAAAAAAAAGATAGTGTATAAGCTGGACAAGAGGAATAGGTTGGCTTGGTCTATCACATAGAATGGTGAATACAATTGGAAATAATGTATTTTCGAAAATAACTCCAAGACTTCAAATGTTTTAAGCACAATGAAATGAGAACTATTTGAGATCACAAGCATAATGATTAGCCTAATTTGATCATTTCATGATGTGTATATACATGTATTAAAATGCCCTATTGTACTCTAAAACAAACCCCGTGTATTTTATACTACATTATACCTCTATATATGACTGCATGCAAGAGCAGAGAGAGCTCACAGCTTCCAGGAGAAGAAACCAGTGAGCTTAACCCAGAGACTGGACTCCTGCTGAGTAAAGGGTGAGAGTTAGCAGAAAGTCTGGAGGCGTTCATTATGCTGGCTCCTTCCACCACAAAACGGATTCACAAAAATGCACCCTTGGGCGCATGGCTGACACAGGGACAGACACAGGCTGGAGTGTAATAATTTAATGGTCATGCAAAGAGGGAATGTGAGAAACCTAACGCTATAGTCAAAATATTTAAATAGTATAAATAAAAAAAAACTCTTCTCATGTCTACTGTACATTCATATCACCTAAGTAAGTCTAAAAATACACATACTGGATCCCACCTTGAGAGAATATGATGTAATTGGTACAGAGAGAGAGGTTGGGAATGGGAGATTTCATGATACAATAAAATATATTAGTGTGCAACAAGAGTTGCAGACCTTTATGGATTGGATAATTGAATGCATGTTACAGCTTGGGAACAACTCACTGTACCCCGAACTTCTATCTGCAGAACTCTGAGGATCACTCAGCAGTGAGAGTGAGACTGTTAGGATGATGATTAGAAGAAGGAGGGGAAGAGGAGGCCCTGGCTGCATGGGAGACACAGGGCCAGAAAGTGAGTGTGATCACTAAGGATGTTCTCACCTATCATTACTCCAGGATTTTCTGTGGAAGATTGGGGGCAGAATTAATCTATTTGCTTTTTTCTTGTTTTGTGCCCTTTTAGTGCTTCACATTAGTGTGTGTTGGCTGTACATGGAGCTGGCGTTAATCACAAGGACAAAGTACTTCCATGGAATACAGCCTGTTTCTTTAAATCCCCTTACTCTTTCCACCCACCTTTCTGTCTGTAAATCCCCTCTGCCCATTTTCATCGTGACTGCATGAATTATTAGCTCATGTTTATGACATGTAATATTTACACTTACTGCAGTTGTTAGGTTTCTGTGTGTGTGGCAGATCTTAGTTCTTACTTTCCCTTCCCTTCCCTTTACCCCCTGAGCTTCCTGGAAGCCTTCTCATTTGTAAGAGTTCTGTCCCCTTATTTCCTTCTATCTAGGCAAATCATACCATGCTCCTGGTCCAAGGCACCAGCTTTTTATTTTTTTGTCATCAGGGTTAGATAGGATGTTGGTAAAGACTAAAAAATGGAAAATATATTTTAGAAATATGAGTATATTAATACACACTGATTAAACACTTTCCCCGCAAAAAAGCACAGAGCCCTGCTTTATCTCTATCATATAATAAAATACAACTGGCCAAAGGCCTTACTAGAAATTCTAGTTAAAACCCCTTTTTAGCTATTTTCTTTCTAGGCATGTTCCCCTTTCCTAATAGCTGAATGCAAAACCCAAGCTAAATGCATTAGAAAAACTGTGTGAAACAGATTCTATGCATTACTCATTGCCAATCATCATACTCAAGAAAAATTACACATATGGCCAGAGAAAGATATTTCCCTCCACATATCTCTTATGCTGACACCTTAAACAGATATTTTGCTTAAGCAAACTTTGTTCAGAACAATGATCTTTAAAACTAGGTATATACCTCTCAGGTCCACATCCAAGGACAGTTAAAGGGGGCTGGAGATGTAGCTCAGTAGCATAGTGCCTGCCTGGCAAGTGCAAGGTCCTGAGTTTAATTACCAGTAGCCGCCCCCCAACACAGAATGCATATGTGAATAGATCATGCAAAAGATTCATTACACTGAATAATAGTTACATAGACCTAATGGCTTTGGTACTTCTGAATTCAGAGAATCTCAACAGGGTGAGGGAGTATCCTGTTTGATACCAGGTTATATCCTTCAAGGATATGCAGAAAGCATAAAAGGAATATACCTTGAATAGCTATTAATGGAAGCTCTGGGGTTTCCTGGGAAACAATATTTTATATTTATTTCTTCAGTGCTTAATGATATTTTTACTGTCAAGAAAGGAAGTAATAACACTTATATTAGCTAAGAGGGGCCTTGCTTTGTAAGGGGGAACACTATTATGAAAAGACACAGTATGCATTCTTTGGCAATTTAAGAGGATAAATAAAGGCAGTAAAAATGTGGAAGTGTTTCTTCTTATAACTTTTTTTTTTCTTTTTTGGTACTGGGAATCAAACTCAGGGCCTCCCACCTACCAGGCAGGCATTGTGTCACTGGGCTACATCCCCAGCCCTATTATTTTTAGCACATTGATGAAAGTTAGGATGGAATATGACCATGACTCCACATGAGTTAGTGGACTACTTTCAATAATGTATTTTGAAACCTGTTGATCAAATAGTAACATTATACATTTAGTTCATTTACAATTCCTATTTTACTCTCTGTTTTATATTTTTAAGCTTTTAATGTATACTATATTCATTTATACTTTGATTAAAATATTTGGGGCCAGGGATTTAGCTCAGTGGTTCTGCTGGCTTCCTTGCAAGTGCAAAGATCCGAGTTTGATCCCTGGTACCACACACATCAAAAAAAAGATTAAAATATTTGGATTTCATCTTAGAAATGATCTGGTGTTGTCATGCAAACAAGTACTCAAGAGAATATAAATTTGAGGTCAGCCTGGGCTACATAGCGAGCTCAAGAATGGCCAGGACTAAATAGCAAAACCCTGTCTCAAAAACAAAACAATCTTAAAAAATGTGTGAGACAGATTTCTACTTTTAGGAAAATAAAGCCCACGTACTTTTCCCTATTCCTCTACTTACTACTAGAATTTGCAAATATTATGTATGAAACAAATGCAAGACTCTGAAAGGAAAAAAGGAGGAAGACTACTGGGGGCTATATATTAATTCAGTTGTGAAAAGATAGTGCTGAGCTTTCTTATGGTCTCATATTTCAGATATGAAGCTCAATAAGCTGAACTGAGATACATCAATGGCAAAAATCCAAAAGATCCCATGTAAAGGAAAACAAAATAGCTTTTTAATTCTGACCCCAAATATATGGGTTTTCCACAACAAGCATTCAGTTCTTTAGGCACCAATTGGGTGTTTTATAATTCAATTAGAATATTAACTATGCAGAGTTAGCAAGTGAAGAGATCAGTCCTTCCCAGGATGCAGGTTGTGACTTGTACTTCTGAGGTACTTGCAAACTCTTCTTTTGGTTTGATAATTGGAAATCAGAAAAATGTTTACCTGATCTTACTGGTTTATTAGAAAGGACACAACTCAAGAACAGCCAAACAGAAGAGATAAATAGGCTAAAATGTGGGAATAGAGCACTCTCTCCACATGTATCACCATCCCTCACTAACATGAATTCACCTATCCAGAAGCTCTCAGGACCTCACCCCTTGGAGTATGGTAGGGGATTCACAGAAGAGGCATGGTTGATTAAATCATTCGCCTTTGATGATTAACTCAGTCTTGCATCCTGCTTCACCCACTGCAGTGTGGGCAGAGCAAACTAAAAGTTCCACCCTTCTAATCCTAAAGTTGGTTCCTCCGTACTGGGTGTGGCAGAAAGGGGTTCATGAGTAACAAAGAATGTTCCTCTCATTCCTATTACTCAGTAAATTCCAGGCATTTTAGAAACTCAATGCTAGAAACTAGGGATAAAGATCAAATATATTTCTTATAAAATTACAATATCACAAAATCAAATTGTGTTGTCTCTAGCCAAAGGGCCAAAAGCGGGGAATCAACTAATACAGGAAATTTTTAGATAATAATCACTTTAGGACATGAGGTGTAGCTCAGTGGTGCAGTACCTGCCTGGTAAGTGCAAGGTCCTGAGTTTGATCCCCAGCACATCCTCCTCCTCCTCATCACCATCATTCATCATCACCATGGTCACTTTAACTAAGTCAACCTTATAAAAACACAAAAAGCACAACCACCAACAATAAAATCTTGCTCTCGCCTCATCTAGCCCAGAAAAGGTCAAGTGGGGCATCAGAGATTTCCACTCTATGAAACTGAAATAAGGTGTCCCAACACCTAATCTGGGGTAGCAAAAGAGAAGGCCAAGACAGGATCTCGATATACACCAATGGGCATGGCTGTAAAACAGCAACCCGGGTGATACTTACAGAGATAGAAATCTATATCTCATCATCTAGAGCTCACCTGTCACCCCAGCACCAGGGTGGCTGAGGCAGAAGGAGTGCTGTGAGTTCCAGGTCAGTCTGAGCTACTTAGTGAGTTCAAAACCAGCCTGGAATGCATTTTGAGAACCTGTCAGTAAAAAATTCAAAAAAATAAAAAAAGAAAGAGATCTATGTCTTGACTGGATCAGTGGTGACATACTGGTTGGGATATTGTACTACAGCTTTACAGAATGTAACCAGTGTGGAGAAAGAATGTACAGAGCTCTTCATACTATTCTTACACATGAAATTCATATGAACTGACCATTATCTCAAAATTTAAAAAAATGAAATCAGTGTGTCAGACAGCACATGGTATTTCAAGACACTTTCAGTGGGTGTTGTTTGAGTCCAAATGTTTGAAAACCACTGATCCTGAAGATTGATGTGCAGAAGGAGTGGAAGACCCAGGGGCATCCTTGCTCTCTGATGATCTCTTTGGTTCATAATTAATGCTGTGGAAGGGACTATTTCTGACATTTCTATTCTACAGCATCACAACTAAAATGATGTCCAGTGAAGAGGTTGAATGTTTAAATGAAAAAAGGTTTCTTTTTACACAATTGATGGATCAATTTTATATTCACAGCTTCATGAGAGATTCAGCCAGCTACATGGCATAAGAAGAAAAAAATACTGATGATAAGGGAATTTGAATCTGATTAATTTAAAAGACACTGTTAAGGGTTGAGGATTTTAGCGCAGTGGTTCTGCTGTCTGCCTCCAAAGTGCAAGATCCTGAGTTTGACTCCCATGGGGGCTGGGGAAAGGCTGTTAAACTTTCAGCTCTCTGCCTTATCTCCAGCTAGGGAAGGCTGCCCTTAGCAGAGGTGAGCTCAGCCTCTTTGTTGTCCACCCAGAGCTGTGGGCAGCTGCAAAACTGAGGTGCGGAGCGCCAGGTAAGTGCAGAAACCTGCATCTGTGGACGCAAATGCGTTGAGTAAGAGCAAATGTCACAGACATTTGTACCATGCCTTTCTGAATGTATCTATTTCTCCCTTTGGTTGCATCAATCATTCTCAGATACAGCAGGTGTTAGCAAATTAGAATAACTACATTCTCTTAGCCTGATTCCAGCAGCATACATAGCACCAGAACAGCTGAGAAAAAATAGAAACCATTCATTTGTCCAAGCTCCACTTGATATAGTTTTGATAAACAAGCAAAAACTGGTCAGAAAATTTCACTGGACTGATGACATTCAGTGCAACACACAGGCATATTTAACAGCCAGTTAAATGGGATTTCTCCAGTTTCCCTGCAGTACTATTTAAGCCCCAATGTTGAGAATAAAGGAATTAAATTCTGCGGGGTAGAAGTTCAAGGTCCTATGGGACTACTAGAACAGACCCCTTCTTGTGTGTCATACTGAGAATTGCCAAAGAAATCTCCCTCATGGTAGCTGTGCCTCTGCTTTCCTGCTCAGTGTAACTGGCAGAGTGGTGTGAAATGAGAGGGCCATTTCTAACTTGGCAGTGTTTATTAAAATCGGCTTTTTGTTTTACCCTTTCTGATGGAGGATAAAAGAACATTTTTTCTTACTAACTCCCTCTACAAACAAGAGGATAATCTTGGAAGATTGAGGGAATCTGCAATAAGGAAAGGAAAGGAAAACTTCACATCGTATTCCTCTTTGCTGCATATGTTCTAAATCCATGGATGAGTGAGAAAACTAGAATTGTCAACAGAGGAAGTGATGGGGATAAAGCACCAATCTTCCTTCTCCCTTCTTTTAGATCCTGTATTTTTTTCTCATTGAGTTTATTGGTACATTTTAGGTATACAGTACAGTTATATTCATCATTGGACTCTTGCACCTTTACATGACAGGTCTTGGTTCTCATTTTTTCCCCATACCTCTGCCCTCTCTTCACCCCCTCCACTCTCCCCTATTTACAAAAACTTTATTTCCCTTTTTTCAGTTTCTCATATTAGATCCTGTATTTTGAGAAAAAGAAAAAAAAGCAGGGACATCACATTCTGCATGTATTCAATGGGCTGAGAAGGCAATTTGGGGGTTCTCAGTGTTCCCAAAAGGGGTGTTGTCTGAGAAATAAGAGGAGTGTTACTAAGTGTAGGGTGTGGCCAAAGGGAGCACCACAACTAAATAGCTGTTCACAGTTTGTACCTCATCAATGGTGCTTGTAACACCCAACACCTATTGGTGGTTTCTCTGTAGATAACAACCTGGAAAGTAACCATTGAAAACCAGAATGAAATCCAGCCAGTTCAGTGAGGAAACCCCCGTCGGTTTCTTCTCAATTTTTCCAGCCTATGTACAACAAATTAAAAAGGTATACGTCAGCACTAATCCAGCTGCCCTTCTCTCAAGCTCAGACTGCTGTACAGAGCACCAGCTCAAACACAAGAGAAACTGTTAGCTCCGAATCATGGATCAGACCCCTAGAAACACAAATCTGTATTTCAAATAAATGAAAATAACTGAAAAATGATAGATTCTGGACAAGTTTTATTAGATCAGGCATGGCAAGGGAAGAAAGGGGATTCATCACAGCTCTTTTTAGACAGCTATCAGAAAAACTGCAGCTGTCATATTTACATCCTGACTTGTTGAACACCTTAAGTTGTACTGGCAACACAATTTCTACATGGGATTCACAGTAAATTTTGAATGGTTGGCTGCAGGTGCAAGAGTAAATCTCTTCTGGAGTAAGAGAGAGACAGTTTTTCAGAGGGTATGCATTGGAATGGAGTTCAGAGCCTTAAAACTCAGTGTGGTCCCAGAACTGGTAGCACCACATTATCTTGGGGCAGAATTTTAGCCTCACCCCACATCTCCTGAATCATAATCTGTATTTATAAGAAGTCAGGAAAATTCTATGAATGGTAACATTTGGCCAGTAGTAACCTAGAGCAGTAAGGGTATGAGAGTTGTGAAGAAGCTCCTTGGCAGACAGGGATAGGGAAAGTTCCAGAAGCTTAAGGGAGATCATCTCTTTTGACAGTCAAGAAATGCTTTGAGGAAACAGTAGATGTGAAAAGAATGGCTATCTAGCCTTGGATTTGGATTTGGGTGGACAGAAATATACATCTCATATGACGTCCCTTTTAATTTCAAGAGGGTCATTCTTATGACACAGGGAGGCAGAGCTACAGCAGATGGCTAGATGACAAGGATACACATTTCAAGAGCAGGTTGTCATGCAATGACAATGAAGGCAGACTTCTTTCCAGTATACATCGGATCTCCTTGCTATCACATTTTCTAAGCTCACTTCCATTGAATTTAAAAATCTGTCCTTCCCAGGTCACCATTTAAAGAAAGCAAAGTCACTGACAATCAGCTAGTGGAGGGATGCCCCAAGAAATAATACCAACTGGATAAATTTGTAGCAAGAATTTTAGTTCTCATCAAATATTCCACTTGTTTTTCTGTGTTTCCTAACTTTAACTGAGGTTGACTCTGATAATGCGGTGAGGTCCAGTCAGTGGATTATGGGTGCAGGTGACTTCTCTTTCTTCTGGGATGAGGCATTAGGGAGTGGTAGACCAAGTCTCCACCTCCCTTGTGCTCAGCCACACTGTCCTAACTTCAAATCCGCGACACACCAGGGTTTATCAATCAATTTTAAGAAACTGAACATTTGCATAGATAAGAAAATATAGCTTTCCTACATGAAGCCTCATATTCATAAGACTTTCAGGAATGTGAACAAAAAGGCATTGTTCTCACTATTTGCTTTGGAAAGTATGTCATTTTCCCACCAAACACTGTTTATAAAAACATGTGATGGATCTAGCTTTATTTTTAAATGAAATAATATTTATTTTAAAATTAGGTGTTTTTTGTTTGTTTGTTTGTTTGTTTTGGGGGGAGATACCCTGATCGAACTTGGGACCTTGAATTTGAAAGGCAGGTGGTAGAACCACTGAGCTAAATTCCCAGCTCTAAAATTAGTTATAATGTATAATAAAATCAGTACCTATAGCCATAACCCATACAAAGTCTTTAGAGCTCTTCCTTTTATTTGTTTTTTTTTTTTCTCCTTAAGGATTTGAAGTAGTCTAGGAAATTAAAAAGTTCAAAAATGACAGGTAAAGTGGAGGCTCTGCCTGCCTGGAGATTGCCGCTAATGTGGGGCAGTGACACCCCAAGATCTAGTCCTCAGTGCTCCCCCTTACCAAAACTCAGGAGTGAGAAACAACTCTTCATGGTACCAAACCCCTGGGATTACACATTAGTTACTACATAATCACATCTATACTGACAGGCACAGAATACCCTTGGAGTCCTAAAAAAATTTAAGTGACCAAAGGAGCTTAATAGAATATAACTTTCTATCCTTAGAAATTTGCTTTAATGTCACACATTTTCAAGCTCCCCACTCCTCATAATCACACGCAATGCTCAGAATATATTTCCTAGCTCAGCTTCTTCCTAGAACTTGGCTCCAGGCACTGTGGAAACCTATACCATGATAAAATATCTTCCCTTTAGCAGTAGCTTTTCAGAAAACATCATCTCATTCTTCACAGCATCACCTGAAAATATCTGTTCTAATTAAAACAACGAGCGATTCACCCTTCCCATAGCTAGAGGCCCTTCAGAGATTCTACTTTATAACCTTCTGAAATATGAACAGGAAAAAAAATGCTTAATAGCCAAAAAGCCATGTACTTCCTCTAGGAAAAAAAAATCAACAAACCAAATAAACCACAGAACTAAATGTGGGTGGCAGTGACTAAACAACAATAATTATAATAGCAAATTTCAGAGTCATAGCTAATAGTTACCAAGCACCAATGTTGTGCCAGGCCCAATTTTAGGCCTTTATCTGTTTAAATATTTCTACAGTTCTATGGGGCAGACACTAATATCTTTTCCATGTTACAGAAGAGGAACCTCAAGTCCAGGGTGGGTAAGTAACTTACGCAAGATTGCAGAATTGGGCAAAGTGATGAGTCAGGACATACATTTCTGCTTTTTGCCAGAGAGTTGGCTCAATGGCACAGCGCCTGCTGACAAGCACAAGGTCCTGAGTTTGATCCCCGGTACAAAAAACAAAACAAAACAAATGAAACAAAATAAACTTCTGCCGCTCTTCTTATACTACATTCACCCTCTAAATTTCAGGAAAATATGATGAAATTTGAATATGATAGGCCTTCTACTCATTCATGAAGTGCTCCTTACATCCTAGCCAACACCTCAAAATGATTCAGTCCTTTCAGAAGCAGAAGGGAGACGGCTGCTGCAAGCTTTTAAAAATGGGTTAAGCCAGGTGTGGTGGTACATAGCTGTGATACCAGCACTTTGGGAGGAGAGACTGGAGGACTGCAAGTTATAGCTCACTCTGGGCAACTTAGTGAAGTACTGCTAGTAAATAAGCAAATAGGGCTAGGGATGTAACTTAGTACAAAGGCCCTGGGTTTAAATTTCAGTACCAACAACATGAAAGAAAGAAAGAGAGAAAAAGAGAAAGGAAGGAAGGAAGGGGAAAGAAGGAAGGAAGGGCAAGCTATATCCTTCTCTATGTCTCCAACT
Source organism: Fukomys damarensis (assembly GCF_012274545.1). Classification (NCBI taxonomy): domain Eukaryota; kingdom Metazoa; phylum Chordata; class Mammalia; order Rodentia; family Bathyergidae; genus Fukomys; species Fukomys damarensis. Next base: position 54,996,776 of record NW_022900914.1, on the reverse strand, counting down.
TTATTGGTTCTTTTTACCCTTGGTATGAAAGTACACTCATTGTGCACGTTGTGCTAATTAGCTGGTCCACAGAAATAGAGGAAACTGAGAAGGAAGTTAGTCTGATGAACAGGGTAAACAGGCAGGTACAATTCTAAGGAAGGGCCAGATCCTTCCATCCTGATTAGGCCAACACCTGGACCACCAAGGCTCCTCTTTAAGCACCACTGGACACATTTGTCTGAGCATGAAACATTACCTGGAATGGTAACACTGCAGGAGCGACTGCTTTGTCTAATTAAAACAATGGAATACCTTGTCTTAGCCCTAAAGACATGGTACTCAGGCAAGGATGGATGGCAAGTATGGAGAAAGGCCAAGAGCAGAAAGTAGTCCCTGGAAGAAGTCAGACCCTTCAGTGAGCCCCTGTTGAAACTATAGACTGAGACACAACACTTTCTGCCTTAAGCAGTCAGCAACTTAGAACTGAAACACAAAAGAAAAGAAACACGGGAAGTGGTGTGTTTCCTAGCCAGAAGTATCAGAGGAATGCTTCAGTGGACACCAGTGGCTTGGCTGCTAAATTCAGCATGGATCTTGCTGGAAATTTCACCACAATGATCTGAGAGAGCAGAGAGAAAGGTCAGAGTCCCAAATAGTTATCAAAATGGCTGGTTTTGGAAACACAGCTCAGATCCTCTGGGGACTTCTAAAGCTATTTGGAAAGAACATTTGAGGGTAGAGTTCTTAAAGGAAAGGTGAAGGAAAACAAGGTAAATGTAGTCATTATGATTTATTGTTACACAGTTCAGAAGAGTCATGCCCTAAGATTTCTAAACTCCAGGGAACATGTAAGTAAGATTTGGGCTGAGACTTGGGTAGATACAAATTTCTCAACTTACTGCCCACCAATATTTTGAGAAGAAAAACAAAAAATATTATGATTGTTTCAGTGGGAAAATTTTTTTCTATATTTTATTTTTTAAAAGTACAATAAAAGTAAGGTTGTGACGTTATATTCATTTGCATTCCTTTTATATCCCTTGTCTCTTTTTGGTAACTTTTGATGTGCTGACTGGGTAGACAGCTGTAGAATATTAAATGCTTTATTGCTAAAGATTTGGGGCTTTTAATAATGAAAAGCACTGTGAATGGAAAACTTTGAAACATTTTTTTCTTCATCAAACATTTATGGAATCCCACAGCTTTGCATCGCAGGACATGCTTGGGGGTTCGTGTAATTATAATGAGAGCTGGCCCTGGATCTGAAATACTTGTATTAGCAACGTGAGATGCACATACATACCCACATAAACCTGCACACACAGGGTCATTCGTGCATGTTCATGCCTGTGTTCACAGCCTTATTCATGAAAGGCCATAGAACAAAACCTCGGGAAGTCTCAATTCTCTGTACAAGCTTATACCGGCTTTATGTCGCCCTCTCAGTGGTCTTGGGTATCCACTGAAAGACTCATGACTATGCAGTTTTAAAGACATTCTGGAGATCAACTAGTCTTCATTAATCTTAGTAACCTCAGTGTCGAAAAATAAAAATAATATACTCGGATTCTTTTGACCAATTGCTCATTGCTTTTCGATGTGCTCTACCTGGTATGCCTCTCCCCCTAACTGCATAGCTTGTATTTTCCAGGGAGGGAGACATACATGTGGTCACAATGCCATCTGGCCCAGCACCCAGGCACTTGCCCATGCCCAGGATTTATCAGGAATAAAAGATAGAGCAAGGAGATGTGACACTGTGGTGCCAGCAGCATCTTCAGTCCTCCTGAAGGTAAGAGCAACACAACACTAGTAGGAGCAGCAGGAGTGAAGTTGGCAAGACAGGATGCAGCACTGGCAGCAGCAACTGATGAGCTCAGACATCAAGTACAACTACCTTTGCCAAAGTATCAGGTACTGCCAGCCATTACGCAAAAATTGGGACGATTGAGAATCACAGGGGCATTGGTGAAGCTCAGCCAATGGTGGTGGTGCATGCCATGCATGGTGGTAGCACAGATATCACTTTGGCATTAGCTACGATCACAGTGATACCAAGCAAGAAGTAAAACAGTGTCAGAGACCTTGTGTTCCAAGATGAATATTTTCTAGAGTATATATAGGAAACATCAAGGAATGCTGAGAAGAATTTGGAAAGCAACTTGTGGGCCACTACTGGAGTTCTGAAGAATGATGTGCTGGTGGAGACGATCTATTTTATGCAGTGACAAGGGGCTCATTAATGCTAGAATTCCTGGTCCAAAGCTGTTGACTACACTACACCAGGCTCAAAAGAAATTATGTCCATGCATTTAGCAAAATGAATTTCATTTCTGGATATGCCTAGATTTTATGTGAACTTGAATCCAAACAGATAAGATGTGGGGACACAAATTTTAATATTACAGTTGTAGGGAATGAAAGACAGCATGTTGGCTGCGAGTGAAAATATATGTAGACCCAGTAGGAAAATGTGTGGCTTCTGGGAAGCTGGAAGGCATAGAGAGTAGGAGAAAAATTCCCAGCTAGGAGATGGGGGCTGGGAAGATGAGAGTGGAAGGGAGAGTAAAGTGGGCCCTGAGAGGAATGGCCCATCTCACTTTGCTGTTGCCCAGGGATGGCACTCTGGAGTCTAGGCAGCGAACTGTGTGGGAGGCAGGCTGAGCTTCCAGCCTTGCCTTTAGGAGAAAGCAGTGGGAGACTGGCTCCCTCGGTACATCAGGCAGACTACCTGCTTGCCATCACACTGAACATTAAAGAATAAATGGTTCCGTGATCTGCATGAAAATGAAAGGATGGTGGATTTTTCCAAGGTGAATAAAAATGTACTGTGTCAGTGTAAATATCCTTTCTCTGAAGGCATACAGGGAAAACAAGTGAAGTTTTTGTTTCTCTGTTGTATTCTCCTTTAAGTAGGCAATTACAGGGTACAATGTTCTGAACCAACACCAATGTTCATTTAAATGCAATGATCATACCTTGCAGGTTTTCTCCCCAAACAGTCCCCTGAGAAATTGTAAGCCCTTCTCCAAATCACACGAAAATTCTCAAAGTTGTAGATAGGAATTGAAAACATGAACACATGAGGTTCCACACTGACTAAAGGAACCCAGATACTTTTGTATGGCACTCCAGGCTTTTTTAGCCTGGGCTCAATCATCTACTTTAGAAGCCTCAGTTAACACACTCTTTTTGAGACAGGGTCTCACTGTGTAGTTCATGCTGGCCTTAAACTCTCTATGTAGCCCAGGGAAGCCTTGAACTCATGGTGATCTTTCTGAGTTCTGGATTATAGGCATACGTTACCACATCTGATCCAGCCACACTAAGATGTGAAAGGTAAAATGTGAGACCATCATGCAGCAAGAGGGCAGCTTGCTGGGTCTTTAGGTTGAAGAGAGAAAGGGAAATAGATTGTTACCCCATGGCCAGGGAGTTGAAGTGAAAATCTCTGAAAGGATCTGGGGTTTGAAATGAAATTTAGAAGTCAGAAAGAGGACCCTTGGTCCCTTGAAAGGAATTGACTATAAGGGCCAGAGAGAAGGGCTGAGCTCAGCCCTGATGAGGCTGTCATGTCCCAGGGAAGAAGCCAAACAAAGGCACAGTCACAGCAAGATCAGTTGTGGTAGAACAAAGCAGGTGTGGCCATCTCAGGGAGGTTCTTTAAGTTGTGGCTAGAAATGCATTTCGTTCCCAATTCAACCCTGAGTGCCATACAGAGAACCTCTGGAACCTAAGGATGACCAGCACAAGGCCCAGTAAGCCCACTGGATAAACAGAGGCATGCAAGATGAATAACAGCCGGGGGCACAGAGCACTGGTGTTCCTGAGTCATCCTACAGGCGTATGTTTTTGTTTTTAAATAAGATCCTGACTGTGCCCTGAAATTTCAAATAGTTATTTACATCTTGTGTCACTGTTTAATAAACTTTACGAAAGGTAATGTACTATATGTGTGATTGTGTGTATCTATGTTTAATACTGCTTCTTCAATCTAATTGATTATTCACTGAATCTACAGGTGAAGATCTTTGGGCAAAGCAAAGCAACGTGTCTTGGAAAGGAATTAGCTGCTTGAAATTCCAATGCTCATAGAGTTACTTTCTTTGATTACTGCTACTAGGACTGAAGTAGGCATATCACACAAACAGTGTCACCACATGGGTTTTGAAGAGGAATCCCCACTGCTTCATGCATGGAGTACAATACAGTCTGCGACTGTAAAGAAGTCCTGATAGAGGGAAAGGAGGAACTAGAATAGGCTGTGAAGAACAGGTGACATTTGAGTTGTGCCTCGAATGGGTATGGGGTGTGGGTCCACGACCATCAATATAGAGTATTTTAATAATACTGTGACTAATAAAATTTGCAGAAGTTGTGAGTCCCACAAGTTACTTCTAATAGGATTAAAAACATATATTTAGAGAGTCTAAATGTTGAGAGATTCTGAGGTCTATTTATTTTCTTCTTTTCTTAAATTCCAGGTTCATAAGTTGTGCTCAGGAAACCATTGGGGGAAAAGATTTCTGTCCATCAAAAAGAGGAATGCAGAATGCCAGGGGCAGCAGCAGAACAGATCATCGGGGAGAAAGTAACTTGGGGGCACAGAGGAGGTCATGGGGCCAGCCTCCCTTTAGTGGGAACAAATGACCTCAGTGGTGGAGCTCCCCAGCCCTTTCACCTGTGCTGGTCACTTGATGAGGGTGCACCTGTCTTATTTAGTCCATTTGACCCAGGAGGCCTCTAGAACATGACTGTGTGTCAAGGATTCCACTTAGATGAATAGTTACTTGGTATTTATGTTCTCTGGGATTCCGCTGCCCACCTGACTATTTACATCTAAAGCCCAGTTGCTATGTTTCCCCTGATGAGCCCCTTTTCAGTTTCCCTTACACAGTAGTCTCCATTGCAGCGGACATATCTGTAGCTTTCTGCCTCTAAAATGACTGGCTACCTTCAAGTCTGTGTGAAAAGAAATTCGCAAAGTTCTTTAAAAACAATCTCCAAACACCTTAAGAGAAAGATCTCTCCAACTAAACTGAAAATAGAAACACTTAGACATTAGTAATGGAATAAAAGGAAAGAAAGAAAGTCTATATTATAAATCAAGCTATGTACATTAACCTCCTTGCCTCCAAAAAATCAAGTCTTTGGCTTTGAAGAATGACATTAAAAAGTTAAGCAGTACTTACTCTTACTTAAAATGTCATTCTTGCTCAGTGTAACTGTGAGACATTTAATACAGACAGATGAGCCACACTGACTCCATGAAGACAAAACTTCCCCCTGTACATCCTCTCTAAAAGCTTTTAAAACTACTCTGTCAGGAACAATTTGATGGCATATCAATTGTGTTTCTCTACAGAACCACAGTACTGTATGTGACAAATGAACATCATAATAGGACTTGGTGGGGAGAGTAGGAAGAGATAGGGGTTGAGAAGTCCACTACCTGGTATGAATGATTTTACCACAAAGCACTGCCCAAAAAACAAGGAGCAAATACATTAGCCTGCTATGAGGAACTCAAGTTGATCATTAAATATTTCATATAAAAAAGCAAACACAGCATCTCCACAGTACTTTCATGAATGCTAGAGATATGGAGACCTCTAAAGATGATTTACAAGGGGAATATTTTCAGAAAGTTTGGTAGGGAATCCAACAGGAGTTTATTGTGGCTGATGGGTTGTTTTTTCTGATCTTGATGATTACTGGCTAGGATCATAATTCCCAAGAGGAATCTATATTGGTCCACTATTTTTTTTCCAGCTTTAATTCAGTTTATTGGTACATTTTAGGGATACAGTACAGTTACATTCATTGTTGGGATCTTGTACCTCCATATGACAAGTCTTGATTCTCATTTTTTCCCCTTACCACTATTTTTATGTTGATTTTACTCCACACTAATAACACTCTGTGATTAAAAACAAAGGTCTTCTGTACTTAAAAATAATTGGAAATTGAATCTATAATTTAAAAATTAAACTTTTTGGTAATTAATTGAAGTGGAGGTTTAGTCATTGAAATCTAGACTCGTGAGAGCAAGAAAGAATGAGCTGGTCAATGTGCAGGGCTAACTACTCCATTTCTCTCCCAAGGGCAAGATAATCCATCAATGATGGAAGAATCCTTGGATGAAGAAATGAAATTTAAACTCCATACCTGGGACTGAGACTGAAGAGAAGACCATACCTCTAAGAGGGCAAAGTGGTTAAGCAAATCCAGACATTCTAATCCACCACAGGAAGTAAGACCAAGATGAGTCTGTAAATTACAAATGAAAAATTTGAGGTGGGGGAAGAAATCTGTTTTGTAAAGTTATTAACATATTAGATCTGAAAGGATATGTACAGTGAATCTTTGGGACAAAAAGCAGTAAGTTTACTCTATTGTACACCTTGATCTGCTAGGAAAATACAGTGCTCCTGAAATAAGATGTCCCGACTTTCAAAATTCCTCATGGACAAGCAAACAACAGATCTCACATCCTTCTTTGTATACCTCTCAAAGATGAAACACTATTAAATTCCTGTTAATTGAATCATGAATTTGTAGACCTCCTGCTTATCCCATACTGAGTGAGCACATGGGAATGTTATGGGAGGCAGTATGGTACTACAAATGATGGGTCTTTAAAACTTTTCTACAATTGCTAATGGCTTAGTGATGAAGGTTATGGACAAAAGCTAACCAAAATGAGAAGAGGAAACAACCATAATAACATACCTGGCAGGCAGTGGTCTATAAATAAATATTTATCAGATGAATAGATGAATGCTTGAAGAAAAGTGCCTTTAATGTAGAGAAAAAGGAATTAAAGGGAGAACTCAACACAGAAAATGTCTTTTGTGTTCCTCTAGAACATCATGGATTTATAAGTATCCTTCTAGCATGTAGTAGATTTTACATAGATCATTCATCTCAAATATGGCTCATAGGTTAATTAACTAAGGGGATTTTCTTATGTCAACATTTTCTGTTGTATACACTTACACAATTTAAAATTTCCTTCACTCCTATCTCCATAGCTTTAAAAAGTCTGCATGAGCAGAAGTTCTCAACACAGTAATTTTACTGCCACTCCCTGCTCCAGGATATAGTACACAATCTCTGGAGACATTTCTTTGGTTGTCATAGCTTGAGTGAGTAGAACTACTACCTAGTGGGTAGAGACAAGTGATGCTGCTATGTATTTGACAATACACAGGACAGTTTCTCTCCCACAGTAAAGAACTGCTCAGCCCAAAGTTTCAGCAGGGCAAAGGGAAGAAAACAGATATCGATTCAGTGCTATATAAATATTTTCTGAATGAATAAATGAAAGAACAAACGAGAAATAAATGAATGAAAATAATAATACAGCTAAGGAAGACTGTGTAGTTAAGTACAATATTTCAGGATTATCAATCAATTGTAGATCAATAAATAAGTATACTGAATTAGTAAGAAGCAATACATGTAAAAATAAGAAGTAAGAATGGATGTCAAATAAAGTAAGTCAGGACCAATTAAGAGTCGGAGACTGATTAGGCATGGAGCAGGGCAAGACAGTTAATGCTTCTCTGTAAGTGTTTCAATAAGAACTTAGGAAGGAATCATTGATGAACAAATTGAGGATTATAGTGTCATAAAACTTCACTATTGATAAGTTGATGTGTTCTTGCATTTGCACTAAAGTTCAACATTAGTAACATATCCATCCATGCTGTAGTGTGGCTTTAGATTTTGACTAATATTTTAAAATTTCTATAAATATAAATTTTACATATGCATCCTGGCGTGAGAATGAGGCTGTACTATAACTCGGTGAATCTGTGAGACAGATGTGGTAATGCCCCTGGCTGTCTTTTGTCCCTTACACTGCAAGTTATCAACTTCTCAGATTTGCTTTACTTGGTTTGCTAGGCTATTGTCACTACTGCCACATTGCGTCTAATACATCAAGATTTCTAATAGTTGTAAAAGTAGAAAACACTTGAATTGGAGCTAAAATAGTGATAGAGTCTAAAAATAATAGAAACCTAAAGAAGCCACATCATCAAATGAAAGGAACACAAGGATCTAGGAGCTTTTTGGACTCAGTCTCCTCATCTTTCAGTTGTGGGCAAAATCTTTAGGCTTAAATACCCCATTTGACTATTAAAGACAACTAAATTAATCCAGAGGTGTGACTGCTTCAAATTCCCTGACAATATACTTCAAAATCTAAATGTTCTACATCCAGCAAAATGGGAAGTAATGTTTTGACAAGCAAGTTCCTGGGTCTTTGAAACTGCTTTTTCCACTTAAGTATTTGGCAAAATAGAACTATTCACTGTAATTATATGGTTCCCTCCCCTCCCTCCAACACTTTCAAATTGTACTTTGGGCTGCTTTAGCTTTGATGTCTCTACTTCTTTTTTTTATTACCTGCTTCTTTTAAAAAGAGTATTATAACTATATATATATAGTTTAATTGAGTTTATTGGTACATTTTAGGGATACAGTACAGTTACATTCTTTGTTGGGATCTTGTACCTCTACATGACAGGTGTTGGTTCTCATTTTTTCCCCTTGTCCAAGTCCTCCCATATATTTTACATGATATCATGAAATCTGTCTTCTATCTCAAATCACTCCAAAGATATTCTTCTGGCCTTTGCTAATGGGCACTTTGTGACTACTTATCAGAGTAAACCTCTGGGGATGTATGTTGAGGAAAGACACCTGAACTTTAAGTCCAAGTGCCTGAGGATCCTTCTCATACATTCAGCACTGGTGCATGAATCAAAGATACGATTTGTTGCTCTGGCCTCAGTGCCCATGTGCACTGTGGAAGGTCAGGAAAATATTTCAGATAAATCCAGCATATTCCATGGACTTGCAGTTGAGTAATATTGCTCCATCTCTGGACTCTAGATAACATACTTCATTTTATCTTCATTCTCCTCACCATTTTCTATTTTCTCATCTATTCAGTTTCATTTGCTAAAGATTTATAGGGATCCAAAGACATCCTCAAATATCCTCATATTGGTAGCACTCAGAAAGTTATCTTCATGCTGAGTTACACTGCCTGATCCAAGCCATGGTCACCTCACTTAGAGCTGTTCTGCTAGCCAGACCTGCTAAGGCTGGCCACAGGCAGAGCTCTGGAGGGCCACACTTATATTTCATGGTTTTCCTCCCTCCCTTTACATTTCTTCCTCCATCATAATGAATTCCAAGACTGCCCCACTGTCTGGCTTATCTCAATTAGATTTCCAGCTTCCTTTAAACCTTACAAACATTAGAACTATTTTTTATTTGTTAAGCTCTCCATATACCTAATAAAGGGCCCCAACAACCCCTTTAAGGAAACTGAGGTATGTGTTATTGTGGCTTCTGGGAGACAAAGACCAATATCTTTTGGGGGGCCCTGTTATGGTGAGTATTTCACATAGAAAGACCTCTAGGTACCATCTCCTGACTGACTCTTCCATCTTTCTTCTCAAATACACCTGCCCCTGCTGAGATGTGGGCTACTACCTATATAGCGGTTCTAAAAGATATAGAGAAATCCAAGCACTTGTATTCTACCTAGTAAAATATAAATAAAGGTAGCATCAAATAAAAACAAAAATAAAAACAAACAAGAGAGAGATAACAGAAAGTCCTCAAAATTCTCCAAGAGCAGACATTGTATAATTAAACCTAAAAAACAATCTATCGCTATTTTTCATCATGTGCCTTTTGAGGCTTCCTTGCTGCAAAGAGGTTTAATGATTTCACTGAATACGAGGCAGCGGACTGGAGATGTGTGCAATTGCTGGGAGATAATTGCATTTAATGAAAGGCATATCCCTAGGTTTGGAGAGGCAAGTGATAAATCTTCCTCTAGAGCCTCTGGATCACTCATACTCGAACTGATGGCTGGTTTGAAGATCAATTAATAATCATGATGAGAACAATACTTTCACTTGCAGTTTTCCTCAGGTCGTTCAAAGCAACTTTATAAACACAACCATCCATCTTTTTGGTCCTCCTGGGAAGTAAGCATTTGGCTGAATTATCCTCAGATATGCAATGTGGAAATTGAGATTCAGGGAATTCATTGGCCACTGTGGCAGCAAAGGAAAGCAGAAGACACAAAAGAGTAAGCACATTGTATATTTTGTATTGGAATTTTGAATGTTTATTCTAATAGCATTTATTGATCTCTGATGGCAATGAGAGCTAACAATTTTAGAGCACAACTCTGTGCTCAGTGAAATGCTGTACATATATTATCTCACTTATTTTCATTTTATAGATGGAGAAGTCAAAGATTCAGAAGGTAATACTGTGAAGATGGCTTTATGATAGCCCAGATTATAAACCCAAGCAATCTAACTCCCCAGCCTGGGCCTTAATGTTGCCTCTTGCATAGCATGTGCCAGGTGCATTGTGGAACAGATGGCAACACATGGTCTCTGTTCTCCACAGATCGTCTCTATCACAGTGGTCTCTATTGCGGGCATGGTAAATCCCAGGCTCACCGTAATTGCATACCAGACAGAATTCTTTACACTTGGTAAAAACTATTACTCAGAATTCTTGTAACTATCTGATCAAGAGCATGCCATGATGTTCATTTCCACTTACTAGATAAAAAAACTGAGGTACACACTGGTTATGCTAACTGGACTAAGATTGGCCTTCATCCCCAAGCAATAGGACTCAAGAGTCTTCGCTGTCATTCATTAATGACCTTATTTCCTCTGCTATGGAGTTTAGTGTTCACATTGGAGGTGCTCGTGGAAAACTGAAGCATTCTAAAGGACAGATTTTTCAAAGGTAACTCAATTGATACCTGGGTGAATTAATCATTTGATTTCTCTTCAGTACAATAAGAAATATATGCATTTTAATAGAGTTCAGAGGATTTAAAGCCTACCATACTTTCAGGATATTAGGTGAAATCTCATATGACTTTTTCTGTTTTCTCCATGTCTAATCTTATTCTCTGTGAGTCTCACATGAACTGGGATTTGAACCTGAACATGTGCCAGCAGTGCAGTATGAAGCTGTAACAGTTAGTTTATCTTCCCTACCAAGTCATGCTGGAGTGGGCTACATAGTCCTCAGCAAAACTGTATGAGACATGGAGCCCAAAAACTGGATTAATAATAATTTGTTGTTTAATATTCAAATTTAGAATGTTCAAGTGTCAGAGAGCAAACAGAATTCCCAATAGATATGCCATAGTTACCTCAATGGCTAAAGAACTTAGAGGGGGTAAAGACAAGAGACCCAGATATTTTAAAAACTGTCCCAGAGGCTCCTATGTGCTTGGCCCTAATCACAGGATCAGTCATCCTATTATCTCTTAGCTCCAGCCCTATTGCTTTCCCAACATCTGCTTACCCAATATCACATTGGTTAATGGGACTTCAACGTCCCATTTGCAGGAAATCCCCTTTTGCCTGCTAAGTCCAAGCAGTCTCAGCCTCTCACAAATTAGAGTTGATTTTAGAAATGACTTTGCTACTTCACTTTTAGTTCATAAATCCTGTCAGAAAGTTCCCATCAGATATTTTACTACCTTCTCTAATGGGGAAAAAACTTCTTCCTGAAGCAGCTTTTTCTACTTTTGAGGACTCTGAAATTTTTAAAGTAACTCTTTCATCACATATTAGTCAGCTTTCTCATCACTGAGACATCATAACTGACATTCACAAGCTAACAGAAGATAAGTTCAATTTCACTCACAGTTTCTAGTGGGTTCAGTCAATGCTTGGCTTGTTCCAGAGAAGAAATGGCATGGTGGAGAAAACAGCTACTCAACTCTTGACAGCCAGAAAGCAGACACAAGTGGGAAAAGAGCCAGAGACAAGAATACACTCTTTTGGTCATTCTCCCAGTGACCCACCTTTTCCCACAAGGCCCAACCTCTGAACACATCAGAATTTTGTGTCATTTTACATCAAAACCTTAACATACAAAGTAAAAATTCAATTGCTTATATCCTCCCTTCTATCAACCCAAATTCTTATTTCTCAATCAGACTCAGGCCAGAGTAAAGGAAGCCCTTCTTGAGACTTTTAGACTGTAGTACTTTTTATTTTTTAAATGATGTATTCAGCCTGATCAGATAACAGATCAGATTATATCTAACTCTCCATGGGCTTCTTGATCTTTCTTAGTAAATCAAAAACTTCTCAAGGATGAGATAGCTCTCTCATTTATCTGATATTGTAGCAGGTAGTCCAATTCCTGGTCACTTAATATTTCTTGTGCTTGGAGCATAAATGGCCTTCTCAGAAGGAAGTCTTGCTAAAGAAACTAAACATAGCAACAAACATGGCATGAAGGAAGAAATGAGGAATCCACCTTTATACAGCAGAAGTAGTGTCTCTGTTTAATGGATGTCCGTTGAAGAGGCTGAGCAGAAGCAAGAAAGCCAATTACTCTAGACATTATTGGCACTTAAATAGTGACCTAACTTAAATAGTGGCCACTTAAATAATGTAATAAACATCCAATATGCAATTTACAGGGTAAGGATCATTGGTCCCACATTTTACAAGAGGTCAAGAAGTACAGACAAAAAGTTATCGAAGAATTAAAAGGAAATAATATGAAAATGATACAAATTCCCACAATAGCAAAATCTCTGAGAAGAAAAACACAGGAACAGAAGTGAACACAAAGAAAATTAGTTGTGAGGATAACAGATTACTAGGAGAACTACCTAAGAGTTGGGTTCTGGGAAGAGGAGAGAAGGCAGATTTTAAAGCAGGAGACGTTTGACTATTCATAGGAGAAAATTAGCAAAAGTAGCTTTGGCAAAGAATTACATATAATTAATGAATTCAAATATCTTCATGTGAGAGGGTTTTCCTGTGGTTTGAATGTTTTTATCCCCTCTAAAATCCATACTGAAACTTAATCATCCAACAGTATTACAAGCAAGGTACAGCCATTAGCAGATGATGGATTATGAGGGCTCCATCTTCATGAATTAACTTTGATGCCCTTATAAAAGGACTTGAAAGAGAGATCTTGCCCCTTCTGTCCCTTCTGCCATGTGAAGATACAATGTTTCTTCCCTCCAAAGAAAGCAGAGATCGAGCACCATTTTGGAAGCAGGGAGCAGCCTCAAACATTTAGAAGGACCTGTTGGTGTCTTAATTTGGGATTCCCTATCTTCAAGCACTCAGAGAAATATATATCTATTCCTTATAAATCACCAAGCTTCAGGTAGTTTGTTACATCAGCACAAATGGACTGAGACAGGTCCTTAGAAGTTCTTGCTTCCAAACCTTCATTTCACAAATGAAATTTGGAAGGCCAGAAGGTTGAGCCTTTTAACCAAGTCACACAAACAGGTTCTGGTAAAGTTCCTCTGATATGAGAATTCTCTTGCCTCCTTTCTAAGGAAATTCATAGCTGTTATCTCATATACAGGTTACCATTATCACACAAAAAAGCAAGGAACACTTCTCCATTTTGTATAGTAAGATAAATAGACTAGGGAGTTAAGAGTTACCTGCCCAGGATCCCACAATAAGGAAAAGGAAGACTTTGCATTCATATTTTAGACTATTCTCTGTGAAAATCCTCCTTTCTCTATAATATACTGCATTTTAGTTTGGGTAAAACTGCCTGAAAGTGGAGATGAACAGTACACATCTTCTGTCCCACCACCCTCTACCCCGTTAGGAGGAGCTCATAAAAGAAAAGGAATATGTTTCCAAGATGCTGTGAGCAATATCCACTGCACGTGACTGAAGAACACACTTCCTCCAGGAAGCCAGGTGGTTCACTATAGGCAGCATCTCCACTGAAGTTTCTGGAGTCAAGACTGCAAATCTCTGGAGGCCAAGAGTGTCTTCCCAGCAATAAATCTGTAACCAACTGGCTCTCAAATGCACAGCTGAAAGCAGAATAGATTTACAGACTCTCCCTTGGCCAAAGGCAAAAGCACACAGAAATGTTACTCCACATCCTGAGAAGGCAGAGCGAAGAGATCTTGCTCCTTCTGCCCACATTTCAGTCAGAATAGAATTCCTTTGAATTTAACTATACAAAATGCCTCTGAGTTTTTAGACTCTCCACTCCAACAACTCTAGGACAGAAAAAGAAGAGAATCTATCTCCTGTCCAGAGTATTGCTCCCCCTGAACTTCTGCCCTGTTGGGCTTTGAGCCCCGGGAATGGGTGTCATTGTCCAAAGTCCATCTGTAGGTGGTGCTTCTTGCCAGAGTGAGTGACCTCATGGCCAATTAAAGTATTGAGGCTTGGTCCTACTGTTTGAATACTGGGCCCAGGCCTTTCCCTGTAGATTATAAATTCCATCACCCAGATCTGATCCCCGAAGTAGTCTATGAGTCCTCAAGCTGCTTGTGAATCCTTTCCAGGTTCTTTAAAGCCGAGCCTTATATTTAATTTCTGCACTTGTACAGATAAGCAGTACATGAAGAGGGAAAAATATGCAGATTACACTTCAATAAATATGGAATACTGCACCTGGCATCTATCTAAAAAAATAATATTACCTGCACTGTGAGAACAGCAATAACACCACCATAACAATAACTGTCAGAATGCGAGAAACCAAGATGTTTTGAATTGTGTTATAATTAGAAAGCAGATAAACAAATAGGAACATCATTTATTCATTAAAACTGTGCAAATGGAAAATCTACTTAATTAATTTCTTTGTACAATGTCTGTAAACTCCTTCAGGGAGGAAATCCGGGGAACAATTTCAGACCCAGAAGGAGAGATATAATCACAGCTTTAAAGAACAACTGGAAAGGGAGATCAGTGGTGGCAGCTCAGCAGAAGTGTTCTTCTGAATGAGATGATAAGGGGAGCAGCCTGGCCTCCTAAATGGGATGGCAAGGGCACCCAAGCATGTGTGCCTTCAGTCCATTTGTGCTGTGCTTCTGAACATACTCCCTGCTTCTTTGCCTGCCCTCAGTAGTGAGGTCTCAGAGTGGACTGGATGTAGGGTGGAGCTGATTAAAGGACTTTCTGCAAAATCTCAGAAAAGTTTAAAAGCTGGGTCATTAGTGGGTGTCACAGCTGTCATGGAAGTCATTACACCCAGCAAGAATGCGAAGGCGGGTCAGCACTTAGTACAACTGCACAGCATTCACCAGTTGGCCTCAGTTCCCACTCACATTCCTGCCTCCAACCTTCAAGGGAGAAGCCTCCCTTCTCACTATTTATTCACTTCCAGGCTTTTGATACACATGATCCCATTCGAGTCTACAACCTCTCCATATTCCTCTTATCTTAAATAAAGTCTTGGGATAGAGTTGATAATATAATTTTGGAGTCAAACTGTAGTTGCATAATACTACGTACTGTACAATGTTCCTTTTAATTCTTTCAGTAGTTCTCTCAATATTCTTTCAAGTAATAATGGCAACAATTCCAGTTATTTACTGAGCACTTTGAGCCAATTATTGTCAACTTCTGTGCACACATAACCCTCACCATGACCTAATGGGCTGGTGGTATCATTCAAATTATTCCTGCAATGCCAATGAGGAAATGGGGGCACAGAACTGATCAGTGGAATCAATTATCACACGTTCAGTAAGTATAGTATGTCTTTAACTTAATTTTCTATTTTTT
Source organism: Fukomys damarensis (assembly GCF_012274545.1). Taxonomy (NCBI): domain Eukaryota; kingdom Metazoa; phylum Chordata; class Mammalia; order Rodentia; family Bathyergidae; genus Fukomys; species Fukomys damarensis. The sequence goes on along the minus strand of NW_022900914.1, from coordinate 54,981,201 downwards.
AAATTAATTTTATTATAGATTTAAGGTATACAGTGTAGTGACATTCATCATTGGAAATTTGCATCTTTCCATAATCCATCTTGGTTCTTATTTTTTTTCCCCATTCCACTGCCCTCCCCTCAACCCCTCCACCCCTCCCTATCTACAAAGACTGTTTCCATTTTCTCTTTTCCTCATGTTAATTCCATTCCCATCTTTCTTTTTCCCCTACCTCTCCCATTTTCCCTTTTGCTTTGTACCTTTTCTTCCTATTTCAAATTATCTATTTTACCTTTTAGTCCTTATTTACACTTTCAATTTTCTATTCTTTTAAATTTTTTATAAGTGTATTTTTGATGCATAATAATTATATACATTTTGGAGAATGGGTACACATACATATCATATAATATTGGTTATTTTTACTCCTCCCTCTCTGTTCACTCTCATTTTTTCTTTTTTAGAGAGCATTTGTATTCAAGATATTGAGATTGTTTTATTTGGTCATATGGGAAATATTTTGCAGTTCAGTGAAAAATAACCTCCTTGATCTAGAGGACAGTGCTCAAAGTTATTTTATTTTGATACAACAGGAGCTACCTTTCAGCTCTGTAAATTGTAGATGAACTGAGCAATGCAAAATAATTTGTGTCATTATACACTCAAATTATCTTGTGTTTAGCGAGGTTCAACTGACTTCCCAGCCCTACCATGAAAGAAACTAGTTTTGTTTCTACTTGAACCTTCAGTATGCTTTTGCTCAATAAATATTTATGTTTTTTGAACTGTATCTTTGACTTAGTTGTAACACTTCACCATTTTCCTCATTAATGAGTTAAATAAAATCTTGATCATTTGTATTCCTTAACATGGGATGCAGTAACAAAGGATCACTAACGGGTGGCTTTAACAACAAATTTATTCTTTCATGTTTCTAGAGGCCAGAAAGCCAGAAAGCCAGGTGTTTCCACCTGAGAACACTTGTGGAAGGTGCCTTCCTTCCCTCTTTGGCTCTGTAGCTCCAGGTAATACATGGCTTGTGACTAAATATCTCCAGCTTTTGGTTTCATATTCACAGGATCGCCTCCTTCTGTATCTATGCATCTGTATTTATCACTCAGACTTTCCCCTGTGTGTCTGAGTCTAAATTCCCTCTCCTTATAAGGACACCGATTTTATTGGATTAGAACTTGGTCTATGACCTCATCTTTACAAAGATTTTATATCCAAACAGGGTCACATTCACAATGCCAGAGATTAGGACTTTGACATATCCTTTTGAGGATGGGGGAGACTTCATTCAATCTATAGTAACATATGTTCATATCTATTTGAATGAGAGTCATGGTTTTACCTTTTGAAAATTATTCTCATATCTTATAATCTATTAATAGAATACATAATTGTTATATTTATACATATATATGTAATACATCCTTTTTCTGTAGAAAATATTAAACACACATATGCAAAATAAAGTACCTATTGGTGCAATGTATGGATCCCAATGTACCCTCCAGTCAACCTCAACAGTTCTCAACATTCTACTAATTTTATAACTACATTCACCAAAGCCTGGATTTATAGGAATGTTATCTTAACCCTGACATTTCTCTCATTTCATTTAACTGCTATGTATCTCAGATTACAAAGAAGTGCAATCTGAAGTAAATTTTAAAAATTAATTCACAGTAAGGTATAACAACGATATGAATATACCATTGCTTATGCCAAAAAGAAAACATATTGCTTCCAGACATTGCCTTTATTAATATAGAAGAGACATTGGTAATAAATTAATGTGTCTTTCTCTCTAGATACCTTTTATATTTTAACTGAGGTTATACTGGACAGAAGATCCAAAACAGAATGCTTAGAAGATCTAGGGGCTAATCTTGTCTCTACCGCTCCCCAAAGTTCTGCTTATTAGAAATCTCCCTCCCCACCTTCATGTAGGGACAAATTTCCAGTTAGGGCTGCTGACAAGTATTTTCCACGGTGTTTCTGTTAACAGCAAGTACTGAGCCATCTTCACTTCCACAAACATGGCAATCATAGATATATCAGTCAAGCAGAAAATTAAAATCAAGTGCATAACAGTTTTCTAATGAGCTATACAAGATACCTATTGGAATGACTAGTGTTAGGGATTCAAGCATGTTTAAGAATAAGTGAGAGTAGGATGTAAGGGCAACCTGGCCACAACATCTGCCACCCCATTATTCACCAGGGTTGATTTGGCTGATCTGGCTAGCTAGGCAGGTGTCTTCTCACTCACCACTCCATGTGTGTCCCTCCGGAAGCTGCGTGCTCGGTTGAAGAGGAGGACCACCCAGGATAGAGGAGGACCGTTTCCTTGGTCAAGGGTATATGAGTAGCTTCGCTCCCCTACTGGAACCTCCAAACAAGCTCTCAAGAATAAGTGAGAGTATATAAGCACAGTGAGATATTATGAAGCCCAGAATGAGGGCTGAGTGGATACAATCCATGCCATAGTCTCCTAGGTGGTCCTGGAAGGCCATACCCCAGGCCTGACTTGAATCCATTAGAGAGCTAAGCTCTTTCTTTTTGTACCAGGGTTGAATTTGGGACTTTGCGCTCATGAGGCAGGAAGCAGAACCACTGAGCCCTGGCCCCACTAAGCTCTTTAATAAAGGCGCAGTGATAACAAAAATCCTCTGCAAGAATGAGAATCTTGGATATGAAGAGCATTTTATTTTGTAAGTGTACTTTTAAAACCTTTTAATTTAAAATAACATTATAACTCAGACAAACTTTCAAAAATAGTGTAGTGAGTTGCTCTGTAATTTTAACTTCTCCCATAGATAATATCATTGTTGAACACACAACCTTATCAAACCCAGGAAATTCATATTGGTACCAAACAATAAGCTAATACCTTTTTCTTCAGTTTACCAATTTTTACTTGACCCATTTTTGTACAGTTCTATGTAATTGTATCTGATGAAAAGATTTCTTCTTATTATTGCAAATTACAAGGTGAGTTAGTTCATTTTCACAGAGTTGTCCTAACCTTATGATTTTTCATTTATATGGCCTCTGCACTGGGGCTTCACAGATTCCTTTTCTTTTTCATTTAACATATTAGGAAGCAATTGTATAACGGAAAAAACATTTAAAACACTGAAGAGTACAAAAAAATTCAAAACAAATATGAGTTCCACCTCAGATCTGCTGCTTATTAATAAACAGTTGGCTCTCTGTATCCATGAGTTGTTCTGCACACATGGATCCAACCAAACAGATGAAAAATATGTTGGAAACATTGCATTTCTGTTGAAAATGTACACGTTTTCTTACTATTTTCCCTAAACAATACAGTATAACAACTATGTATATAACATTTCCATTACCGTAGTTATTATAAGTAATCTAGAGATAATTTTAAAGATACAGGAATTTACACACATACATATAGCAGCAATATGGCAAATCTCACATTATTTTACAGAATAGATTGGAGTACCTGAGGATTTCAGCATCCTTAATGTTAATGAAGTACAATTACACTTGTTTAAAATCCTGTCTATCCTCATTCTATGTTCTAGTTGTTTTTTTCCCTCATATGGTGACAACTATCATCAGGATTGACTGTACTCTCTTCCACTTAATCTTTTTCCTATTTGGGCATGCATTTTGTGTGTATATATGAGTTTTATTACTTTCTGATTTTAAAGCAGCACAGCTTAACATAAAAAGATCACTGAACATAAAATGTCTGAAGAGATGAAAGGGTCATAAATACTGTTACTTTGCTAATTTACCTGGATCTTCCTGGAGCTCTCTCCTCCATTTGATCATGTTGTTCTTTCCCTCTGAGCTTACAGGATGTGTCCAGTGTAATATATTTCTATTATCTGTACTCCCTGCATTGTGCTTTGTCATAACTCTTTATTTAGATCTCAGTTTTGCATCAAGAATGAGTTCTATGAGAGAAATGTCTCATGTTGTAATCAACAAAATATACATTACCTGGCACAGTTTCTTGGGAAATGGGTATAGAGTGGATGGATAGAGGCACAGTCACTAAATTGAGCAGGCTGATTCAAGTTTGAATGAAAGCTGTGTCACTTATCAACTGTGTAACTCTGAACAAGGTACTTATCCTGTGCTTGTCATCTACCAAATGAGAATTTTAACAGTAGTTCTATCAGAGGGTTGCAATGAGGACAACATGGTATTATCTGTACAATAGTTAGACGATGTAGAGACTGACATCTGCTCTAACTAAGTGCCATTGCTATATATGCCTAGGTTACTTAGTATGAGTCTAGAAAGGACATGTGGTGTTCGAGTTGTGTGGAGAGCACAACATGGGGCTAAGCAGGGCATGATGGAGATGTCAACATTCCCTGTGATGGCATGAGGGTGATTTATTCAGATGCCCCTTCAAGAGAACCTGCCGAGAGGAACACAATTGAGGAATGACAGCTTTAAGTTGCCACTCCTTTGAAGGGATCACAACATCCACAGATGCTACTGAGCATGGAAGGGGTGCTAAAGCCAGGTCATTCCAGCTCAGTGTAAGATCCCTCTTGTGTACTTTGTTCAGTGCCAGCACATCAGCCTGGGTGAGGCTTTCTCAAACATGAACTGTAGTCTCAGACTCTTCCTATCAAATGTTCCTTCTCTCTGTCCAACTACAAATACTAGATTTACATCACAGTCTAAGGATTCCTAAAGTTTTGCTAGCTTACCATTTTTATCAGATATGTCTTTCAAGAAATGCAGATTAAAACAACACTACAATTTTATTTAACACCAGGAAGAATGACAATCAATAAATAAAATAATAACAAATTCTGGCATGGCTGGAGTGAAAAAGGAACTCTCTCATATTGCTGGTGGAAATGTAAATTTGTGCAACCTGTATGGAAATTAGCATGAAGATTTCTCAAAAAATTAAAAATAAAATACATTTGAACTGGCCATTCCTCTTCTAAATATCTTTTTCAAAGAGCTAAAGTTAGCATATTACAGCAATATATGCATTCCAATGTTTACACCAGCACATTTTGTAATAGCAGATTCTTAGAAGCAACTTATAAGTCCATCAATTGCAGAATGGATAAAGAATGACATTTCTATAAAATGGAATATTCTTGGCAATAAAGAAGGGTAAATTTGAGACATCTGTAGGAAAATGGATGCACCATAAAAACGTGAAATAAATCAAATTTCTCTCATTTGAGTAATTCAAAGTACAAATGAAGAGTAAAGTAAAAAGCTGATTGAAAGGAATGGGGAGATAGATCTTGTGCAAATGGGAAGGAAACCAAGAGACAAAGGGTTGGAGGCAGGTGCAACCGAAAAGGAACATAAAAAGATGCAAGATGGGGCAGGTAATGTACCAACTACTCCCAAAGAATATGATCATATGTAGCAAATGTGAATGAAAAAAAATAAAAACACTAATAATGAAAATGGGGAAACTGGATGTAGAGAAGGAGAGGGAAAGTGGTTGGGCAGGCAAAGAAGAATAAAAAATGTCATTATATTAAATTATATTGTTTCCAGTTATACTGTCAAGTTATATTGTTTCACGTTATATTATATTAAATGAATATAAACATCATGTTATGTAAACATGCTGATTTTTAAAAAGCATCTTAAAATTGCTTGTGTATTTCATTGTATCTTGAAATCAGATCTTGACATGAATTGACAATGCCAAACTCTTCCCACTTTCTTTGAGATATATGTCACATCGTGTCATCAATTTTGTCTTAAATAGCTCCATTCATAGATTGCATCTGGGAAGAAGATAGCATATCTGTTCCACTTGTAGGAAATCCCAAGATAAAAGGATAGTTTTAAAGTAGTACATGAATGTCCTTTGAAAAAAATGTCCTTTTCAACTTGGAAATGGCTTGGTCATGACTCCCAAGCCAGATTTTATGTCCAAGACTGATCTATCATGAATCAAGAGTTCGGGAATCTTTTGCAGAACCATTATAGAAGGAAAACATAAAATACCAACAGACCTAGCCTCAGGACTGCCTCAGCTTTTAGAAAAAAATATGAACAGGAAACCATTTGCACTTGGCACATTGTTCCGATTACCTGGATTTCTGCTCTTTGTGGGTTTTATTGGCATCATTTTCTGTAACATTTCTTGTGTTCAGGGTTGGCCACAAGTTGTAAAAACCATGCACAAAACTTTAAATTTGGCTCATTATTTCCCCATCTCTTAATTCACTCTGCTTTCAAAATATCCCTGTGTGCAGAAGAGCTGCTGTTAGCATTCTGACTTGTTCTTTGGGAAGCCAAGGCCCACAAGGGAGAGTGACTAGACCCAACCCACAGGGGACAGCTGCATTAATCTTCCTGTAGCCTTGGGCTGTGCAGACTCCAAGCACTGAGTGCCTTTCACTGCAAAAAGCTCAGAATTTTCTAACACTGGTCACTCAAATGAGCAGACACACATTTGCAGCAATTCCAATTAAATCCCTTTCTGTCATTAGAGCACCAGGCTTCTGTTTTCACAGGCTGAATGGCTTTGCCCTTTGCATTGTCAAATACATTTCAAACCCAACCATAATATCTGCTAGTGGCTGATACCATGAATTTTAATTTTTTTCTTTATCTATAACTTCCTTCCCCTGAAAGCCTATCTTCATGTGATCATTGTCCCTAGGAAGAATCCGGCTACTTTCAACAGCACATTTTGTCAAAACCATACAGCAAAGAGAATAACAGCAGTCCCTGGATTCTAAAAGTTTGCAAAAGCTATCAATGAACATAACTGATATTTTAAGAAACTGGAGACTTTAGAGATTTTTAACCAAAAAGAATTCTCCCAATGAGATCATACTAAATCAAGAATAGCTGCCCCCTGACTCCCAGTAAAAATGTCCCACTCTTAGGCTAATGATCCCTGGAAATCCTATACTAATTGATATCCCACAGTTCCAAAGGGTTGCATTTCAGTAAATGGTCAAAATGACACATTTGGCACTAGTGTCTTGACTCTGTCTCCCTCAAGTACAATCTGCTTTGAAAATCACCCCAGCAAGATAACCATCTCAACTGCTAATTTGTAGCCATAGATCTCTGCTTTATTATCTATTCTTGCTCTTCAGTAGCAGAAAGAAGAAGGTGGAGGAAAGACTCCATTAAACACTCTGTGCTGAATCTCCTCCAAATACTTATGCATGTATATAAGCTTGACACTGACTCAAAAGGATACATATCTGCCCTCTTAGAGTTTGATGTCTGTCATGCTGGGTATGACAACCAAGAACCTACTCATCCTCAAACTCCTCTTCAGTCTATGTTAAGCCATTTCATGTCAGTTTCCATATCTGTTCTTCATATCTTACCCCAAAAGGCATAGCTAAGTTCCCCTCTCTCTATGGATACTGAAGCAAGATTTATTTTTTTAAATTTAAGTTCTCTATGCTAATCAATAAATAGCTTTTAGATCTAAGGGAGTAGCAATGATAGTAAATGAAATAATATAAAGTTTAATTTAGGGACAGATAATTCTGTTTAGAGCTCCCTGATTATAATGGAAATGTCTGTTTGCCTGGTTAGCCTGCAAGATTAGCCTTGTCAAAGAATGCAATTTAGTACTCAATTCAGTTTTCTCCAAAACTGTTTCCTGAATTTCTCAGAAGAGCTTATGGAATATAATGTGGATGAGTCATAGCAACAACCCACATTTGTGTTCAATAACTTTTTAAAGAAAAATAGTTGAAGGAAATACAAAACAGAGTTGCTATTCCTCTTTTCCCTTGAAATGGATGTCCTAAGCTTCTTTGGCTGCTTTTCTAGGTCATGCTTTCTCTAAATCTCTGTCAACATGTTCATATGTGGCTACTAGAATATAGAAGAAAGCACAGGCCAGCAGGAGGATTTATGTCTTTACCTAGTCCAGCACTAAGGGCAATAGGAAAAGAAGGGCAAAGCTCTAGATGGTGGATCAGGAAAGTTGGGGTGAAGAAAGAAAGGACAGAGGGTAAAGTTAAAAAGAGGGAGGAGAGAAGGTCAGAACCTAATAAGGAATAAAGGGGGTTGGAAGAAGGAGAAAGAGAGAGGGGGTAAAGAGGGGGGAATAAGACTGGCAGGAGTAGGACTTAAGAGATTAAGAACCAAGAGAAGCAAAGCTAAAAATGAATCATGGAAGGCAATCTCACCTTAAGGATCTTCCTTATCTTTGGCTTTAGTATACAGGAAGAATCATTAGAGTAAGGAGGGAGTCAAACAATAATTGTGCTTTGCAATAGTCTTTTAAAACCTCTATTCATATACCATCACCCCCAGAAAACCTTCCTGAAATGCTGAGCTCATTACTGAATAGATACCATATTAGATTTTAGTTTAGATTTAAACTTTTATAAATTATATAATTCCTTGCCTAGGTTTTTCTTCTCATAAAAAAAAGAAGAATGGAAGACAAGAAAAGAGTACAGAAGAAAGATAAAAATATAGGCAACTAGGCAGTAGCAGAATCAGCACAACTCTCCACAGGACAAAAGTCAAAATAGGTATATGAGAAGATTCTCTGTATCAGGGCAAAGAAGAGGGAAATCATATTGCAGTTGGGTCAGATGGAAAATCATATTACTGAGGTCAGTTATGGTACTCAAGGCTTTCTAATCTTTTGTTCTTTATCTGAGAAAAAATACAGCAGATGAATTGACATTCCTATTTTTCAGTGTGCAATAGCCTTTAACTTATCACATGGACTAATATGGTCCTGTGGGTTTGCATCATTTTGTCATTTATACAGATTTTCTTTGTAGCATGTTGCATAGCTCAGGGATAGTGCCATACACCATTAAGAGAATTGCTCTGAAGGAAACCAGAAAGACACCTCCAATTTTAGCACCAGGAAGTAGAGCAGAAATGGCAAATGAGTTTTATCTCACTTGCCAAATCTAATGGATCAAAGCCAGCTTTCTGAAGGGTACTGATGAGAAGCATTCTATCTCCACCCAGGACCAGTACAGGGAAACTGATGTTTGCCTAGTGACACCTGCTCCATGCACAAGATGGCAGAAGCTGGACATGTGCCAAGAGTTTCCTTCCTTGAAATAGACTAAATGTCCAGCTAAGTGAGTCAATAATCTCTTAGACAGCTGGGGAATGATATGATGAGACTGAGCTGCCCATTTTTGTAATTCTCACTCTTGTGGGTACCAGAGTGGGGACTCTATTAATGACGCTCTGATTTCCTCCAGAGAAAGCACCATGGTACAGTAGAGTTAGCAGGGGAGAACTAGAGTCCTGGGATTCAGCCCAGACACGTCACGCTACACGACACTCAGTAACTCACTTCACTTTTGGCGCTTTAGCTTCCTCTGCTGGCAAGTCCCATTTGGGCCAAATGACACTAGATCTAAAATTCTAAAAATCGGATGCCCCAGATTTGATATATTTCAATCACTTCAGACAAATCCCAGACTTGATTCTCATCCAACCGGTTCACTGATGTTCTTTCCAAAATATTTTGTTAAATATATGAAATAGTACTAGCCTTCTCTTCAGAGCTTCACAATCAGCACTGATTGCCCATTGAATAAGTCATGCTAATTTTCATCTCTGCCTTGGCCACTACATATCAGTTACTGACTCCATGCGCTTTCCAAGTCTATTCTTCTCCTACCCAACTGAAACTGCAAAGCTACCTGTGACTTTGACATGTTACTTATCCTGTTTCTCTTAAATTCCCTTAAGTACAAACTTGATGGGATCTCTGAGGATCCTCAAAATGGCATTTTTATTCAAGGAAGAAGAGGAGAAGCCTTTTTTTTTTT
>NW_022900914.1:54926589-54971424 GCF_012274545.1 Fukomys damarensis | reverse complement strand
TTTTTTTTTTTCAGTGCTGGAGATTGAACCTAGAGCTCATTCCTGCTAAGCACACCCTTTACCACTAATCTACATCCTCATCCATAAGTGGTATGTTATTAAAAAGAGAAAATCGTGTTTTGGTGTGGATTCCACATTTCTTCATCTTTGATTCATGTGTTTGGAAATTATCTTAGGGCTTCTGCTCTTCAATTTCTTCCCAGGTAAAATGGGAGAAAAATAGTATTTTTGGATTCTGAAGAAGATTTAGTGAGACAAGATATGTGGACACAAGTTCCTGGGATACGACTGTAAGCCAAAGAAGGTACATGGGATTGGATAATCTGTTCAATTATAGGGAGGGAGATCAGAGCCTGGAAAATGAGATGACAGATTCTGCAGCCAAATGCTCTTCCCCTGAGCTATTCCCCCAAGGTGACAGAATCTGAATATAGATCTAAGATATAAAATTCAAAAAAGGACGTGACATTTTACTAAGACTTCTTTACCATGTCAGTGATATGCTTTCTGCCTAGGATGAGGACTATTCCTTCTCACAGGTGGCTGGTTCTAAATCCAAACCTAAAAGGACAGGGGAACTTGAGAAAAGTATCAAGCCTTTCCCCTTGCCCTGCCAGCCTGTCTCAGAGTGTAAGGAGGATCCCCATCAATGTTGGGTAGCCTGGGTTTGGCCAAAATCCAAATGTAAATGAATGTGACATACTTAGATCCACGTCTGCTGGTTCGAGTCTTGATTTCAGCTGACTGGCTTACTAAGTTTCTGCATTTTGTCTTTTTTTCTCTCTCTGATGATTTCTTTCAGTGACCACAGTGATGATGATTTGTCTACCATCTCAACTTCCCTATTGCTGTGGAACCTGCGAAATGTCTAATGAAAAAGGGATGCAGTAATATCCTCATAAAATCCAATTTTGCCTTCTCTGGGTGGTTATTGCACAAGTGCTTGTTTCACTGCCAGGCTTCAAAGCTCATTTCAAGGCCTATTTTGAGTACATTTCTCACAGAAATAGGAAGAGAAGCAGGGCAAGGCCAACGTGTACTGGACAAAAAATACAAAAGTCACATATGAGAAATGATTGTTCACTAGCCTTTCATAGACATTCACAGGTACTAGTTTAGTCCAGCTATGCTTAGACCATTTTCCAGAAAATTTCTACTGAATATCAAGGCTTCTTAATGCCATTAAGCCTTCTTCAAAGCCTTCTTGAAGTATCCTTTTTTCTCCATCTCTAAGAATTCACACACTACCCTTCATCTTCAAGGGAAGTTTGACGTGTGTTTCTTTGCCTTTTCATTATTTCTTTGACTCATTGTGACCATTTTTGAATTTGAAATGTGTATTCCACCATTTTGTTACAAACTAAATTCATTCCTGAGGGCTGGTTGGAACTCAGGTTGGTTATTGGAGGCTCAGGCATCCCTATACAACTTTCAAAGTCTCTCTCCTGTACGCAAGCAGATCTCAAGTGTTCTTAGAGAGACATTGGCCCAAGATTTCTTAACCATGCACAGGAAAGGATGCTGTAATGTTCATTCCATAGCTCTTTAAGCTTTAAATCTGTATCTGAGACCACCTGGAAACACAAGCAGCCAGCATTTGGGTTTTAACTCAAGATTTTGGTCCTACATTATAACTAAAATTCAGATCATAACCCAAGATGTTCATGTGTCAGGCTGGTTGTAACTCAAGTGTCCACTGTAATCTGCAGGAAAAAGGGAAAAAAAGACAGCAATGCACTGGGATGAGGTGGAGTCCAACAGCAGGCTTCCAAGCAATGAAGTGGAATCAGAGCCACTGAATAAGCAGAGGGGAGAAAGAAGTTCAGGATCAAGCTTTTCTTTGTTCTTTCTACAACTAAATGTTGACTGGAGATTGAAGGACAGAAAGTAGAGCTTGTCTCCAGAAGAAAGATTGTAATGAGACACACACCACATCACACAAAATGATAGCAGAATTGAAGCTGTTGCATTTGAAGCTGTTTAGCATCAGCTCAATTTTCATAGGCACAGTGCAAAGCTATGTCTGCCTAGAAGATGGAAAGGGCCTAAGGCTGCTAAGCTGACTTTAAAATCTGCTTCTACACTACAAATGCTGTCCTTGTAGCGTGCAAACCACTCCTGGTATGTAAGTCCTCATTCTTGGGGGTTATAAGCCACTGAAGGTCAGGGATTGCATTATTTTTTCACATACATACACACATATTTCCACATGAATATCTACAAATTGACCTATGTATACCTATGGTACAAGTATGTAATTACCTGTACGTAATTGCCTATTCCTAATTCACTCACTTAAAAAGCAGGCAGTTACTGAGTATGAGTTGTACCCAGTGCCCTCTGTCATGCTTGGGTCACTTTCCACAATGCAAAGCATATGTGAAAAACCAAAATGAAAAATAGATGATTCTGAAAATAGCTTGAAAATGACTGCCCTCTAAGTTCACCCTTCACCCTGATTTTCAGGGAGCGGGGAAGACCCAGCTAGATGATATAATTTAAATCAGTGTTTATTAAATTCTCCTAAAAGTAGGAATTACTTAGAATCTTTGTTAGAGAAGGAAAACTGAAAGAAAGATGCAGTTACCTAATTCTCTGCAAGAAAGAAATTTGGCACTCTGGGAATTTATCAAGTCTAGTTGATTTTTACCACTCAGATTCATGCATTAAGTCATTTGTCCAAGGTTCTGAGCTTGTGATTAAGCCAAAGGGACTGAAAGTTCCTGTTCTCGTACTTTCTGTTTTATAGCACCTGCCTATCACTGTGCCAAAATATCTTGTTTTGTGTAGCTCATTGCTGTCATCACTCATCTTTTCTAAGGCCATATCTGATCTTCTGAAAGGATGATCTTCTTAATGCTCTTCCAGGACAGCAGTGGAACAGGTTGACCTTATAATGAATATTTAGTAACTATCTACTGATTGATCCATCCTGGTAAATTTTCCATTTTGGTATTAGAACATCCACCTTCCTTATGAATTTTATTTGATAAATAAAACAGTGGTCAGAAAGAAACATATCATAAAACATTGAAAACCGTGACTTAGTTTTGTCCAGAGATCCTGAAAAAAATCACTAAACTCCACTGCACATCTGTTTCTTCACTTTCAACATAAGGCAGCTATTGAAGTAGAAATAGCCAATAAACATGAGAAAAAATGTTCAACATCACTGGTCATTCAAGAGATGCAAATGAAAACAACACTGAGATTCCACCTCATCCCAGAAAGAATGGCTGCTAACAAGAAATCAATCAATAACAAATTCTGGCTGGGCTGTGGGGAAAAAGGAACCCTTCTCCACTGCTGGTGGAAGTGTAGACTGGTGCAACCAATCAGTATGGAGATACCTTAAAGAAGTAAGATTGGTCCCATTTGACCCTGCTATCACCCTGCTGGGTATCTTCCCCAAAGAATTAAAAGAATCATACCACAGTGATATATGTGCACCCATGTTCAGAGCAGCACAACTCATGATAGCTAGAGCTTGGAAGGATCCCAATTGCCCATAAACAGGAGGCTGGATAAAGAAAATGTGGCTTTTTAATAAAATGGAGTGCCACTCAGCCATAAAGAATGAGAATCTAGACAGAATTACAGCTAAATGGATGCACATTCAGGCAAAATTCTTAAGTGAAATTAAATAGGATGCATATGTGTAAATACTGAATAGTTTCTCTAGTGTGAAAAACTGAAAGTGTAAATAAGGACTAAAAGGTATAATAGATAATGTGAAATAGGAAAGGTGCAAAGGGGAAGGGGAAATGGAAGGGTAGCGAAAAGGAAAGATGGGAATGGAATTAACATGAGAAAAGGAAAAAATGGAATCAAAGTCTTTGCAGATAGGGAGGGGTGGAGGGGTTGAAGGGAGGGCAAGGGAATGGTGAAAAAATAAGATCCAAGATGAATTATGTAAAGGTGCAAATTTCCAGTGATGAATGTCACTACATTGTATACCTTAAATGTACCAATAAAATTAATGGAAAAAACACAATGCAACTATTATATGTTTTTCTTAGAACTGTTTCAACACTTTCAATGCTTCTAAATTAATTATTACAGAAAACTGCCTCCCAATAGAATTGATTTTTATGGCTATTTTTCTCATAGACATTACAAATAGTCCCTCAGATATACAGATAACTATACTGTTTCCAAAAATTTCACATGTATCACTCCTTAAAACGCTGTGAAGAAGGTAAAAGCAATAATAATTATTATTACTACATTACTACAACACACATTAATAAATCAAGACACAGAAAATGTATATGACTTGTTCAAAGTGATACACAAGTAGTTTGACTTGTGTTGTGGCATTTAATGGTCTGTCTTTCTAGAGCCTGCTGTTTTTGCTTAAGAGTTAAACATTTTCTTAGACTAGCTTTTCAAGCATGGTCTAACATTTAAACTAAGTCAGTATTGTGAAGTGCTATTCTTCCATTTTTTTTTTTTTAATCAAGACATACCTTTTATATCTTCAGATGCTCCGGAGAACAGAAGCTTTCATTAACCATGTTGGGCCACGTGGAAAAATCCAGAGTTGGCATTTGATTCAACATGCATACTCAACTTATTTATTAGTTTTATCCAAGATGCCCATAGTTATGGCATCTGGGACATAATTGTTCCAAGGCAATTAAACCAAATGTCAAATGGTCTTCACCAACCATTCTACCAATCAATTACAAACAACCAGATTAAATAGATGAAACCTGGAACATTATGTGTCCTTAAGAAAATACAGGGGCTGTTGTGGGTGGGGAGTTGTGTTATTTTACAGGCCATATTGATTCATAACCTAAAATGACTCCTAAATTATTGTCATAACTTCCTAGAAATCAAAAAAGAAAATAAAAAATCCTCAAATAGTTTATTAATTCCCCAAACAAATGTTTATTAAGTGACTGAATATCTATAGCCTTATGTCTGGCAGGAGTGACCACAGAGCAGGCTGGTTAAATGTTTTTGCCTAATCTCCATGTAACTATAAAACTTGGAATAAAATCCTCTATGTTAGCCTCAACTCATCAGTTCCAAAGTGGAAGTAGGGTCCAATGAATGCTGAGGTCCCTTCTCTTTCTATTTTTCTAGATCCTTGTTAGCCAATAGGTTATCCCAAAGGAGACTTTCCACATTATGTCAGTGATATCTGTGTATCCCTCTACAAAAAGAATCTCAAAGCAGGAATTAAACAATGGAATTGTACACCCATATTCACAGTGAAAGTTATTTATAAATGTTTAGCTAAGCAAATTTACACTGCGTTATTACTCTTAATGAATGGAAGCCTATTGACTGCAATCAGTTAATTTAGGTGTGAATAAAAGTAAAAATTATCAGACAAATTAAAATGACTATTGAAAAACACTAAGAAACCTTGGTTTGGCTTGAGAAAGAGAGTGGATTTGAATATAGCTCCTTTTCAGCAATACACAGCCCCTTAGCAATTACCCATTGTGTTATCAGCACAGTGATTGATTAAACCTTTTGTGGGTAATGGGCACTTCAGTCAGAGCCAAAGGTTTTTTGTTTTATAAAGTGCTGGGGGCTTTAAATTTCCTTAATTTCCATTAAGACATAGTCAGTCTGCCATATTTCAACCTTGTTTAGCAAAAAAATTGTTGCACTTTAAATTGATTGTATTACAAGGTCCAATGGTGATATCATTATTAATTGCAATCTCAGTACTCTCTGGACCAAACTTTAATCCTTTTTCCCTTTCTAACATATAAAACTTCAGTTATAGAAGACTGACTACTTGTCTCCACTTCTTTTAAAAACTCCTCTCAGGCCAGGGATTTAACTCAGTGCTGTTGCCATCTGCCTTGAAAGCATAAGGTACCAAGTTCAATCCTTGGTGCAAAACAAACAAACAAACAAACAACTTCTCTCAACTTCACCTTGAGTACTCAGAAAATATAAAAATGAAATAGACAATAGAAATAAATATAATGTAACGATCTTGTATGAACTTTATGTGCCCTTATTTACAAATAGCAGCTGAAAAATACAGGTTCAAAGCCAACAAACTTAATAATCATATCCAGAAGCTATTTTCCTAATAGTTTCATGCCTACATGAACATATCAAAACTAATGCTAGCCAGGGATTTAGCTCAGCCTGCCTCGCAAGAGCAAGGTCCCACGTTCGATCCGGTACAAAAAAAACAAACAAACAAACAAAAAACTGATACTGAACTTTGAGTTGTACAACAAACACAAGAGTTAGCTTATCTAATAAACAACTCTAGCCACTTTATCTTCCTCCTGTCCATGCCTTCTCTCCCAGAAAAGCTGGTCAAGTATTTGTTTCTCCCTGCTCCTCACACCTTCTTATCATATCGTAGATATCATATCCCCATCCGGGCTGCTGAGATGTGTGGGGAGAGAGTCAAGAGGTATCTGAGAAAGGATTTCTGATAGACTTACAGAAAGAATTTCTGATAAATGTACATTAGATGCAAGTTAAGAAAGCATATATCTCTGAAAAATCCTGTTGACTTCTATAAGATTCCTGCAACTGCAATAGTTATCTTGCTAATAGGAAGTGCCCAATGCCAAGAACCAACTCTACAAACCAAGATTGGTAAAAGTGTGGGTATTTAATGACAGCAAAACAAACCCTGGACCTGCTGACTGCTAGTCTGGGAATTGCGTAGTATTTAATTGCTTGACATCTAAAGCATCTGATCTGATAAAAATTAAGGTAGAACACTGGGTCCATCGTTAAGTCTCTACCTGTGATAAACCCTGAGGAATAGGCAACGCAATACAGAAGAGCTAGATAGAAAGGATGGTGAACAACTGGAGATAAGACGACCAATGGAGCTGTCTTCCCTGGCCCCTTGCATCTGGCCTGTCTCCATTCTTCTACAGCTGACTGGTGCCACAATTGGAAGCCTTTCTGCCTGGGGATGCAAACCTATGGCTGGGCACTTCCTTAAACAGCAGCTAAAGACAAAACAAACTCTGGGTTAATATTCAAATGGAAAATAGCAAATCTCCTTCTTGTGTTTCTACTTCCTTTGTTAAAAAGAACCATGAATTTGCTTCATTGAAATATGATCTACTTTAATTAAAGCCAGTGGCATTGAGTAAATTAGAACGTAATTGCATTTTCCATGAATTTCACACAGCTTGCATTTCACCAAAAGGAACCTAGTTTCAATCAATGCTTGTGAGTTGATACCTGCAATCAAGGCCTTATTAAACTAAACAAATCATGCTCTCATGCAAGTTAAGGAAGCATAAATACAAGGCCAATTCATAAAGTTTCTAATTCTTGCTATTTGGAAAGACAGAGTTTGGGCACAGCTAGCAAAAGGGAAACTTTCCTGTGAGAATTAATGTAAAATGAAGAATTCCTTCATTTCAATAGTGATTTTCCCCTAGAAGGTGCTAGTTTTTCTATGTGACTGCTGAATGCGCATATTTATTTTGAATGAAGTGATACAATTGTAAGAAAGTGAATACTTAGAAAACAATGTTTACTTTTTAATGGGAAGGAATTGCTGAATGTAAGAATTGGTTGACAAAAGAATATGGATTTTGAAATATTGGTTTATCAAAACAAGGAACACTGAAAATCAATCAAATTTTGGAGGATATGTGACTACTTAGATAAAGCAGAAGGAGATCCTTATTAGTTAAAAGTTTGGCACTCAGCTTTTCCTGTGTTCAGCCAGTGGAACAATCTTTTTTAACCTCATCGTATATCTAAACTGGCATGGATAAAAATATTAGCCACCTTAAGACTTATAGCAATATATTCATACACTCTTTTTTCAGGGTCAGAGGTAAGAAATATTAAAACACTGATCTAACACATGAAGTACAGGGTAGTGAACTGAAGTCTTAGTGCACTGGCCTTCTACTTAGTTAATGGGACAGTAAAATGGATAGATTAGAAGCTGCTACCAGCAAAATCAATGTTGCCTACTCAATTCCCTCTGCGGACCAGTTAGTCTCACTTCTTTTTAAGGCCCCAGATGGCATTCTTAACTTCAGCCAACTGGCCTGGAAAAACCAGCTGTGACTTCACAAGGGGTAGGAATGTGAAAATTTCTCCAAATCAGCAGAAATCCACCCACATCCAAAGATCATTGCCAGCTCAGCTAGAATTGTGTATGTCAGCAAGTCATTTTTGGCATTTTTTTTTTTTAACCAGGGATTGAACTCAGGTCCTTGCACTTGTTAGACAGGCAGTGGAACCACTGAGCTAAATCCCTGGCCCAATTTTTTAAATCAGTTGCTGTGGACACACTGTATACACACATACACAAATAAACACACACACCCAGAATACATGTGTGTATGTCTGCCTATATATAAAACCCATCTATATTGAATTTTAAAAAATGAATCAGGATAAAAAGGAAACTCTAGGTAAGTGGTTGTGTTAATGGTTTTTTTTGTTTTGTTTTGTTTTGTTTTTGGTATGGGGGATTGAACACAGACCCTTGAGCTTGCAAGGCAGGTCGCAGAACCACTGAGCCAAATCCCCGGCCCCTGTTAGTTACTTTTCTTCTTTTTTTGTTCAGACAAAATACTCCACACCCAAAGTTGAAGGGGAATGGGCTTATTTAGCTTACAGTTCTTATGGGTTTCAGTCCATAATCAGCTGGCTTTGAGGCTGGGATGGAAAACAAGCATCACAGAGGAGAAACAATCTGTCACACACAAAGAATCAAAGGTAACAAGAGAGAGTTTAACTGCATCTTTCTGTACCTTTTATATTATTCAAACTATCAGGATTAGGGCGGTGTCAGACTAATCACTCACATATACTGGTTTAGTAAACACATGCTCTTAAGCCCATCAGCACGCATTCCAGATTCAACTGCCCCTGAAAAAGAAATTCCCACTTCATCCGCACGAGACATTGCAGAGACATCTAAACACGAACCATAATAGTGGTTCTGTGAGATCTTTCACATACACATTTTATTTATATGAAAAGCATACCATGTAGGTCATAGAAAGGGATTTTACATAATTTCCTCTCTAAATAATTACACTCTGAGTTTTACATAAATGGTTTTCTATTTTCTTTTCATTACTTCACTCAGAACAGGTCCTTTGCTTTGGCCAAAGGGTCTCAAATAAAGATACTTCCTTACCAACCTAAGCATCTTGCGAACAACTCAAAGACTGACATTTTCAGAGTAGAAATATACTCTTGAATCAAAAAAATATATTATTAGAACCTTTATCAATATTTAAATCAATATCTAAAATTTTTCTTTCCAGATCTGGTAAATGTACCATGTATCGCTGGCCCTAAGTCAATATATTAAAATATTAGCTCAATTACATTTGCACACATTTTTTTCTTTCATTTTCCCATCTCTGGGAATTGATTAGACATTTGTTAATCACTCCCAAATTTGTATCTACAGACTTTGTCTCTTCTAAATCTCAAGATGCATGCAAGCAAAAACATTCAGTAGGTGCTCCAAGCTCATCCTGTCCTCACAGGAATAAAACATCTTCCCTGAGCCTACTCCTCCCGCAGTTATTCTCTCAATCATCCAAGTAGAAACCTGTCAGTCATCCTAAAATATCTAAGCACACTGTCTTCCAACTGTGATCTCTACCTCCAACACCCTGTATCATTCCAAGTTCTCAGTCTCTATCCACTATTTCAGCAGCCTGTAGATTCATCTCTATTCTGCAGTGCTAGCATACAGGTACACACAAGATCACACACTCTGTTCACTGCTCCACTATGCTCAAGTAGCTATATTTTTAAATTCTAAAATCTAATTACGCCCTCTTTTCTTTGCTAATTAGGGAAAATAATTGTAGGAGTTACTAATGAATCACCTATATAACCTACAACACACATAAACATAGCCAGAAAAAAAAATTGTCTACAGTCTAAAAACAGCAATCAACACACTGTGGCCCATGGGCCAAAACAACAGACAACCTATTTTTTTGTTTTTTTTTACATAAAGTTTGATTGGAACACAATCACATTTTTTTGTTTGTGTCTTTCAGGCATTTTTTTAGGATATAAAGGCAGCATTACATAGTATCAACAGGGACTGTAGGTAACCCACAGTCTAAAATATTTTCTATCTGGCCCTACACAGAAAAAGTTAACTAAACTGTTTTAAACCACAGGATGATCTTTACATTTGTCCAGATATCATTGCCATAAACACACATTAGTCCCCTAATCGGTTTCAGTCATTATTTCAGGGAGACTAATATCCTACTTCAAATCCTTATGGGTGGAAAAATAGAGGCCTGAAGGAGTAAGTTACTGCTCTAAAAATCTTGTAGTAGTGAGGTGTCAGAGGGAAGATCCAAACCCTAGTAACCAGTTTCTACAAGTTTTTCTGTGGCACTCTAATTACCTCCACTTCTTTTATTTATCCCAATAATGTAGAACTTTTTGTATTTTCAGAACCTTGCACTTTCTTTGCATGTGCTCTGCACTAACTGTCCCCTCTCTATCTCCCTCCCAGGACATACAAACACACAATCCAAGAAAATATATACTTGTCTTTCATCCATTCCAAATCCAAATGTCTGATGTGAGCCATATTATTCAGGAGCAGTTGCCATTCTCTCTCTCTCTCTCTCTCTCTCTCTCTCTCTCTCTGTGTGTGTGTGCATGTGTGTGTGTGTGTTTGTGTGTGAGAGAGAGAGAGAGAGAGAGAGACATAAAGAGAGAGACAGAGACAGATCGCTATGCTTTTAAAGATTGTCATTTTCACTGGTTCAATTAATTTGGATAAATTCTATTTTCACTTCTAGGAATTGAAGATGATGGTCTTAAAAGTCTATTAAATTCTTAGTTCTTTGACAGCTCAATCTTCAGAAGATGAATGTATTGTTACCTTCATTTCTTCAAGTGCCAGGTAAATAATGTCTTCCAGGAGTAGATTATACCCTCTCAAATAATTATCTTAAGTACACATCACATCTGCTAAAATAGTCTCTCCCAGCAAAGAAAATCTCACCTTGAAAATGCAAGTAATCATTGTCTGAATGAATAAATGAATGAACTAATGAACCTTAGGTTAATAAGGGGTGGGCCACATGGCAAAGAAAAGCCTCCACGAAAATGGAAATAGAGTACTGGACATAGCAGCTGACAAAGTGTTAATCCTGACATTAGCCTTAGCTCTTAGTAACAAATCATTTGTGCAATTACCAGGGGCCCCCAGATGCCCACTACTGTCTCATATACTAATCTCACTTCATTAGCCATTTATTGGCTTTACTTTCACAAACCATTTCCTGACTTCTAAACACTATTTCTGAATCTGCCAACATTACGAGGTCAGTCACTCTCAGAAACAAATGGAATCAGTCACAAAGTGGAGTTACACATCTCCTCAACAAGGCTTCTCTTCGTGAAATGAAGATATAGACTAACACTACTGCCCCCTCTCTATGTTGGGGGATTGAATCCAGAGCCTCATGCATAATAGGCAAGCAGTTTACCACTGAGCTACATCCTCACTTTGCAATAATACTTTTCATGCAACAATGAAACAAAAGTCAAGCTGTATGTGAGAATGTGTTCATGTACCTAGCGCCTAAGTCATAGCAGAGTACTGTTTCAACCTGCCCCAAATCTCAGCCATCATTTGAAAAGGTAGATTAGAAAATGGCCAGTGGGTAAGGTCATGGAGTTAAAACACAGGTTCTCAGTAAAAAGGCTAGAAAAGATGAAGAAAAGTTACTATGTACAAATACGATCTCATAAAACTTATATTTGATTTTTGATATTAATGTTTTCAAAATGACTACTTGCTTTACAACAGAATGTATCCCAAGGGATTTGTTTATGTATTTGGATAAAACTCTGAGTTTTTCTCCTAAAATTATCACTGTTTTCCCCTTCCTGAACTTAATTCCTCTTATTTAAAAAAGGTATATTTGAAGTACTTCTCAAGAAACCCAAGTTTCCAGATATTTTTCCATTTTTCCTCAACTCTGACAAAAAGATATAGACATATCCAGAAGACTGGAGAACAATTTCGGTTATTTAGAGAATGGTTGCTGTGTTCAAATTATAAAGCACTTGGATCTGCTCCCAGTGCCTATCAGAAAAGGAACACTCAAAAATGTCTGATAATGTGGACAGCAAAGCTGTGGTAAACATTTGAAGAGTTTACACTGGAAAAATAATTGTTTTAAGGAGGTTGAAACAAATAGCCTTAGAAGCAAAAGAGTAACCTATATAAGTATCAAAGTATTTTCTAGCTCTGTTATTCCAGAAATTTACAAAATATTCAGAATTAATATAACATTATTTCTTGCACATTCTGTCATATTTTCTTTTCCACACCAGGTAACGTTAAATAAGTATAATGCACTGTGCTTTAAATATCTCAGAAAACCTTCCTTGTCCATGAGAAAGCAATACTCAAATGCAGGGTTAGTGCATTTTTTTAAAGAGTTAGATAGTAAACATTTTTTGCTTTCTTGCCAGATGGCTTCTCATATAACCACTCAACTCTGACATTATAGTGAAAAAGCAGGTATAGACAATAAATAAATAAACGACTGTGGCTGTGTTCAAATAAAACTTTATTTACCAAAACAGGCCATGGGCCATATTTGGCCCACAAGCTGTAGTTTGTTGACTCCTGATCCAGAAGAATAATTCCCATAGATGGGCTACAAGAATCCTAGGGACCTGCAATTATAGAAATGGATATTTAAATCCATAAGTATACCAAAGACTATTTCTTGAATGAAAATAACTTTTGCATG
Organism: Fukomys damarensis; assembly: GCF_012274545.1. Taxonomy (NCBI): domain Eukaryota; kingdom Metazoa; phylum Chordata; class Mammalia; order Rodentia; family Bathyergidae; genus Fukomys; species Fukomys damarensis. The sequence goes on along the minus strand of NW_022900914.1, from coordinate 54,958,684 downwards.
GCCGTACATCTCTGTCCCAATGAATGCAAATATTATTGGATTAACACATTTTAAAATAGCTTTGTCACTGGTTATCAGTCATTAGAAGTTAAGCACACAGTTATTCCCATATGAGGATATAATCTTTGATCATATCAGATCATCTTGACCCCACACAAGGCTGAATCATGTCTCCAGATTAACACATGCAATTCGTACTCTTTCTGCATTTTTAATCTTTTCTCTGATTTTTAACATAGTGTCTTGTGGAGAAAATGTGGTTTAACCCTTGCTCCAGGAACCTGCTTGAAGAGGCATCTACCTCTGTGTTAAACATACCCCATTACCGGGGGTGGCAGCTGCCCAGAATAGCCTCTGATAGATGGCTAATCATTTTACCAGGACGCCTTTATAAAACTCACTTGTTAGACGGGCTCCCATCCCCTGCACAGCCAGTTTCTGATTAGCTCTCTAATGGGAGGAGCACTGAGGCAGAAAATCCCAAACAATAGGTGATCCAAATATAATTTATATTTGGCTCAGGAAATGACCTTATTTTGAATCAATTCTACCTTCATAATTATGTTTTCTTAGACTAATACAATTTGTTGGCAGACACCATCTGACAACAGAATGAGGTGTGCAAAAACACAGGTAGGTGGCAAAGAGAAACAGGAGAAATTAAAAATGTTGCTGTGGATAATGGAACAAACATTATAATTTCTGACAAAGTGAAATGACTCTATATCATTAAAGATCACAAATCAAACAAGAAAGCCTGTAAAGTTTATCCAGTCCAGATGTGTCAATGAATTAAATATTAATGGATTGAAACCTTAGCTAGAAGATACAATTTATAAAGCTTTTTCTGACTGTCCTAGTGAAATTATAGCCTCATCACAGTCCATGACAGAAATCATAAAGTTTTTTTCTATAAAAAAGACAAACAGTAAATATTTTTATGAAATGCTGTAACTACTCAACTCTGCTGTTGAAAATTACCATGTATCAATAAGACTTTATTAGGGACACAAAAATTTAAATTAAATGTCATGAAAAATACTTACCTTGTAAAAAATTTCAATCATTTAAAAATATGAAATTGGGCCTAGGATTTAGCTCAGTGGTTCCGCTGCCTGCCTCACGTACACAAGGTCCCAAGTTCAATCACAGTACAAAAAAAAAAAAAAGAAAAAAAAAGAAAAGAAAAAATATGAAACTAGCCTTAGTTGTAGGGCAGTATAAAAAACATGATGGTCATCTGTGGCTTCATTCACTACAGGTTTGCTGACACTTGCTGTATCATATCACCCTTTCTAACCTCAAATTTTTATCATTACCTAAAACTGTACTGTCCATTTTTTCCTATTTTTATTGTACCCAACTTCACTCAGATATAAGTTGTCCAAGAACAGGAACAACAAGTATCTCTTTCAGCTAATGCATCAGAGCCTAAAATGGTATGGGATAGATCTTAATATTTAGTGAATTACAGGGCAATTGGAACCAGAATTTTGCCACTCTTTAACACAGAAACTCTGTCTACATTAACTGAAAAGAGGCCCTGTTTTAAGTCATTTAATTGTTATATGCTTGAACAATACAGTAATAAATACATAAATCTATGATGAAGACAGTTTGAATGACATCTCTAGAGTAGTGCAGTGCATGCACACTTACCCGTAAGAAGTATTCCTTAACAAAATGCATACTATGTTAAGTCAGCAAAAGAAAAGGTTAATAATAGTCATATAGAAAAATATGGCTGAGTAAGATTTTGAGGCTATAAGAATCCCATTCCAAGGAGGGAGGTAAAAAGAAAGAAAGAAAGAAAGAAAACACTAAGCTAGCACCATGGCAACATAGCCAGGACAGCCCTGGGGAGGTGGCCATACTTTGGATATCAACCCAGTTCTTGAAAGAGCTCCCCACAAGTATCTTCACATTGGGCTACTTGCATGAAGAGCTACACACAGACTAATTTGACTTTCAGATCAGAGCATGAATTTCTGTGCATTTAGAGGAACAGAGAATGTGATGTTTCACTGGGCTGCATTCTGGAATTTGGAACAGTAAATGTTTTGGATGTGTACCTCTATGCATAATTCCGTGTTGGTCTGGGGACCTAAAAGCTATGTGTGACACAGAGAGTACTGGGAGGCAGTAAGACTAATCATGAATCATTTTTAACATGGAGAAAACATGAAGTTTCTTATTCACAGAATGATAAAAAAATGGGACTCACTAGGATTCTGTCACTGGTGAAACTTGTGTGTTTGCTTCATGGATCAGAGTTCCAGTAGGTTGGTCACCTTCTCAAAGGGACAGATGTGATCAGATATTTCAGATGACTCCGATTTTTGATGGGGTTACACTTAACCCATACTTTAAATTCTTTACTGAAAATTGATTTTTTTTGTCCTATTTTAGTGGACATCTACATGCTAGTGAGCAGTACCATTAACATCCACTTCTTAGATGAAGCCCATGATTTCAGAGAGACAGCTGGATACAGTAGAAGAACACAGGATTTTGAAGAGTCAGGTGCCATTTTGAGTTGTTCTTCTGCAACACATGATTTGGACAACTTTGAGAAAGTTATGTGACTTCTTTAAAGTACATTTTCTCATCAGTAAAGTGGGAGACAATGTTGCTTCTTAAAACTACTTCATTTAGGATTCAAAAATCATAGCTGGGTTCAGCCAAATAGATTTCATTATCATGGTAAAATCTGTTGGAAGGATAACAGTTGCCTGTGATGCAAAGTTGAGGAGCTTGGAGGGTCTTACAGGGAAAGTCAACTAAGCCTTGCAGAGAGGAGGGTGTAACAGGTCTTGTAGAGAAGAAGGTGCAACACAGCTATCTGATATACTTATTGCTGAGAATAGATTTCCTTCCCCTGAGACAGTTTGTCAAGTGAACTGGGTAGAAGACAAGAGAGATGACTTCTAGGTGTTTAGATTAATGTGGATTCTGATATTTATTGTGCTTAATGTGTGTTTCAATAAACAAGACTGTACTTGGTTGGATATTTGCTGCATAAAAATACATCTGTATCAGCCTCCCTATCTTGGCCAGTGGAGACCACCTTCCTTAGGGTCTAGGAGCCATGACTACCCAACTTCTGTTCCATTCTGAGGTCATAATATTTGATTTTCCACAAATAGAAGCTTCCTTGCTCTGGTTCGGTCTCAACTTGATCTCTAGGAAGAATAACACTTTTATTCAAGTCACAGAAATCTCATCAAATGTCCCTTTTCTTGTCTACGAGGATTTTCTTAGGGTGCAAGCCAAGCACTGGGTAGCCCAACAAGAGGGCACTATTGAGAGTGATGTATGGTCAGAAAAGATAAATGCTAATGATCCTGAGTTTAGCTGAAGATGAGTCAGTCCCACAGGTACCACAGTTATGCTGGTCATAAGCTCAGCATACCTACCACACCAACACACAAACTCCATACTGGAGACTCTATCAGAACCCCATAAAACAAACTTTATGTGTCTCACTGCAATACTTAAATTCCTATTGGGATGCCTCTGACTACCTGACAGTGAATACCCTGGCCTAAATTTGCTCCTGTCTCATCTACTGGAGCTCTGCTGAGATCTTCAGCACCATGAGGAATCTGAAGTTGCATGTGCCTCCTAGCTAAAAGAAGGTTTCAGACTTTCCTAAGAAATATTAAGTGATAAAATAGGGATTAAAGTTGGAAGTCCTTGGAAAACAGTTTGAGAGTGCACCCTTACAAAGTAAGAGGGTAGTAGGAGACAAAGAAAGAGCTACAACTTTGGAATATGTGCTAGGGTGTATGTACTATTTCATTCAGCCTTTCTACTTGACACAGACAATTATCCCTTATTTCAAAAAACTAAACATCAGAAAGTCTAACGAGCTCTTTCAAGGCTATAGAGAAAGTGAGAACACATGTGTGTTTAACTTCTAAGATCCTCTTGTGTACGCACTGTGCATGGTCAAATTTGAGGTAAAATTCACAAATGCTTATAGTATGGAGAAGCAGAAATAGAGCTCTAGTAAGTATATTTTTCAATTATAATTCTGGGTTGCTAGATGAACTTTAAATTCAGTTTTTAACAGTGCTAACTAAAATCCCTATACCCTGCCAAAACCCTTACCCTGGTAAGTGCTTAACTCCTGGTGTCAAAGAAGAACATTAACAGATATAATTCACTGGAACATTTTGGTTTAGACTACTCCTACTTTAATGGGGACTTCAACATGTAGTATAACAGAGGCATAAAATGGCCTGCCATGTGTAGGCCTGGAGAGCCGATGATTCCGTGCTTTATGTGCATGCTTGATTCAAAATGATCAAAAGTTCTGTTGGTGTGTTTTCACTAGAAGGAGAACAGCAAGGAACTGACTGGAATTATTTCATTTAGGCAACTCTTGGCTCTGATGGTCCCATTACAATTGCTTTCCTTTCATTTGTAAAAGTCACTAAAATTCAGAAAATCCATTGAAAATCAGCAAATCTTCAAGCCAGTTTACCATCATCCATTCTGACTCATTCTAATCATTGGCATTTTAGGTCACACAAGAGCCATCTATGAAGCAGCCTTCCCAGAAGATTAAAACACTCCTGTACAATATACATTTACAAATTGAAAATTAATGAGGAAACATGTTTAAAAATTGACTATAGCTACCCAAGGGTTTAAAAACACTTTAGAATTCATAAAGAAATCATTTGGCTATGCAATCTTCCTTAGTGACAAAATAAGTTGCATTACTTCTCAGAATTACTACTGCTGAATTAACTTTTTAAAACATGCTGGTTATTTCAGTTGCATACAAACATATCTTAAAAATATTCATACAAATCATTTCCAGCAATGCCTGCCCTCCAGGCTAACTTTTGCATCTTTCTAAGTCAAGGTAAATAACCCAGAATAAAGCAATGATATTCCACATGGATGACTAGTGTTACAACAAAGAAAACTGTATTTGCCAGTGGGAATAGTTTATTCTCAAGCAAAAGTTTTTCTACTGATACTGGATGCACATGTCAAATAGAGACTTTCACATAATTTTCTGGACAATAAATGGTTGACCGCAAGCTATTCATTTTATGTTTTGACTTGGTCTCTCTCCTCTAGTCTCCTACTTTGCTCCAACTAGGGCATTCCATCTATTAGCCTTTGAAACAGAAATCTTTATTAGAGAGATTAAGAGAATGGAGAAGGAATAATTTAAATCCTCCAGAAGTATGAATAAAAGTAATGATTGCAGTATGGGAATGAAGACCTAACTTTGGACCAGAGTCCAATATATGCTTGAACAGGTTCAAGTATTATACATATGTTATTGTGTTCTATCCTTCTAGTATCTCTATAAAAGAAAGTGAGGCTGGGAAAGTTTACCTGAGTTGCTCAGTATCCCAGTCAGCACCGAGATCATGAGTAGATCTCATTCAGGTGTGTGCATACATTATATAAATTAAAATAACATGTAAATTGGTAGCAGGTGCACATTAACACAGGACTGCTGGGGTGATTGGATATGGATACGAATTTGTAGGAAAGCAGATCAGATGTATGCCAGGTACCACTCATCTGGTTGTTTCCCAAAATTTCATATACAGAAGCTACAGTTCTTAATGTGACTGTATTTGGAGACAGAGTTGATATGGAGATAAGCTTAAATGAAGTCATAAGCATGGGGGTTTGATCTGATATGACTGGTGTCATATTCTTCCAAGAAGAGACAGAAATACCAAAACACTCTTTTCTGTGGCCTCTCACAGAGTAAAGATTATCTGAGTATACAGGAAGAAAATGTGTATTTATAAGCCAATAAAGTAGTCCTCACTAGAAACCAACTTTCCTGCCACGCTTTTGTACTTTTCAGCCTCTAGAGCTGTAAGAAAGGAAATTTCTGTTATTTAAATCACACATCCCTCATTTTTTTGTTAAGGCATTCTGAGTTGACTAATACAGAGATATTGATAATCAAGGAGAGGAAATTGTCCTGTGGACTTTATTTCAAAACCAAGATGTGGCATCAAGTACATAGTCCCAAGAGTAGCAGAGAGCTACTGCAGTTGGAATCCCCTCCTTCTCACACATGGGCTCCCACAGCACTGTCATAGGCCTATATAAGAATTTGTGTTGTGCTATACCGCGACTAGATTTTTACACCTTACTCCCCATTTCCTGGACTGTGATTTGCCTACAGAAAGGACTCAATCCAATTCACACTTTTCTCCAGACATTGCCCCTGTTGCACAGTAGTTGATCTTGATATATCTTTAGTGAAATGAGCATTGGGTGTCTGAGACAGGGGAGCAGGCCTGAGCTTATAAGGTGAATGCCCAGACTCCACTAGAGAGGGACACAATCTGAGCAGTTTGGCGATGGTGAGCATGGCAGCAGCGTATGAGAAAGAGCAGTGGTGAAGGGACTTACAGACACAGGTATGCAAAAGGCTATCGCCAAAACTAATCAAAATACATTCAGAGGTGAACTAGATAGTGGCTCTGGAAAGAGGGAAAAGGAGAACAGAATGTGAAGAAAACCACAACTGTAATATTGATCAGGTGCCTCCATTGATTTGACAGTTATTCCCTGACTTCCAACCTCGAATCAGTCAGTAGGTACTGTCAGAGATACTACAGTGCAAGAGGAAGCAAAACCACACACAGTACCCATGCTTAGTGAGTGGACCAGAGAGGAAATAAATAAATCACATAACCACAAAAACCTTATAATTAAATAGTATGAGCAATAATGTTCAGAAGCATGGCATGCCCTGTAAGAACATGCAGAAAGAGAGGACTGCACTAGCCAAGGAGGTTCAGCCATTCCTGGGATCTAGGGAAATGGACCCTCCTTAAATTGCAGAAATGAAGAAGCACTTTCCCACAACAACAGCACAGAGGCCTCAAATGTATGCACTTAAAACTCTTCAAGAACCGAGTGAATTCCATCCTCTAGTGTATTCTTAATCCATTCAGCTGACTCTCATTGGTCACAGGGGGAACCAGAAAGGACGCAGAGAGGCCTTGCTGTAATCTGCCCTTCTGCAGATGACAGATGCCGAGTGAGCATCCTGCTGATAACATGTTTTCGGTACACCAAGGACAATGCCTTAATCACTGTCCAACTCCTTTTTGCTTTGATGCCATTTCCTTTTGCTGTTAAGAGCAGAATTGGGGTTAGGCTATCTCACACAGAGACACTGTGAAACAAATGTATTCAGGGTTTCTGAATAAAATTTTCAGAAAATGATTTTTTTAAAAGGACCAATTCAAGTGAAAGTTGCCATAGGTGTTATATTTATTTTTAATTTTATGAGTCAGGGTGAGATGGCTTGGCAGGCTAAAAGTTTAATTACAATGTCAACTGTTTAAAGGTTATCAATTTGACTCTTAAAGAATTTATTTTGACAGTGGGGGCTGTCATATGGAAATCACAAAGCACTTTAGAAAGTTCACTGAGAATGGACTACATAAAGGAAATACATCAAATTGAACATTTTCAAATTGTTTTTGTTGTAGTAGTTAATATGTCAAGGGTGAATGTTATAAAAGCTATGTAAAGTCCTCTGAGATACTCCCTGTATTATTCTCAAAAAAAAAAATCATGTGGCTACTTTACTTACAATCAAATGCTACTCTCTAATCAGATTTACTAAAGCAAAAAGTCCCATAAATACATGAGGAAACAAGTTTAATGAGAAGCAAAGGGAAGTATGAAGGGATATGTTTGTATGGCAAGTATTTATTAAGTTTGGTCTATCAAAACTCAAGAGAAATCCTGAACTGACGAGTGAAATATACAGGAAGAATAATTTTCACTCAAAATAATGAAAACTATTTGGTTCCAATGTTTTCAGACAGATTTAGGTTTCCACCAATAATGTTACAATGTTGGAGTTTGGTGAAACAGTTGGTATAAAAGGCTCAAGCCTCAAATGGCAAGTTGACCTAAACGACATAAAATTTCTTTTTAACACATAAAGTGGAAAACCATTGGCTGGTGCACCAGAGATCCTACGTGCCTTTTTGGAAGAGAAGGCTCTTACGTCCCTAGTAAAGGTGAAATAAACGTATGTAATATAAGAAGTCCTGAGATATTGATGAGAAGTCTTTCAGGGTCTGGAAGAGTACCACACATAGTAAAAAAGTGAAAGTGCTGTGAGGATCTCTGCAATGACAGGGAGACTTGAAGGTCAGGCAGGATGGTGATTGCAGGGAACACTTTAAGGTGAGAAAAGATGAGATTATCAAAGGCTTTGAAAATACTGGTAAGGAACTCACATTCTGAAAAACGAACAGATGAATAATTAAACCAGGAACAAAATTCATATTTGAGGAAAGACCTCCTTCTTAGAATTCAGGATGTATTAGCTACAGTGGCCACAAAGTTTAGTATAAACCCATTCAAAAGGTAGATTCAAGGGCCTGCCAATCCGAACACTCTAATTCAGTAGGTCTAGGGTTGGATCCAGGAATCTGCTCCACATGCCGATGCACTGCTATGTTTCTGTGATAGGTGATCCCAGGATTACAGTTGGAGATACGGATTTTTAAAAAAGAAAATGAAGGGAGGGCAGGGGTAAGGGGAAAAAATGAGAATCAAGACTTGTCATGTAGAGGTAAAAGATCCCAACAATGAATGTAATTATACTGTATCCCTAAAATGTACCAATAAACTCAATTAAAGCTGAAAAAAAAAGAAAATGAAAAAAAAGAAAATGAATTATAGATAGATAGATACATATATGTATATATATATCAAGCTTGTCAACTGTTACTGAAATAAGGTGAAATATAAGAAGTTTGGATTGCTCTGATGAAAGTTCTTTAAAGTGACCTAAAATCAGCACTTCTTTTTTTGTTTTTTTTGGCACCAGGGATTGGACTGGAGACCTTGCACTTGTGAAGCAGGCAGCAGAACCACTGAGCTAAATCCCCAGCCCCTAAAATGAGCACCTTGATTCCCACTTACTACACTTGAATATTTTCTGACTTTTGAGATCATAAAAAGTATGCAATCTCTTATACACACGCCAGCCCTTTAAATGTCCAAAGGTATTAGCAGATGTCCTAAATAAACTAATTTCCTAGATGGGTGATTTGAGTTTGTTCAACTGTTTCTTACAAGAGATGATTTCTGATTACTGCATCATACCTCTGCTCACTCTCTTCTAGTGACTGTAATTCATCAATCTTCCCTTTGATAAACACACTCATTTGAGCACAACATGTGGGCTGATGTAACTGTGCAGAATCAATACTTTCTTCCTTGTTTTGCAAGCCTTGATTTTACCAACAGATCTCAAGAGCTCATTAGGATGTTCTGGGGTCCAAATCACCTAGTAAGTAGCAAAATTTACAGAATTAGAAAAGGAATTTAATTTGTCAAAAGTCGTTCTTAGTAAATTTGGTGCCTGCCCACTATAAGCATTGTAAAAATTTTCTTTTAGAATAGTATGTAGCTAGAGGTGGTGGCACACATACCTGAAACCCCAGTATTTGGGAGACTAAGGGAGATCGTTTGAGGGCAGCCTCAGCTATGTAATGAGTTCAAAGGAAGCTTGAATTATGTAATGGGACATAGATATTTTATAAATGGGGAGGGGAAGAAGGGTTGGAGGGAGAGTAGAGGAAGGGGACCAAAAATAAGAATCCAGGTGTGTACAGGAATGTAATCATTATGTACTCTATAGGTATATCAGTTTTAAAAAAAGAGGAAGGGAGAGAAAGAGATGGGGAACATTGAATAATATTAGAGTATATATATATATATATGTGTGTGTGTGTGTGTGTGTGTGCGTGTGTGTGTGTACATATGTATATAAATAAAGAGATGGGGAACATTGAATAATATTTGAATATATATATATTATATATATATGTGTGTGTGTGTATGTATATACGCATATATATATAGAGAGAGAGGGGTATATATATACACACAGTGCTCTTGAATACCAAACATTCACATAAAGACGTTCTTGTTTTAATGTTATTATTTAAACCAATATTTACAAATTTAGATGAGTATAAGTCAGTGAAGACTTAAGTTTAAAAATAAGTTATCTAACCTTAATGTTCATCCTTTAAAATATCTAAATTAACCTTGTCACCTCCAAGAGAATCTGGATGGGATAGAAGCTGTCTGGAAAACAGGAACTAGAGAAGATGCAATCTCAATAAGAGACCTTGACCACAGCTAGGTCAGTAAGGAGTGGCTGCTATTGTTTCCTAGAGTATTGATTAAGCAATTTGTAACCATGGCAATGATCTTGTTTTCCTGGAAAGGTTAGGATGGGATGGGCAGAGTTCTATGGTTAAAAAAAGAAATGCTGAAATAAAGCGTAGCTCTTACCAGTTCTTTTATCATATTACTGAACAATTATCAATGTACCTTGCCCGTTTATTACCCTAAACTTTTACCTCTGTAAAAAAGAAAACTGTACCCGGAATCCTAAACTACTCACTTAAGTCAGCATGAGAAATCTTCAGGATACAGAGAAAGAATAGAATGGAGTACAGTGTGCCTGTCTTCCTCTGAATTTTCCCTTGCTGTTCACTAAAGAGAGAGCTACTCTTTTAAATTTGCTGAGGACAAATGCAAGTTAATTCCTCCAACAAGTATTTATCATGTATTGATTTACAGCTGTACACAGCTAGGACTACTGAACTGGCTGCTTCTAAAAGACCATGGCCTGATTGCCTTCAGTGGCCAGAAGCCAAAGGGGAGAGTGTTAATGAGTCTACATTAAAGAGAACTTCAGGCAACAGGAGGGACAGCTGAAATGCAAGGTAAACCATAAGTCTCACACATACACACACAAACATACACACACATTTATTATTAACAAGGCTTGTGGGTAGTTACTACAGACACAAGGAAATGAATCAGATACACTTTCCAAGCACAAGGAATATCTTGGTTAATAAAAAGAAAATTAAGATAGATAAATATTGGGTTGTTTCTTTTTTTGTGATTATAACAAAAAATCCAATACAAATCACTAATTTAAATGGACAGAGGATCAAATTTTAGAGATTTTTCCATAAATTGATTAGGATAATTTCCTGCCTTTCTTTTTAAAATCATGTGCCTGCTCCTGCTCCCTAGGTCTAGTATTGTATATCGCCTATCAGGTATGTCTTGAAGTCCAGATCTCAAGCTATTTTGATTTTTATTTCTCTGGTGTATCTGATATCTTTTTTTTTTCAGGGCTGTTGTGACTAGCTAGATGTGACTAGCTAGGAAGATTCACACCGCTCTTGTGACATCTTTTGAAATGCCTGGGATCTGGAATATTCTCCTGGACCCCAACTCTACCTTGGTCCCCAGAACCTGTCCCAGCTCTAGTGGAATTTCCCAATTTGGGCCTGATCAACCCCAGCAGGGTGACTGTAGCCCTAGCCCTTACAGCTATGACCAGAATCCAGAATCCTTTAATTATTTTTGTAATCTTCCTCTGCCTCACAGATCTTAGCATTTTTGACTGATAGAGTCAGGCAAAAACCATTATATGCACTCATTTTCCAAAATTGAATCTGGAGATTGCAGGCCTTAGAAAAACAATTATTTCTTTTCATAATATCCTCTGACTAAATCTGATGTGTGGGTGGACAATAGCCCTTAAACCTTCAAAGAAAGCTAAAAAATAAGTCTAACAGTAACGAGTCCTATTGATAAATCGTAGTTCAAAGCTGCAAAAGTGCTTATTTACTGACCAAGAAGCTTGCAATTTATTTTACTTCATTAGATGCTGAATCTTTCAAGAAACTGCTGAAATTCCAAATGTTTTGAATGTAATTATTATAAGTATGTTTAATCAAACCTTTGAAGCTACTTGGATGATGGTGAAGTTTGGATGAGATTATACCTCTTTGCCACCCACATGTTTATACAACTCCAGACTTCTGTGAAGATATGAGATGGACCAAACATTTAAAACAAACAATATGCATCTTCATTTATAAAGATTATTTATGGATAATTCTTGTGCTTATTACTGGAATTCTATTCATCTTCTGAGAATCCAGTGAAGTAGTTGAGACAGACCCACTTAAGAAGACAGTTACAAGTAAAAGAATCTTGGCTTTGGAAAAGTCCTTAAAGGGTTAATTTATTATCTGATTTTTGGGTCACCTCTACTATACTCATGTCAAGGAATTACCAATCTACACACATGAACATTTTCAGTCTCAAGATGCTGTCAATTCTATCTTTGCCAATAAGGAAGCTTAGTTTTATATAAAAGTTGTGTAAGAATTTTGAGCTTATACTCACACACAAATGTACATTAGGTTAAAACTCAAGAATTTAGAGCATGACTTTATTCAATTTGAAGAAAGCCTTGTAGGCCACTTACTCTGTGTTTCACAAGTGTTATGCTCTGGATACAAAAACAAACCCATAACAGTTAGTCTTCAGCCTTTACAAAGGCTCCCAAAGGCAGTGCTTCCCAGAGAAGTTCAGTCCAACAAACCTCTATGATCACTGTATAATATTTTTTTCTGATAGTGACCACTGTAACAGGAAGCAGGTGATCTGTTCATTATTTAGTTATCTAGCTCATAGCTTTCTCCTGGTCACCCTGGCATCCTGAAGTACTTGCTGAGCATATGTAATCACACACAGATACATAGATTATGTTTATCATAAGCACCTACACACAAAGTTCCTTTTCTTTCTTTACCACGGATACCATTATCTCTATACTTTAACCTTTACATTGCAGTTTGACAAACCTCTGTAGGACACCCTGAACTCCATGTCTTCGCAGAACAATGATGTTTCATAGTCCACCAAAATTTCTACACCTTGACTAGGAGATAGGAAAGTCCTGAGAGTATCATTCTTGGACAAAGTAAGAAACTAGGGAGTGAAAGCCCTCAAGTTTGGAAAGCATCAGAAATCCACATTTCTTACTGGACACAAGCACTCATCTGGTAAAGTCTGAAGCTTCTGGCTAACAAGATGAAGACTTGAGACAAAATACCCTTTATTCCCTAACACAAAGTCTAAAGAAGAAAAAGATTAGGACGCTTAGCTGCTGATAGCAGTCAGAATAAAAGAAGTAGCAGAGACCAACACATGCTTTTACTACAAGATGAGAGTTAGAAACTGCATTACTGATTACACCTCATACCTGGAGAATTTCTCACCCCACCCCTATTCCTTTTTGTTTTAATTATTTCTTCTGTTTTACCATGGTCACAAGAAATCAAATCCTTAAATGTGTAGTGCTGCAGAAGAGACAGTCTATGAAGCCAAGTTTAGCATGCTGCCCAAAGAACTTCCACATATGCCAAAAGAACTGTTGGGGTGTGTGGGGGTAGCACTGCATTGGAGAATGAGAACACAACCCTGAAGGCCTTCGCCTAGGTCTTTTCATTGTTGGTGCTTCCTCTCCTTGGTATCCAGGGAGCCTTCTACGAAAGCAGGAAATTAGGTTGCTTTTCGAGTCTACTATCTTCCAATTTTTGTTTCCACAATTCTAGTAGTGAGCATATAAAAACTGGCCTGTGCTGTGAAGTCTTAAAATCATAGGACTCCTCCATTAGGAAATCAAGTTAGGAAAACCTAGATAAGCAGGGGAAAATTCTGACTCCAAAAAGGTATATCCTAAAGAACTTTCCGTGGCCTCCTGGAAAAGATAATAGTTTTTCTACATAGTAATGTTTCTTCAGTAGAATCAGGATGAGTAAAGTCAGGATAAATACATTGAAATGGGTTGTTTTTCTGACCTATTTCTCACACCCTTCAATTTGCTGATGATGATCACAAACATTCAAACCTAGAAAGGAACTTCATATGCATAGAAAATCTGTCCAAAAAGAAGAGAAGTACAGGGCTGGGGATTAAGCTCACTGGTTCCAGCGCCTGCCTTGCAAGCACAGGGACCTGTGTTTGACCTCGGGTACTAAATTAAATAAATAAATAAATAAATAAATAAATAAATAGAAAGGCAGAGAAGAACAAACAGAATAGCAGGTCTTCGCTTCTTAAGCCAAGCATTGGCACAGTCTTATGAACCTTAAAATATGCTTAGTTTTGTCTTCTTCTAAAGATAAATGATCTCGAGATAGCTCTCATTTTGCTCAATAACTTCATTTTTCAATTCTTTTTTAAAAGTTTCTTTCCTTATGTAAGAAAAAAAACACCAATTAAGCACCTATGTGAAAATAATTTTTTCTTGTTTTAAAACGAAACCAAAAGAAAAAGATATCTTTTAAAGACAAACTGACCTTTAAAAACTAAAAACTAAAATAAACTTATACTACTTGCAGTAGTTCATATTTAGAAATAAATGCAAACAAGTACAGACTTGTCCAATGAATATGTCTACCTCCACTAATTCCACAAACATGCTGATCTCTCATTGTTTCCTTGTGCAAATAATTAATAAGGGAAGAACAACCATAGGCTAAAAGGTGGCCTAGTGGGTGCTGGCAGAGAGGTTTGCAATATAGTTCAGAGCTGAGCTTTGCTGTCAGGATCAGATACTTCATCTGAAAATATGGAAAATTACATGATATCCACTCAGTAAGAGCCATATATAGATTGAAAAAAATGATTTGATAAATGCACAATAGCATATAGTGAGCCCTCAATAAATGATAAGCCTTATTATTTTAAGGTTGGCATATCAGTTCTTGTTTATACAGCAATTTAATTCTCCTGCGAGAAAGTGAGATGGGATGATCTCATGCTGCGTAGTGAGATCTTTGAAATTTAGTGGCACTTTCTGAGGTTAAAAGTTTCCTATGCTGCTGGAAAAGTAGAGCTACTTTTCCATGGACAAGAAGGTAGCTCCCTGCTTCTGCAACTGGATGTCCAATAGGGGACAGGCATCGCTATTATGTGTTTAAGACTACTTAAAGTCCTCTTTGTTAAAACTACATACCTATTTTAAATTGTACCAAATTGAGTATGGACACACACACACACACACACACACACACACAGAGGCAGGCAGGCAGACAGAGACAGAGACAGAGACACAGAAAGACTGTCTCAAACCTCTGTGCCAGAACTGGAATAATGGAAGCTTCCTAAGTGAGAGCTGTGAATCAATCATGGGGACCATCCTGGGATCCCGTATAGGTGCAGTTATTGGGGACTCCACCCAGAACTAGTGATTAAAATATACATTTTAATAAAGTAACAACAAAGTTCATGTGCACATCAGTGTTTGATCAGAGCACCCCCATTTTTGGGCTGCCAACCCAGTTCATTCTAGAAAGCAGCCCACTCGTAATATAGAACTGTCCTACAGGAGGAAGACTACTTTTATCTAAAAAAAAAATTAATATGTTCCTCCCTGCCTTCAGGAAGACACTCAATAGATATTTATGCAATGGGCCTACCTGCTTAGGATTCCATTACATGTTCTGATTCAACCTGTTGCTTTGTAACTAGCCTGGATATTGGTTTCTTATGAGAAATGCATAGATATTATAACACCTGATTTTTTCGCCTATTTTTTAGCATATAATATTCAAACCGGTGGGTGTTATTCAATTGTGTTCTATGTTCCTGTATCCTTATATCATTTAGGTTTTGTTTTATTTCACTCAATTCAGGAAATATATCATAAGCCACCACAGAATTGCCTACATGAGGAAGATGTAGACAATTAAAATTTACAGGGCTATCGTTGCTGACTCACCATGAATTGCCTTCCCAAATGTTCCGAATACCTTTTATAATAGGCCCACTAGTTAGCATCAGTCAACAGAAGGCTGACATAGCAAAATAAATGTTGTCTGGTCTGCCCTACAATAGGATTAGGGCATGGACCAGTGGGTCTGACTGCTCTGTAATAGCTGTTCTGGTAGTAATCCTCAAAACATAGTCTGGGAACACATTTGAGTCACGGCATTTATTTTGAAAATTCTCTGATAAAAACCTTGGTAACTCTAGCCTCCTAGTAGTGTGTTTATGTTCTACCACCAAATCAGTTTGTTGAGATCATTTGGAAATATTGCTATACTGCTTCCTATCTTTGTGCAGCACTTCACAATTTACCTGGTGCTCTCATACACATTATCTCCCTTGGCTACCACCAGCACTCTGTGAAGTTGGCAGGACTTCTGCTCATCCTATATATGCCAGGCTTTTACCTACAGATGAGGAAACTGAATAACCTAATGTAGCCTGAGGTAGGTTAGCACTTTAAGACAGAGGACTCAGATGACTTTCCTCTGGTCTCAAAGTTAGTTAACAATAGAACTTGGCTAATGCCAAGTTATCTAATCATAAGTCACATCCGTTTGCTCATATTATGTAGCTGCTTCCTGAAGGAGGATTACACGTATCACAAGGAAATGTCTGAGCAGTCAGGTCTCTAAGCAAATGTTTCTGCATCAAACTAAAAGGATCTTACTATGACAACCAATTCACGCTTGTATTAGCTTCCTTATGATACTTGAGTCTGCCATATTTTTTAACAGTTCCAGTCAGCATACATAAAAATATATTGCTTGTCAAATGTTGGGTTACTTAGAACAAATTTATGTTCCTTTTATAAAGGAGAGGAATTCTAATTATACCTTTCTCTCTCCCACCCCCTCTGTGTGTGTGTGTGTGTGCGTGTGTGTGGTACTTTTGGAAACCCCAAAACATTTACTATTATTTAGGTCATTTAGATCACTTATTAATGTGTTCTACAGATATTTGTGACCATGCGCTAACGCGAGAATCTGTGAAGCAACTGAGCTAAATCCATTTATCAAATGGATGTAGATTTTATAGATTGACAGATCACCCTACTGGCTTATTTCATTTGTGGTGACCTAAAAGCCCTGGGGATGATTTAAAATCATTGATTTCAAGTCAGATATTCCCAATCATTAGCATATATAGGTGTTTTAAAAATAATTTACATACAGAGCTATGTTTTCCTGTTAAAATCAACTGTACGACTGTATGCCCCATCAAGATTACTTTAACTTCTGTGCTCTATTATAAAGTTAACCCTTTTAGCCAGCTCTTTAACTTATATAGAAATAATCTATACTACACACTTCCCCCTCCTTCGTTCTCTCTTCAATCCTAGTCAGTAACAAAACTATTTAGCAAAATGCCCCGAAGGGGGAGCCCTGTAACTATTCCTGAGAGATCCCCGTCCATAATCCTTCAAATTAATTCATCAATGCATATGAGGCCTAAAACCCTAAAAAGATCCACAGACACAGAAGGTGAAAAATAGGTTTAAATAATGGATATACTAAATCTCTCTAAAATTTCAAAACTACAACTCTTCAAAATCATCTATCCTCTAGAAAACAACCATGATACATGACTCAGGAAGACAGGTGAATGTATGCATGCAGATATATATATA
Organism: Fukomys damarensis; assembly: GCF_012274545.1. NCBI lineage: Eukaryota > Metazoa > Chordata > Mammalia > Rodentia > Bathyergidae > Fukomys > Fukomys damarensis. The sequence continues at coordinate 54,941,367 of NW_022900914.1, read as the reverse complement.
TATATATATACACACACACACACACACACATATATGTGTATGTGTACGTATATATGATTATGGATCTCTACTGACTATGTATTTTTTTTTCATTATTTCTTTCCTGTATACTAAAGTGGAAGTTTTTGGAACAGTTAAGACATATTCCTGTCCTATTTGTTTTCACCATGGTTAAATCCTTGTCCTCTTTTAAGTATGGTACAGAAATATGACCTGTTTTGTTCAATGGAATGCGAATCAAAACATCTTTGACACTTTCTTGAGGAAATCTATGAATGAATGTATCCTTCACTGTACTCTTTTCTCCCACTGATTACAGGAAGTACATCAATAATGAATGTAGACCATGTTAGGTCTCTGAGGGTCTATGATTAGGAGAATCCTTGCCAGCCCATATGGACTCTGGATGATAAGTGACATGAAAATTTTTGTTGTATGAAGACTTTGAGATTTGGGAGCTGTTAGTTATCTCTCAGCTCCTCTTGGCCTATCCTTACTGACACATCTGGAATGATCAATTGTTTTTTCATACTCATAAAAGACATCTTAATTTGTTTTCTAGCATTTAGGATCTTATTTAAATTTGATCCTGATTTATCCCCCAAGTTTTCTTTCACAATATTCACTCACATATTGCTATGTGCTTCCATCCAGAATACCAACTCTTGCCAAAACTCCACCTTGAAGCTTTCATTTTCCTTGTCATACAGTGGAGTACTGTATCTTGGGAGCCACACTTACTTTCACAGTTACTGTATACTTATTCCTGTATGCAAAATATGTCAGAACATCACAGATGGATGCAGAATATAGATAATTTCCCTGACCACTTTTTTGTTTTATTTTTAGAACTGCCTTGGAAAGTGCCAGCCAGAGGTGTGGCACATGAACCTCAATAAGGTAGGAAGTTCACTAACCAGTTAATGTATTCCACATAGCACTGATTTTCCATCTTGAAATGGTGTAAAAAGCACAATTTTTCTAGAAATTCTGCTGCTATTAACTCAAGAAGCAATGTAATAACTATAAAAACTCCTCATAATTTCTGAAATTGCTGTTGGCAAATTCATCACACATTGTAATCGTGTGTTCGAGGTCTTACAAGAGTCTTGTCACATAGAGTAAGCCAGGACTAATGCATTATATACCCCTTAAAAAGAGATTTGGATCAATGAAAGATTAAGAAGGGGAGCTTTGTTAAAATTAGGGAAAACCAGGCAATGTCTTGCATATAAAAAGCGTGGTATGTGCCCTACATCAATGACCATGTCCAACATAAAGCCCATCTATTTGAGATGTCACAAATACAATTTAGGCATTGGAGATATTTCTAAAAGGTGATTGGTATAGTGCCTACTTGCTTTCTGGTTCTATGGTTCTATGTCTCAAATTGTTCTGCATCTATCTCTTGATACTTCCCACCATCCTCTTCTGGGTTGCTCCTAAACATCATAACAAACCATAGATTAAGGACAAAGAAAAGAGGCCTCTACGTTGTTCTTGCTAAGGTGGATCTACCTGAAGAGGCATTTAAGAATGTGAAACAAAAAAAAAAAAAAACTCAGGAGATTAGGTTTGTGCAGATGATAGAAACCAGTCGAGAAGTGCAAATAATTTTTTTTCTACAAATGTTCTCTTGTCTCAACACGACACATTACCTCTCTGTGGGAAAGCCACCAGGCTAGCATTTACTATTTTGAGATTATGAGACAGTTTCCAACCTACTGCTAGCTTCTCTACATAGTCCACTAAGTAATTCTTTTTGTAAGATGTTGACAGGAATATTAAAAATTAATAAACATATTGCCTTTTGTCCACAGTAAAACAAATGGTGCAGATTTGGGTAAAGAGTCCTAGTGCAATATTGGAAGTGAGGAGCAGCAAGCTTTATGTATAATACTAATGTACCACATTGAATTATACATACCTGAAAATAAGACTAATCTAGCAAGGCTGGTGACTCCAACAGAGCTCCCAAAAATGACACTTTAAGAACATCCTCATTGTGGCCAGGTGTGGAGGCACACGCCTGTAATCCCAGCACTCAGGAGGCTGAGGCAGGAGGATCGCTGTGAGTTCGAGACCAGCCTGAGCTACATAGTTAGTTCCAGGTCACTCTCACTATATAATGAGACCCTGTCTCAAAAAACCACCCCCCCCAAAAAAAGAGCATCCTTATTAAAAATTGAAAGACGAAAAGTATCTTTCCTGCTTTCGTTTACTTTTTCCTCCACATGTCCAGCTGGTATGTTCAAATGGATCAGAAATGCTTGGGATTTCCAGCTCTCACCTGGATTGGTCCTGACCTCTGTACATTAACTACAGAAACTCTGATGGTTGTAGCTAACTACAAATATGTCATCCAGAGACTCCACAACCTATTCTTCTCTTGCTAGTGTGGCAGTCAAGCAGCCTGCCAAATTAGTTAATTGAAGCTGGGTAGACTAAAAGGACATTCCATTAAACCAATGTCTTAATCCATTTTCATTTTGATTTGAGAATTTCAAAACGGGTACGGATGCAAATAGTTTTAATATTTCCAATGGCTATTTGCTTGAGACAGATAAGTTTTTGTCTAATCAAATTCTACCCAATTCTACCAATTACTTCACAGCCTTGGCCTGTTCATGCTAAAGAAATCCAAAGAAACAAGGCAAATCATGCCTTTAAAGGAAATTTTCTAATTCTATTTCCTGTATGAGATCAGAAGGAAGTCTATCTATGAAAAATTGATATAAATTTATATTTCTTCAGTGATGACAGACGTCAAAACATTTTTCAAAATAGAGACACAATTTACCCTATTTTCTATCAGGTAGAAGTAGTATAATAATAATTAAAGTACAATTAATTATCAAGGACAAGAAATTAGCTTCTGAGAGTAAGATTCTGGTGCACTGTCTCCTGGAGAGCTTACACTGAGTGCTGAAAATGACCCAGTTAGGAGATTACTCAGGCCATTCACCCATCTCCCTGGTGCTGCAGGGCAAACTCCACTGCTGAAAGTTCATAGAGTAAAAAGAACAAATGATCCTTCTGGAGAGACTATATTCTTATTTCCAAATAAATATATTTTAAATTTTTAATTCTTTCTTCCTGTTTGGGGATAGAAATATTGCTTGAGAAAAATAAAATACATCTACTAATTCTGGATTTTAACATACTCTCAAATTTAATACAGACAAATTACCATCTCTCTAATTCAAAACAATTGCCAAAATATCTTGTTGTCAGATATTTTGCATTTTCTGCAACAAAAAATTACAGAGTACAGACCATAAGCTCGCCACTGCTGTTAAGTACTGGGAATAAAAAATCAGAGGTGCCAAGAGTGACTAACCTTGTTTCTGTTTAGTATACTTTTTAGAAGAATGAAAATATAAGAAAATAAAACTAAAACAACACCTTTAAGTCAAGTATTTATACAAAAATACCATTAATGGTATAAAGTTATTAAACTAGAACAAAATAGCATCATAGTATGAAATATAACTCAAAGCACAACTCCAATGAGTTTGGTACATATACCAAATCTTCAGACCTTGGAGCTCTGAAGAGAAAAATTCCAAATTACTTCAGAAATCACAGTATCAATATATTCACCCGGATTTAAAATAAATCCAGACAAAGAAAAATGGAAAATTTATCTATTTTGTCTTTCGCATTTAGTTAGATTTTGACTGGTTAATGATTTAGGTTCTTCCTAAACCACTTTTGGAAGGCTGGTTAATTTTAAATATAAAAAAGGCCTAACCAATTTTCGAACATCATGGACTTGATGTTTTTATTTCCTCAGCTTGTAAAGGGCTTCAATATACTGGATACTCAACTGTATGAGTGGTTCTTAAAGACCAAAGTGAGAGCAGGAGGGAGGAAATAACAAAAGCGGGGAGAGAGACAGAGACAGAGATACAGAGAGAGAAAGAGGAGGTTGTTTAGGAGAGGGAAAATTGGATTGGATCAGTAACAGAGTGACATTATAGAATAAAAAGAAGTGAGAAAAAGATACATATATCTGGTTCAAATCAATATAAATCAACTTATATCATGCCTTTTGCAAAAGTGATTCATTCACCGGAGTTTGAGATTTTATAGGACAAAATGAGAAAGAGAAATGACAGAAGGGGGATGAAGGTAAGAGAGAATTCTCCTTTCCAATGCTTCTGAAGGGAGCCATCCCCAGCATTAATGGATTTTCACTTACTGCTGTAGCTACATACCATCAGATAATGAAAACAGCCCCCACATGTTTTTAAATCCCCCATTTAAAATTTAAATTCATTACTTTATGAGCTGCTGGGAATTGACAGTTTTACACCCCAATTTTCCTCAAAATTTATGTAAAGGATGCTATAAAATGGAATAGGGGAGCATCTCCAAGTGAAAAACACCAACACAAATTGCTAAATAAAAACACAGCTGAAGCCGATTTGCTGTGGGTCATATAACCAAGAATGTCGTTTTTATTAAGAGGAAGTTCTTTAAGCATTTGCTCTCACCCAGCCGTGCTTTTTTACCAACATTTAAAATATTAATATACTGTTTTTATTGCCTGCCTCCTCTAACAGCATTTCTATAACTGGTTCCACACATAGAAAATATGTGTCATGTATCTGCAACATGGCAGGCGTTTCTCTTTTTGCAGTAGGAGGGTCTGTGCCTGTGAGTAGTTTCTTTCCAACAGTTTATATCACAACTAGACTGCAGTGTCCCGATTCTAGAGGTTTTAATTATAATATAGCTTGATATATATACTAAGAGACTAGATGTTAGAAATGCATGGAGGCTTGTGTCTGGTTTGTTTTTAATGTTGAAATTTAGTTCTTCCTTTTCAAACAAAGTTCACTTGGGGCTATGCACATGAGTTTGATTTGCTGTGAATAGGAGGAATCCAGGGTGAATCAAGGGATCCGGTCTCCAAATAAAAAATGTATCTCCAGGCACATTCTTTTCAATTGGGGAAGACTCAAATGTCCTTTGTAGTTCATATTTTCTGGGTTATCTATAAGGAATCTTTCTCTACCTTTATGTCACAAGGTAATTTCCCATGTTTCTTCTACTTTTCTACTTCTAGCTCTTAGGGCTGTACTCAATGGGGGATTGATTTTTTGAGGGGATATGAATGAGTAAAGTACTGGTCAAGGTTATTTTTCTATTGAACTATGGTGTCCTTGTCACAAATCGACTGACCCTGTATACTTTGGTCTGTTTATTGGATCTCTATTCTCTTCCATTGATCTATTTGATTTTCTTTTCCTAATACTTCACTATCTCAACTACTACAGATTTACAGAAAGTTTTAAAGTCAGGTGGAGTAAGTTCTCGAAATTTATTCTTCCCTTTTCAAGACTGTCTTGATGATTTGGTCTTTTTCCTTTCCAAATAAAATTTAAGATCAGTTTGTTTCAGCCACCCTTCAAAGACTCTGCTATGCCCCATATATCAGAGAAGGGGCAGCAGGGAGCTGTGGGTAAGTAGCTCTCTACACCTGAACCTTCAGACTGACTTGGAGCAGGGGACTTTTGAAGGCTCGTTAACACGTAGGGCTGATCTAGAAAACTGTTTTAATATCCCCTGATCCAAAGAAGCCGACGAACTATTCAAAGGCTAGTGAATAAAGCAATAAGTTAAATTGAGAAGATTGATATCATTTTAGAGACTAACCTGGCCTCTTGGGGCACTTGGAGGCAGCTTGCTTTTCCTAATCTTGCTGCTCCCAGATCACAAGAGTCTCCAGCCTATAGTAGGTGCTCACATGATATTTAGGGAAATTTTGATCTGCACTAAACAGCCATACTGGTGTGCTCACTTATAACCTGAATAAACTCCCTACTTTACATGGAACACTCCAGCTATGTCCTTCTACCACTTTCATGTTGCTTTTCCATTTTGCCCCACAATATGGCCATTTTTTCTTCCCTTCAAAAACATATGTCAGATAAGAACAGAAACTAACTTTTGTGTTTCAAAACATTCCTACAGACTTTTGTTGCAGATAATAAGACTTGTCTCACTGGGGCTTGAGGGACACAGAACAAGGGATCATCCATCAAGCCAGATATCAAATGCCCAGTATTTCATAGAATCCAGGGCACTCAATAAATATTAGTTAACTGAAAGAGCACATGTACTTTTACAAATGCACTCAAATACAGGGGAAGAACTGCAGTTTCTTTGCATCATTGAGGGAATCTACCACGGCATAGATCTTTCAGAGGAAGACTCAAATAGGACTGTTTTCTCTAAACCTAAAAAGAAATCATGGCATTCTCCCAGTTTGCATTTAGCAGCACAAGACAAAAATGAAGGGAGGGAGAAGTATGAAGAATAGAGATGCTTGACAAAGCATTGAGGATAAGAGCTGAGCCCCAAATGAGCTTGGTAAAATGAAACAAACAAATACTAAGCAAAACTGAACCTAAACAAAAGATAAAAAGGTGCACCAGATGGAGCCAGAAATTGTGAGATTTTACAAAGAATCAGAAGAAGCCATGCCTAAAATGTTGCACTCTCTCTTTCTATCAACACAAATGAGTTGTACCCATAGCCCCTAACTGGTCTTTCTGTTCTTTCTCTAACTTTGCAGTCAATACAGCACCTTGATGGTATTATGGATATTCTGAACCTAGTAAATTAATGCATGTCATTCTCTTATTTAAAAGCCTTATTTCATGCTAAACAAAAATTAGGACAACTCAAGGTCTTTTTCTTTCAAATGACCCATGTCCAGTTTTCTTTTCCTCACTGGTCATTATACTGCAGACAGCTAAGTTAGTTAGAAATTAATGTAAGTCAGTTAGCCAAAGCTGGGCCCTCAGCATAGAAAAACAATTGAGACACATTCACTGGTTAGCATTATAAAAAGGAGAGAGCTACTACCTCCCTTAGAGGTGAAAAGCAGTGACTGGTATTCTAAATAGTCACCAATCTCCCTACCCATTTCCTTTCCAGAAATTCCTTGTATGTAACTTGTCTTCCCATTTGATCCCCATGCAATCAATATTATGGGGTGACTGTACTTGTAATCTTATTGGCCAATCAGGGTTTTGTCCTCCTTCATGCCTACCTTGTAATTTTGTATTGGGTGTTATAGTTTTGTCTCACTTTAAACCTGCCCCACCTCATGGCTCTGCTCAATAAACTGCCTTTAAAAAGCAGGGTGAGTCGGTGACCCACTTCCTAGTCTCCATCAGTACCTCGTAGACAGAAGCTATCTTTCTCTCAATCAATTTTTCTATTCCTAACCGCCTTTGTCCGTACAATTTATTCTTTGATTTTAGAGAACATGAACTCAAGTTTTGTATATCTAGTTAAAAAACTTCCCTTATTTGGATTTCTTGTTGCCCTATATCATTTATACAGCCATGGATTTTCGTATGTGCTTCACTTAACCGAAAGCACCCATCAGCCTATTCTTTGCAGGACTCAGATCGAACCTCATTTCCTCCAAGAGCCTTCACTGATCCTGTCAGTAAAATGTTCCTCCCCAACCTAATCTACATTGCAGGGACACATACAAATTGAAGAATTATGTTTGGGATTCCACTGAATTACACTGAGGTGTATGTCGTGTAAATTGTCTATCATAGACTATTCCATAAGTCATTTCTTGCTTCCTTTTTTTTCCCCCCTTCAGGTGTAAGCATTTAGATATAAAAGGACATAGAGGGTGCAGAGCCCCGAGACTATCATCTCAAAACTACAATTACATGGGAATTAGGATTACAGAAGTTAGGCTGTTGGATCTGATTTTGTTGTTACAGCACATTTTGCCATTCATGGGCTCCTGTGCCCTTCCCACTCACGCACAGACACAGTGAGCAAAGCAGGAGGCTTACTGTCTTTCTGCCACCTTCCCAGCACAACTTCTCTCTTTTGCAAACAAATGGCAATTATTCAAATAGCATCTTTATTTACAACGTTCACAATGGGAACAAGTCATTCTTAATAAAAGTACTTTCTTTTTAAATGTTTCATGTCATAATGATTTGTTGTGGTTTTGAAATATGAAAACAGAGGACTTTTTTGCGCAGGGTACGGGGACTCTGTTCCTTGCACTTGTGAGGCAGGCAACAAAGACATTTTCTTTAACTGAACCAAGATGATGGAGAGTCCTTTGCATAATGCGCTTACCAATGAGCACACCTGATCTTTGACTAAAGAATATCTGCAATTTCAGATGCCCATTTTTGAATCAGGTCTTTATATTTGGGGGGGTGGTTGCTTTGAGTTCTTTATATATTCTAGATAATAGTCCTTTGTCTGAAGAGCAGCTGGTAAAATTTTTTTTCCCACACTGTAGGTTGTCTCTTAGTTCTGTTGATGGTTTCTTTTGCAGTGCAGAAGCATTTTAATAAGATAAGATCCCAGTTGTTGATTCTTTCTGCTAGTTCCTGTGCTACTGAGGATTTGTTCATAAAATTTTTTCTTATGCCAATGTTTTCAAGAGTTCTGCCTAACTTATCTTCCAGCAAGTTTAGTGTTTCTGTTTTAATATTTAGATTTTTAATCCACTTGGATTTTAATTTAGTGCATGGTGAGAGACAAGGGTCTAGTTTTAATCTTTGGCAGGTTGAAATCCAGTTTTTCCAACACCATTTATTAAAGAGTCTATCTTTACTCCAGCAGGCATGGTCAGCGCCATTGTCAAAAATGAGGTAGTGAGTATATCTGAACAGACATTTCTCAGACAAAGAAGTAAAAGCAGCAAGAAAATATTTGAAAAAATGTTCCACATCACTGGTCATTTGAGAGATGCAGCTGAAAATAACACTGAGATTCCACCTCAGCCCACAAAGAATGGCTGCTATCAAGAAATCATACAATAACAAATGTTGGCGGGGATGTAGGGAGAAAGGAACCCTTCTCCATTGTTGGTGGGAACGCAGACTGGTGCAACCACTATGGAAATCAATATAGAGATACCTCAAAGAGCTGGGATTAGAGGTTCCATTTGACTCAGCCATAACTCTGCTGGGTATCTTTCCAAAAGAATTAAAAGAATCATATCACAGTGATATATGCACACCTATGTTTATAGCAGCACTGTTTGTAATAGCTAAAACTTGGAAACAGCCCATTTGCCCATCAACTGGAAACTGGATAAAGATGTGGCTTTTCTATGAAATGAAATACTACTCAGCCATAAAGAATGAGAAATTAGATTCATTCATAGGAAAATGGGTACATTTTGAGGATATACTCCTAAGTGAAATACATAAGTCACACATGTTTCTCTGGTGTCAAAAATTATAATAATACACAAGATTCTAATGAGATAATTAACAATGTGAAATAGGAAGAAAAGGGCTATAGGTGTAGGGAAAGTGGGAAGGGTGGGGAAAGGGAATAAGGGAAAATATGAGAAAATGAAAAATGGAAATAAAGTGTAAATGGGGAGGGGAGGAGGGAGTGAATGGAGGGGAGGAACAAGGGGAAAAAATGAGAACCAAGACCTGTCATGTAAAGGTACAAGATCCCAATGATGAATGCAACTGCACTGTATACCTAAAATGTACCAATAAACTCAATAGAAAGAAAAAAATCTGCAAACTTTGGCCATTAATTGCATTGTCAATAAATACTAAGTAAATAAATATTTTAAAATTTGAGTGAAATCTCTTTGTTGTATTATTTTCAAAAGTCACTAAACAACTGTCTTGGTAAAGGATGGAAACCTGCTTTGGAGACAAAAGCCCTGGGTCATGACATATCACTACATATCTGCAGGTCAATAAGTATTAGAAAGATTAGACACTCTGTGTGGAAACACTAGAAATAGAAGAACAGCTCATCAAGAAGAAAGTTCATGATAAAACAATATGCAGCCACTCAAAACAGTGTTTAGAAGAGTTTTTAATGACATTGAAAAATACTTATAAAATTATTGTGTTGCAAAACAGAGTACATGCTATGACACCACACCTGTGAGAATGTGTGTGTGTGTGTGTGTGTGTGTGTGTGCATGCACTTTATAAATGAAACAAGAAAGACCTCTGCAACTGGCCCCAAGTTTTCATATTTCCTCACCGCTGGATTAAACCCATTAGCTTAAATGCTTACTGGCACCAAATTCAAAGTTTTACAGACTCAACTCTTTTAAGCAGCCTAAATGCTTTGATTTGTAACCCATATCATACTGTATTGCTGTTCATGCGCCACTCATCTGCACTTAATACCTAAGGCCACAGATAAGCCTTGGGCCACAAAGGCCCAGTTCACTGCTGCCCTTCTGAGTACCTTTCCCAGAGACTCCCCACATTACTTTGGGTGACAACAATTACATATACAGGTTCAGATCTCTGTCTTCGTCAGGGGTTTTCTTGCCCTCTTCCCCTTCTGAGGTGCAATACCTAGGTTTACTGATGGATAGACTCCTGCTGTTAGGACTTACCTTGTCCCCAAAGTGCCCACAGAAATTGTGTGCATTACTACTGCCTTGTGGTCATATTTTTGTCTCGATTAGTTATCAACATGTTAAATCCTTTACCACGCCACTTGGATTTCCTCTCTCTAAGAGATAAGAAAAGATTGGCTATGACATCATGCTGCAAGCCTACATTAATATTTTTAGTGTTCAGTATTTCATTTTTATCTTTCTACTTACAAAGATTCCTTTACTTCAGTTGGTTCAAATATTAAAATCAGTCTCCTTACTTAGTTTCTAGTCCAAAATACACTGATGTCACACATATGAAATAGATTTAATTGATGATTGATGCTAGGTTGAAAGGCTTTTTGCTGGCAGTAGTGAAAACAGTAATATCCAGTAGAACCAACACATTACTCTCAGAAGTCTTTTGCTGATCTCCCATCATTACAGGTTCCTTCCTCACTGACCTTTTACCCTTCCTACTTCCTTATTGATTCCCCTTCTTCACATCATCTTTTCTGCTTCCCTTTTCTGCCCACAGTAATTATGTGATCCATGCCCTGGAATGGAATGAGTGGGCTAACACTGTGCCTGATACTGGAGTGGTAGACAGAAGATCAACTTCCTACCAGCATTGTCTTGGTGGCTGAGTTTGCCAACTTTGAAGGAGAAAATGGATATGACTTTTCCTTATTTACAATAACTGCATTTCTGAGAGATGTGATAGAAGAAAAAAAAAACATAAAACCTTAAAACCAAACATCCTTGTAAAAATATAAATAGTGTAGCAATACAGAGCAGCAAGGCATGCAAAAAGCCACTTTTCAAAGATTAAATGCTACAGAGGAAGTCCAAGCAGCAATAGCTTGGCGACCTGGGGACGAGACAGAGCTGGAGCAAGACTTGGATCATTTGGCATGGTTACAGGGAGGGAAAGGCTGAGGAGGGTAGGATGACATCTTATGGGAGGAATACTATCTGTGCAGGGTAACAAACAGGAGAAGTCTTGTGGAACTTTGAGTGTCCCATTTTGACCAGAAAAAACAGCAGAAAAGTGGGCTGGGGATTTAGTTCAGTGGCACTGCACCTTTCTTGCAAGTGCAAGGTACTGAGTTCAATCCCCAGTACCCCCCCAAAAAACAAAACAAAACACAGCAGAAAAGTGAAAAGCAGGCTAACAGAAACAGACAGAGCTAGTTAAGAGTGACATTAAAATATCAGACTAAGGTTTTACACTGGTTTTAAGGCCAGAATGTCTCTAATTGAGAATTGTGAGGCCCTTAATGTCTACCTATAGACTCCAGTTTAAGAAGCATTGCATGGCTCTGAAAATAGTCAAAATCTGCCAAAGTATGAGTCCCTTCTGAGAGCATCTGGTATTCTTTGTCTCCTTAACTTTAAGCTTTGCAGCTCCAGCACTCCCAATCATTAATTCTTCAGGAGTCCAACATTCCTATTTTCACTTGAAAATCTAAGAACCCTATATGTTACATTGGCAGCAGAGATCATAGGAAGTACCGACTTTGAGACCAAGTATGCAATCACTTCAGCAACCACCCCAACCCTGCCGATGTTTTCATCCATTAACTAGCAGTATATATAAGATTGAACGGTATTTTAGAAAAGCATCAATCCGTCTTTCACTCTAACTCTCCCTTCCCCCACATCAAGTGCAGGCTGGGACCCTGCTCAAATTTATTGAATGTAAGAGCCTGTAATGACTTATCAGTCTGGGTGAGAGAAGTCTATTACCCTCCAACCATATATCAAGTGGTTTTCATCTCAGGTCCGCACACCATGTCAGGGAGCCCACAGTGGGAGCAAGGCAGTAAATTCATTCCAGGGTTAATAAAACTTTGTAGTGAGCAACAGTGACAGACAAGGTCTTGATTGCAACATGTGAGATGGCGATTTTAAATGGGTAACTAAATCCATATTTCAAAGTAAAAACTAAGAGAAGCTTTCAGAGGAAGGCATTTCACAGAGTAGGATTTTATAATTGACAGCATAGAATCAAGGGTTGATGGTATGTTTTGCCAAAACTTTATTTGCCATCTCTTTCTCCTGCCTTGCTACAACTCATTTATTGAGTAAGTTTTGTCCTCTAGTTTTTCAAAGAATATGTTGGCGACTTATTCTTAGTATGATACATTAACAACTAATACATAGGATCCATAAGGAAAATACAGAAGTGGTAGAGAAAGTCTCAGTCTGGAATAAAATGGTGTGAACTTTCTTATGGTGGGTGAAAATGGTGCCAAAGCTATCAGATCCTAGTTCCTAGAAGTTGTAATTGTCTCTTTATTTGGAAAAAGGTCTTTGTAGGTATGATTCCATTACGGATTTTGAGATAGGAGGATTATCTTACACTATCTAGTAAGAGCTTAAATGTAATAAAATATATCCTTGGAAGAGGGAGGCAGAAGACTGTTTGACACAGTTGAACATTCATAAGACAAGGATATGTGGCCATGGGCAAAAATATGAGATCATACGGTCAAGAAAGTTGGCGGCCAAGAAAAGCTGGAAGAATTAAAGAATAGATTTTTTCCCAAAGAGGTCTCAGAACTTAATTTTGGCCCAGGGAAAATCACTTTGGATTTCTGTATTTCAAAACTGTGAAAGAATAGGTTTGTATTATCTTATGCTACCAAATTAGTGGGGATTTCATACAGCAGCCACTAATATATGGCTGACTACTCTGCCCCTATACAGGACTTCTAAGGAAACTAGTCAGGGAGTATTTCTGTCTGGTCATCGTGCAACGCATTATATACTCAAATACAAAATTACCTTGTAAAGGAAGATTAGAGCATCAATTTATGCCTTAAAGCAAAGTCAGAACAAATTAGGATCATCTCACCCACAACAGCAAAATTACATTTTATATATAAATTAACAGAGAAAAAAGGGAGTTCTAGACAGACGGAGTACTTTATCTGGACTGCCAAAGGTATATTAGACTACTCTTTCACAATAAAGGAAAAGCATCTCTTGAATCTAGGCGCTCCCTTAGGAATTAACATGCCTTGTAATTATCTTAGAATTAACATGCCTTGTAACTAAGGTCCCTAGAAAGCACAGCCTTTTCATTTAGAATCACAATGGTCCAGATCCTTTGGGAGGAAAAGTTTATGTAACCTCACCAGATAAAGAACCACAAACAGCTACGGTATTTGCTGAAGATAAATGAACTAAAGAATGGGTAGTAGAAAAAGGTAGATATAAATACAGTTACGATCAATTACAGAAAGGAGGGCTACCATTGTATTTTCCCTTGTGCACATGTATGTAATTTTCATTCAACTATTCCATTATGCACTATAATATGCATTGTAATATACATATTTTATATTAGTATTTAATATCAATACTTAAACATTGGTTATTTCACATCATTGTATTTAAGTTACAGGATATCAGGATAAGTATAAATACCTCTCAAGGACTTTACTTCTTTTGATGAAGGGATTAGTGCATTTTTGGTTCAATATAGAATTATGATGTTAAGTAATATTATGGCTGTTGTCTCTATTTGCAGATGGAGTATAATTTAAGCAAACAGTTGCATATGGGTATCAAGAGGACAAGGGATAGACTTTGGATGGTTAATTTTATGTGTCAGTTTTGCTGGGTTAATCGATGCCCACATAACTAACAAAATATTATTTCTGGGTGTGTCTATAAAGGCTTTTCAGGAGTATGCTAGCACTTGAAATGGGCAGACTAAGTAAAGAAAAGTGGCCCTTCTCTATGCAGGCAGGCATTTGGGTAGCATTTAACCTAATGAGGACCTAAGGAGAGCAAAGCTAACAAAGGTGTGGATAAAGGGCGCCCCCATGTAATGTGCATGTTGAAACTCTGCATGTGTTTGTGTGTACACAACCTCTATCTTTGGTGTTTTCCTGCACTCGGTCATCAGAGTTTATATTTTTTTTACTGACCCCCCTCCCAGCACAGGTTCCCCTCTCATGACTCTTTTCAGGCCTATCATGGAAATCCTCGTCTGCATAATTGTACATAAGAAACAATTTCTATAATTAATCTTTGTCCATCTTCCTGTCTCTGTCTCTTTCGCTACTGTCTCTCTCACTCTCTGTCTCACACACATACACACATATTTTCATACATCATATATGGATTGTAGTTTATTTTCCTTTCTGCTAAATAAAGTATAGGGTCTTAGTTTCATAGGAGAACATAAGAAATGTTTGTGATAGGGCTGGGGATTTAGCTCAATGGAATAAAAAAAAGAAATGTTTGTGGTAGTATTTTATGAATGATTGCCACGTTCTTGGGCCCAGGAGAGAATTTCAAGTGGCCATTTACTGTTTCAAATTTTTCCCCTTTCCTCCATCCATTTCCCAACTAGCAAGTTAAAAAAAAAAAAAAAAAAAAAAAAAAAA
>NW_022900914.1:54902199-54926411 GCF_012274545.1 Fukomys damarensis | reverse complement strand
AAAAAAAAAAAAAAAAAAAAGATAAATAGGAAAAAATGTCAGTATCAAAAAAAAAATGCATTGTATTTTGGCAATGGCCTCCAATGAAATACTTGGGCCTTGAGCATCAAAGAGAACTCAGGCTGTCTTAATAAACAGTGAGATGAAAAGCAGTGAGCCAACAAAGCGTGACAGGATTTAAAAAATCATAGCAATGTGCAAGGAGCTGCAATTATATTTCAAGTTAAAGAGAGACGGAGGAAGTTCAACTCCATTTTCAGCAATTTGCATGTTTCCCACAAAGAGCTTCACTCTGGTTAACGGCCAAGATGATAAAGAGGAAAAATGCGAACTCCTGGCTACCTAGTACCATTCCCTGCAGGCTCTCTAGGCACTTCAAAGCACTTGGCACTCAGTGCTGCTGTCTCTCCTCTACAAAATGCCCTGCAGGACTGTGCCTACAAGCAGCACTACGAGATTGCTCTTTGGTAATGCTCAGCCTCTGCCTATTGGGTCTCTCCGATGCCGTTCCTCTTCCATCTGCCAGTGCACCTGAGCTTTCTGACTTTCCTCATGTGAAAACAAACACATTTGTAGCTGATCGCAGTGTAATGAATCACCTTGCAACTTGGAAGCTCAGAGCAACAATAAATATTTATTTCTCCCAGTTTCTGTGGGTTCGAATCAAGGAGCAGTTTGGCTAAGAGACTGTGGCTTGAGATCCCCTCATGAGGTCACAATCAAGATGCCAGCTGGGCTGCATTTATCTCAAGGCCTGACTGTGTCCACTGCCAGGATGGCTCACTCATATGCTTGGCACATATGTCCTTGAAGCTGATAGAGACCTCGAGTTCTACATCCATAGCAGACTTCCCGGGTCTGTGCAGTCTCCAAATGTGACAACAGCAGGCTTTCCCCAGAGTGAGTCAGCCAAGGTAGCAAAGGGAAAGCTGCAGTCTCTTGTAAGACCTAGCCTCACTGAGCTTTTTCAAAAATTCTGAGACTTATTTGTATAGATAAGTACAGGAATGAAGAATTAATCAATCGTGACTTGTGCCAGAAATATGCAAGAAAATAATTTATTTTTGAATAGTATTGTATTACTACCCTTAAAATTCCATATGTATATGAAAGATAAAGCAAGTCAAACCAGAAGCAACCAGGCTTTTTGGAATAATTATTATTTTAACTGATCAATAAAATGGCACATATTTATGAAATAATATGATGTTTGAAAAATGTACACAGTGTAGAATGGCTAAATCAAGTTAATTTATCATTATTTAATCTCATGGTTTGTTTTTTTTTTTGTGATGAGAGCACTTAAAACCTGTCAACAATATTCCAGGACTGAAGTATATAGTTATTAATTATAATTATCATGCTGTGCCTGAGATTTCTTGGATTTATCCTTCCTGTATAAAATTGTTATTAACTACAGTCATAATGTTATTCCAGAGACCTTGGGAGTTTATCCCACAAACTGACATTTTGTATTATTTGACCAACACCTTTCTAATCCTTGTCCCTCATTTCAGCCTTGTAACAACCATTCTATTCTCTTCTTCTATGAATTCGACTTCATAAATATCATAAATGAGTGAGATCAATTGTAATTTGTATGCCTAGGCCTGGCGTTGTCTGGCTTATTTCATTGAGTACAATGTCTACTAGGTCCGTCTAGTTTTTGCCAATGACATTTCACAGCTAATAGCATTCCACTGTGTATAACCACAACATTTGCTTTATTCATTTATTCTATGATAAACCTTAGCTTGTTTATAGATCTTGGTTATTGTGAATATTGCTGCAGTGAACACAGGAGTGCAAATATCAACATATTTGTACAGCATAACTCCTGTTTTCCAACAAATATTTTTCAAAATATTCATGAAGTACTTACTAAGGTATTTTAATACTAGTCCAGCTTCTGCAGATACAGCCACTCATGAGACATATTTGATCCTTGCTCAGTTGAAATGTATATTGAACATTGTGGGTATATTTAGAGAAGCTAGAAGCAGATAACAGTCCAGAATGTTACTGTTTTTATAAAGTAAGAAGTTGCTATTTTCTGTATGTAGCAGGCATGAACAGAAAAGGTGAATATTTAAATTTTAAAATATTTCAATAAAAGACACAGTGCCATTAATATCCCCTTAGAATCCTTCCCCTCATCTTGAACACATTTATTCCATCATTCTTGCCACTTTCTAAAGTAGTTCTGAAAGTTAACTTTCATAAACATCTTTAGGTGGGCTGTTACAGCTGCCTCAATGTCTTGAATTAACACAAATGTTTACCATTTATCATCATTGAGGAAGAGCCTGAAGTCACAGAGTGGCGTATTTGGTGACTAAAGTGGATGGGAGTACACAACAATGTTTTTATGACCCTGCCTTTTTGCTGGAATGGCATTAAGCAGCCGCACTGACCATATTTTTTTAATTGCACCTCATAAAGACATTCCAGAAGAAAGACTTCCAGAACTACTTCAGAAAGTGACAAGAGTAATAGGATAAGAGTGCTCAAAGTGAAGGTGAAAATTTAGAGGGGTATTAATAATAATGTATCTTTTGCTGAAAAAAATTTTAAAACGCTCACCATATATTTTGTTCATTTCTTGTATTGTAGACATTGGTTTCTTATCCAATTAATGGTTTGCAAGTATTTTCTCGCATTTCACAGGTTGCCTTCTGACTCAGTTGATTGTCTCATTTTTTGTGCCAGAATCACAAATGAGAAAGGGAAAACAAACAAGTGGGATTACATCAATTTAAAAAGGTGTGAGGCTTGAGATATAGCTCAGTAACCGAGTGCTTGCTTATAGGCACAAAATACTAGATTCAATCCCCAGCCCAAAGAATTTTAAATGTTGTCTAAGCACTCAGTTTCTGTAAATCTTTTTCTGTTACCTTTTTTGGATTAGAGCTTCTTAATATGGGAGTAATTTTACACAAGGGTATAAATGTCATAAAGCAAAGATTACTAGAGACTGGCTACTGTAATGGCTTTTAGTTATACTATGATGGAAATGCTAGCCCCTAAGTACCTGTTAGAGATTGGGAACAAGTTTGAGCGGTCATTTTCTCCTTCCCTCAGGGAATAAGTAGGTTTGACCTATCTTCCTCCAGCTTTGTAGATTTGGAAATGGCAAGAAATTGGCTGAATATAAATTTCTTTAGGCTCCTGTACATTCCTCAAATGAGAGCTATGTTACATGAGCAACATATTTTTCCTCTGGGATGATAATGAAAATGATGATAGCAGCTATATGCTTTATAAACTTTATTTTGAAATTTTAAAATAATGCTGTGAAGTGTGAAGGAGTGAAGTAATTTATTTACCCAAGATAGGCAAAGCAAAGATTAAGACCAAGATAGGTAGATAATATGATTTTCAGTACTATTTTATCCACTTTCTTCTAAACAGTAGTTCATTGAAAGATCACTATCTGTCCTCCTCACCTAATTTTCTTCAGATACCTAGACACATACTACTTAACATTTTCCCCAACAAATCATCAAAACAGATGACATTAATAAGTGCTGTAAATTTTCACAAGTTGTTCATGAATTTGCACATTTCCCTCACATTGGCCTTAAGTCCACTGAATTCTTACTAAAACAAAACAATCAAATAACACTTGGCTGTAAGTTGGTGAAAATATTTCTATTTAGAAGATGAACTTTTATTTGTACTTATTTATATTTTAAAGTGAAAATCCTTTATTAAATTGTAGTTGTTAAACCATTGTTAGGCACACCAATTTACTTATACTAAGTGTGACAGATTTTTGACAAAAAAAAAACCTTACAAACTTCTCTTGCAAGGTGACTTTCTCATGAATTTCATCAAAAAGTGAATTTTCTTTCTCTTTCCTATAAATCTAAACTTGGTCTCTTGATTTAGTCAATGGGGTATTAGAAAATAAGATATAAGCAGACTTTTTTTTTTGGTACTGGGGATCGGCAGACCTTTGAAAAGTGTATTTTTTTCACATTGGTGCATGTGCTCTCTTGCTGATGGAAATCTTGAAACGGTCCTAGGAAGACACTAGCCTGTCTATGAAGAACTCAAAGAAGAGGTTAGACTAGCCTAAATTAGCCTGTTGTGGAGAACTCAGGGAGAAGTGGTGATTTTGATCAACAGTCTGCCAAATCCAAATTGTTTGACAAACCTAATTTTTACCATCTGGTCTCAGCTGAGTCACAGACTACTTGGAGCTTCATTAATGAGCTGGGGCAACACCAGTAAAAGCACTGTCTAGCTGAATGCAGCCCTCATTGCCAATCCATGATAAAATGTGAGCTTATATATGACGGGTGTTTTAGGAGAAAATACTAAGTAACACAGCAAAGCTAAAAGATGGTTGTGTAATGTTTCTCTGAGTGTCCTCTATTATTGATTTGATATTTCTAACAGAATCATCTGGGGCTATGAAAAACAGGCAAATTTCCAGGACTCACCTAGAAAAGCAAAATCAGAAATTGGGGAACTGGCCAGGGATTCATCATTTAAACAAGTTCCCTGATGACATCATGCACATTAACAATGACAGATCAGTCCTCACATTTCACTGAAGGCTTCCACAAGGATTTGTCAGATTAGGATACGGCAACGAGGATAGTGAACCAAGACAGTCATAGAATTGTTGACTTTTTCCTCTCCTTCTCTCTCCTCCAGACCTATATTTTTTATTATTGCTTTCTATTTTAAACAATCTGAACATCTTTCTTTGTATTTTATATGCAGTTTTATACTGGTTTGATACCCAGTGACTTGGTAAAATAGTCTAGACTACAGAATGATCCCAGAAGAGATCCATATCAAATAACGAGAGGTAAGTAAAGTATGAATTCCTATACTTTGAGAATGATAAAATACTAAATAGGCTATTACCCGTGAGTATAAATAGCAAGTGTTACTAATAGCAATTCCATGTTGAAGTTCAAGAGAAACAAGCATAAAACAGGCTAGAATAAATGTTCAAATTTATTAGTATTGTAAGATACACAATGTCATGTTATGTATCCAAGTAATATTTTGTGTCTTTTTCTAAGGAGTCTCAAAAATTTTTTTCTAAAGGTGTATAAATTTTGTTTTCTTAATCTTCTGATGTCTTTAATAAAAATGCTGTTCATCATACACAGTACTAACTGTAGACACGTATTTGAAATGTACCCAAAAGCATACTCCACAAAAAATAGTTCTCCCTTAAATGTCTGAAAAATTACAAATTTTAAATTTTGCACTCAATAAATATTTTTATGCATCTAATGCATTTCAAGATTACTGAACAGTGGGGATATGTAAATATTCCTTATACTAAAGGCATTCAAAATCTTATTAGGAAATAATAGAACTGATGGCCATATGGAAAACAGGAAACTAGAGTCACATGAAATAACTAAAGAAAGGGAAAAAATGTGAGAAAATGTAAAAATGGAATTAAAGTGTTTGTAGGTAGGGAGGGGAGGAGGGGTGTGGAGACAAGGGGAAAAAATGAGAACCAAGACCTGCCATGTAAAGGTACAGATCCCAGTAATGAATGTAACTGTACTGTATACCTAGAATGTGCCAATAAATTCAATTAAAAAAAAGAATATGGAGAGGGAAGAGTGGAGTCCGGAGGGAAGATGAAGGGGGATAGAGGGAGGATGGGAGGGAGAGAGAAGAGAGGAGGGGAGTAGACAAGAGAGACAGGTTTCATAGGCATAATGACTGGACTTTGTCCTAAGGAAGGATGTGGATCTATCGTCCAGTTAAAAACTGGAAGAAACACAAAGAAATAAGAGAAAATGGCTCACTTTAAGAAGGCCAAATATTTGGCATGCCTTGGACTCACAGTACGTTAGAGGAGTGGAAGCTGAGAAAAGATGACTATGCAAGGACCAATCTAAGAAGACTACTACACAGATCACTAACAAATTTGATTTCCGGGCTTGTAGGTGACAGAGAGAATGGAAGAAGGGAATTAAGTCTTTTAGTTAAGATAACAAAGCTCTTATTAAAATTGATATATTACCCAGGATATTATAGCAATGCTAGCTCAAAAAATATGTTAATGCCTTTGCAAATATTGGCTAATTGTTACTTCTAAAGAGAAAGTAACCAAGTGTAGTGGTGTGTGCTTGAAATACCAAGGTTCTGGGAGGATAAGGCAAAAGAATCCCAGGACTGAGCCTAGCTTGGGCAACTTAGAATTTAGGGAGACTGTCTCAAAAAAATTAAGTAAGGGGCCGGGGATTTAGATCAGTGGTTCTGCCACCTGCCTCACAAGCGCAAGTTCCCGAGTTCAGTAACTGGTACCCCTCAAAAAAATGTATACTTCAAAAAAATTTTTTAAAGTGCTGGGGATATAGCTCAGTATAAAGTACCTTGGTCAGTCCTCAGTACTATGGGGAGAGAGAGGGGTTGAGGGAGACACAGAGCGAAACAGATAGAAGCTAACATAGGGCAGTCAGGTAACTAACTGAATTGTACATTTTAAATAGTTAAAATGATTATTTTATGCCAAGTGAGTTCATGAGAAATAAAAAAAAAAATAGTGCTTTTTAGTACCTGTAAGAGAAAAGGACAGGGACAGAAAATAAGATCAGAACCAGAAAGTTTCATGTGCAATTTTCTACACTTTAACTGGAGATTCTGAAAATATTCCATAAGGAGCACTGATACACTAGCTTTTTTTCTTGGATGGGAAAATAATAAAAAGGAGCACTGTGAAGGTGAAGACAACATTCATCACTGCTCATTTCTTCTGAACCAAACTGATGCTTATTTTGAAAGCCCCAGCACCACACTGGCAACATCAGCTTAGTTCAATTTCTCTGCAAATCATGCAGCAGGGAAGGGAGACCTGGCCTCTCATTTTGTAGTGCTCTACTCTGAAGCAATCAGAAAATGTTAATTAGGATTCTGATACTTCTTTCTACGTTCTTCTCCTTCTTCAATTGTTTGTTGTCTCTAAGACACTCAATTGTTTGATGCTTCAAGCCTCCACTTCAAATGCTATTTTACTCATTCGTTCGTTCATTCATTCACTCAGTAAAATATACTCAGTACTCACAGTGTGGATGCACATATAGGTCATGGGGATATGATCCTCCACCTTCATGGAAATCTCAGTTTAAAACAAAAGACAACATTGAGGATTTCCTATACTCATTTGGTTCATTGTAATAACAGACAAATATGTGGAGGCATAAAGTTGAAGAAAACAAAGACAAAATGAACTCCATGGACCTGGGCAGGGATGAGCAAGAATGGAGTGCAGGGAGAATGACCTTAGAACCCAAAGCATCTCATTTTTCTTCTAAGTATGAGCTACCTACAGTTTTGTGTCCTCGGGGGTTGATTAGCAATATTTTCTCATTTTACTCTTGAATATCTTGGGTTCTTTAATAATTATTTGCTCATGTTAGAATGTTTTTGTGAAAAGGAAAACAAAATATCAGAGATAGACATGTATATTTTAAGATTAGTTCTGTCTAAGAAGATATATATATATTTTCTTTATGTGTTTTACTCTTTTTTCATCATGTATATTCTTACATAATCAGAAACATAATGACTGCACGATTTTCCTCTTATTTATTTCATTAACTAGCACATTTCGTATGTCATTAAATATTCTCTAATACATAATTTAAAGTTTTTAATGAATACATATCATTTCATCCTAGATCTGCCATCCCTTAAGGTTACCTGGGAAACAGACTGAGAGGGAGGTTTGCACACTGAAGTTTTGCTGGGGAGAGCTCTCAGATTGTTAGGGAATGAGGGAGAAGGGCTGAGACAGCTTGGTATACAGGTAGCAGTAGAGGCCTCAGTCAATTCTCTAGGAAGTTCTCAACTAGGAGAACCCTTCAGATTGGTTTCCAAGAGAAGCAACAGGGCCATTGCATGAAATGGTCATTGGTTGTGGGCTGATGTGAACTTGGGCATGACGTGACCTTGGGCAAAGTAGCTTCCCAAGCCCAAGGCTATTATAGCAGAGGGGCTTGGCTATGAATGGTCGGTAGCCAACTCTCCTGACAGGGGACAGGGGACTTTGTCCTGTAGGTGAGATTGAGGTGGTATAAGTTGTGCCTCTAAATACATGAGGTTTTGGAGACATGCTATATCCAAACTTTAACAAGGCCAACACTTCAGCTTATGCATATGACATGTTCTGTCAGCATTGGCTGGGAGGCCTAAATGAATCTGAGTTGCCACCAGATTCTCTAGCATCTCAGCAACAATATGTAGAGACCTCTTTAGCATTATCTGACTTTAGGCAACTATGGTGACAGTCTTGTGCAGTGCTGGGATCCTCAAGTTCTCGCCTATGTTTTGGGCTAGTGTCTCAGAAAAATGACCCTTATAGAGATATACCGAGCTCAGTGAGCCTAGAGGAGAGGGCCTATGTAGCCAAGTCAAGGGCAAGAGGCCACCAGACAGGAACAAATATAAGATGTGCTCTAACTAGAAGTCAAGTGTCACAGTACCCTTCCTTTAGCCTGAATTTCCCTGCCTATCTTCAATGTGACCTGGCCAAGCATAAGGAATTCTGGTCTAGACAGACAAAGCAGGAAACTCTGTATCCAAATGGTTCAAACCTTTTCTCTAAATGATCTACTGATGTTTGACTAATTGATATATAAAAAGAGACTAGATAATCTGGGAGTACGTAGTAAAAATCAATCCTGGACATTTTTTTCTCGAATGACAACTAGGGCCAGCTTGATGGCCTCCATGAGTTTATAAAGATCTTGAACATCAGGCAAGAAATTTTCTCCACATAAGTTTGTCAAGCTTTATTAAACTAGCAGCAATGTGATTTAGAGCAGGGAGGGGTGGGCAAGAGAGAAAGTGTATTACCATGGCTACAAGAAAAGATGCAACTTGTGTGGGTGCTGTGATCATCCTGATTCTGGGAAGTTTATTTAGAGATAGGCTTACATGTGAAAAGGAGTTATGGCTCTGAATCTCTTGGAATCAGCATGGAATCAGTGATCTTGACCCACTCTCGTAGCAGTATACTGGTATCCAAGCAATGAAAATATTTCTTGACAAGACTGAAGAATCCAGGAGACTCCTGTGAGCCTGACACTTATGAAGTAAGGAAAGTACTGATAACTTACTCAGGGAGTCTCAGATGCTAGTCATTCAAATTTAGAGATTAAAATCTTTGATGGTTTTTGATGTTTATTTATCTACTCACAAATATATTAGGGCTCCAAATCCAGACCTTTCATCCCAGGATGTAGTAAGCACCTCTTTTCATAGGTTCTGTCCTACATGAGGGTCTTCCTGCAACACATGATGGGGAAACTGGAAGGGGCAATCAGACTATATGGCATGAAAAATGGCAAATTCGAGGTGGAACAAAGAAGAGTCAAGCCCTGCTTAACACACAACTATGCTGCACTAAGAGGACCACATTCGTAAAAGCAAAAGCCTGCCATGTAATGTTGTAGAAATGTATCATTGTTCTTCTCAAGTTGGTATTTTAAAAACATACCCTATAGCAATAATTTAAAAAGAGCAATGAGTGGAAAGAAAACAAGGCTGTTGTAGGAAGTATGCCAATTATAGAGTTGCTTAGGTATTAACGAAAAATTCTCTGAAGATAGTACACAAAGTGAGAGGGAAAGAAAAGTCACCCAAGATGCATTTCTCAGTCAACTACCTGTCAAGATGCCTTTATGCAAGAGAAGTGGCTGAAGGAAGCACGTGGAGAACTCCAGTAGGCTTCTGTAGTGCTTAGCATTGGGTTCTTCGGTAGGTTATTGGACTTCCACAGTCACGGCTTTTTGTTTGTGCGAAGGAAGAGTTGAATTGGAATATCTTTACTTCCAGTTGCAATAGTCAGGGTTCCATGGCACTTACAATAATATCTTCTACTCAAACAGCTCCCAAGAACCCACTTCTTTCACAAAGCAGCTAGATGGCCATTAGTGTGTGCTTCGAAGGTAGATCTGCTGTGATGCAAGTAACAGGTCTTGCCAATTTGGCAGTCACATGGATTCCCTCCTAACAAAAATAATCTTAAATGTTTTCCGTCCAACTTCTCATTTTTTGGAAAATAACTGAAAACATCAAAACATTATAGAAAAACTGTTCCATGGAAAGACCTAAGAGGAGGTTGCCTGACTCTTTCATCATCTAACATGCAACCTTGAATCAGCTGCCAATTTTATTGGCCTCAAATTTCTTCTCTGCAAAGTGGGAGCAATAAAAACTTTCAAGATTTCAAAACTCTGGAAATGATAAAAGAGCTACTCTAATGTAACAATAGAGAGGGCCCTCTGTCTTTTCCCCTCAAAACAACCCATTTTACGGGCTGACAAGAAGACCTAGCTCTCCAGTGCATCTATAGAGCAGATGTTGAAAACGACAAGGTCACGCTTACAGATGCTGGCAAACAGGAAGAAAACTGAACAACTGCTTCTAGCGACCAACCACTGTACGTGCTTAATTATTTTTAAGGATATGGATAAAGGCCTGTCTGGGAGTGACTGAGGGGTTTCAATTTGTCTTCTAGCTATATTTCCTCTCCATTTTTACTGTAAAATCTGTTTTTATTTATTTAAAACCAATAATTGTATCTCATAACTCTCAAAACCTACTTTTCTTCTTGGTGGTTATAACCAAAGGTTTCATAGTCAGTGCAAAATATACAAAACAGAACTATCGGAGGTCTTTGTTGTTGTTGATAAAATTTTCTTGAGAGATGATGTGCAGTTTTAAGTCTTGATCCACTCCCTTTTCTGTTCATTGGAAGGGGTCAGTGAAGAGTGAAATGATCCGCAGACAAAACAAAGAAATGATCAGTATGTGACTATTTCACTTGTCCCTTCTTTAGTGTTCCCCAAAATCAGTCACTGGACTGGTGCTTATTGTGTGCTCAAAGACAAACAGAGGGCTGATGGCACAGGACACAGACTTACAGTGGAAGTGATCTTGTCATCTTCAATGCACAAATCATCTGCATATGTAAGGCTGTTCTTGGATGTCTGCTCCTCCAGAGCTTAAAAACATTCTCTTTTAATTATTATTTAGGGCCCAAAAATGTATTTTTTAACACACAAATGCATTCAAATTACATCTTAATGATATATTTTGGGAAGACAGTTCATGGGGAATTATGATACTTTTCTTCAACAACACAATGACTGCATCATCTCTCCCCACCTGGGAAACAATAAGATATGTCTTCAAGAGTTTATGTTGGTGTTATTTTTTGTTTGTCTGTTTGTTTGCTTTTGGGGGTTTTTTGTTTTGTTTTAGTTTTTGTTTTGAGACAGGGTCTCACTATGTAGTTAAGACTGATCTGGAACTCACTGTGTAGTCCAGGCTGGTCTTGGACTCACAGCAATCCTCCTGCCTCAGCCTTCTGAGTGCTGGGATTACAGGCATGCACCACCACACCCAGCCATCTTCAAGGATTTAAATAGGGTAACTATTCAATGAGCTGCAGGGGAGACTAAATCTTGAATACATCAAGCTATGTCTCTTCCATAGGAGCAACCATTCATATGATTATTTTACCATATGGATTTAATTTTTTAAGAGTTTTATGTGAACTTCTGTAAACTAATGGACAGTTAAAGAACTGAATCAGGCCTTAAAATTATGGGTTTAGCTCACTATATGCAGTGCTCTAACGAATATAAAAAACACAAGAAACAGTGCCTACAGAGATTGCCAGTGGCACCCTGATATCCATTTGATAAGGTCACCCAGATTAAAGATGGTTTTAGCCATCTTTGAAACTTAATATCCTATTTTCTGGCCAGTGGTATGTAAGCAGAAATGATGCATGCAACATCTGCAAGGCGTCCTTTGATGGAGAATACTTGCCTTCCCTTGCTTTTTTTTTTTCCTGCTAGCTACAGTCTGTGAACATGAAGGCTAGAGATGTAGCAGGCATCTCAGTTCACAAAGAAGAAGCCCCATGCTGAGGGTTCTGAGTCTCTGATAATCATGAAACTCATACCAGCTACGAACAATCTATACAGGTTTATGTGACAGGTGACTCTGCACTGCTCTGTTTAAACAATTATTATTTGAGATTTTCAGTTGTCGCAGCTGAACACAGTCGCTCTACTAAGCTCTTCTTTACACATAATTTAAATTTATATCTGCAAGATCCCAGCTTAGATGGTTGAGGTCAGAAGAGAGAAACAGGATTTCGCATGTGCATTGGGTTTGAGCCTATTTGGATTATACTTGGATCTCATGGGATTAGTCAATTGTATTGGACTAAGAGAACTGAGATCTCTATGGACTCACTTCTTTGCAAAGGCTGCATCAGGGTAACACACACAGATGCAGGAAATGGGCATGAAACGTCAGTGAGAGCAGGGAACCAGGCCTATGAATGTTTGGGTCTGTGGAAACTGAAAAGTGCATTCTTAGGCTAATGGGGCCCCTTAGTCTTAGCCAGGGAGGCTCCTGAATCAGCACAGGTCCTAGGAGGACAAGTCATTCTGTTTTGTAATTGTTATTGCAAATCTACAATATTGCCTGATTTTTAAATTTTAACAACTGAAATAGTAACAAATACTGGGCTCAGTAAAATGTGGTTTTAGCCAAGATTTGGTCCATTGGCAGATGTGCACAGAGAAGGAGAAAGGGCAGGATTATAAACTGAAAACATGCAGAATATGCAAAACATGGAATGTTTATGCTCCAAACCCAACAGGTCACCATTATGGAGAAAATGTAAGGTGTTAGAATGCCAAAAGTAAACAAAATTGGGCTCTTAAACTACAAATGAGGAAAATTTGTTATTTAACTTTAGGTATTGTAAAAATAGCACCATCCTTTCCTCTCTTCCAATAAAGATAATAGCTAAATATCAAGATAGTTCAGGTGTGCTCCCTGGAGGAGAGGTTTACTCCTACCCTATCTGCACCACCTGGTGGTGTACAGCCGCCTTTGCAAGAAGGCAAGTCATCTTTTCTGTCCAATGAAAAGATGGACAGAGATGGAGGGCTCCTACTTCTGCAAAGTCCTCTCCCTTCTTTGAGAAAGCATCAAAGTCACCATCCAGAATCTCCTCTTAATATTAACTACACATGCCCACTAGTAGTCATTCCTAAGGGACACAGATGTGAGACTGTAGACTAGGCTTTCTGCCACAAACCATAGAATCCATCCTACGCCCACCTGGCACATGCCACTAGGCTGCTGCAATTAAACTTCCCACCCCAGATCCTTTGTGCCAAGAAATAATGCCAAAGGCATTATTAGTGCACAGCAGGCCAAGCTCAGCATGGCTGGAGGGTTAAGGAATCATCTTTTCTGGAATTTTTACTCTAGGTAAAATTCACTCTGCAACAACCTGCAGCTCAGTTAGCTGAAACTACTCTGCAAACACTTTTAAATAGTTTTGACCTCCCGGTTTAGAGTCTTTCTCAGAATTGTGACAAAAGGAAATGCTAATGCAAACCCTGCTGGAGTTTTTATTACAGTTCAGTAAAAGGATCCCTAGAGACTTAGATCTTAAGGCCCAAATACTTAGGATGGAGCCATGGAGGTTGGGCCCTCAGAACCAATCAAATACCATTTTGGTTGCATAAATTGAGCAGTAGCACCTAATGCAAAGAGTGAATAGGCATTTTTTTCATTTTCATTATGCATCTGGATTGCAGACACATGGGACGCTAAGCTTTGCAGAGTACTGTTTGCCAGTGTATGGTCCACTTAACTAAAGATATTCCTGCTGTGCTACTTTGTAAAATGAGCATTTGTAAACAGAATCATTTATACATATTGAGATCCATTTCAATTTAACACATAAACTTTAAGATTTAAAATGAATATATGAATATACATACATTCATGCTTATACACATATTTGCAAGGAGAGGCAGTTAACCACATTAAAAAGCAAACATTGGAAAATATAACAGGATTCCAGTGAATGTGCCATGCTATCCCACTGAGTGAACAGAAGAATGCTAAAGGCCTTTTAACTGAAATTGTACTCAGTGGACCAGCATGCAGGAGTGCCATAAGAAGCATACAATCTCAGGCATTAAAGGTCATGAGTTTGTTAAAAGAGCAAAATCTCAAACTAAACCCAAATCAGAAAACACATATTAGTAAGACCTACATGAGATCCCTATGTACTGATTACAGTTGAAAAGCAACAGAGCAGACCAGTAAGAGGCAGAATTGCCTGGAGCTGGCCTACAGCTCTTGCTCCAGCCTCCAGACCTTGGTGGCAGAACAGTAGGTGGCGGAGCTGCACAGGCACCTGCAGCCTGCCTACAGCCCAGCCCAACCCTATACCTCTAGCTTGCTGGCTGTACTGGTACCTGGATTCACACCACAGAAGCACAGGGAGTCATAAAGGCCATTGTCTTGAGCTCTAGCCTCAATTTTGATTTAATTCACACAGTTAAAAGTGGTAGATTAATAACTACCACAAAGGGTCATTCTGTAAGCTGTGCTTGATGCTTTTGTGTTGATTGTAGCACTTGGGCTAAGATGTGATTGTTCTAATCAGTTGTCCTTCCTGGTATAATGAAAAAGAGATTGTCTCAGTCATTAGAGACTCAAAACCTAAAGATAAAGTATAGAGGAAGATCAAAGTATTAACCCAAGTATCAAACCAAGGACAGTTCCAACAACAAAAATAAAAATGGGAAGACATTCAAACAAGGCTCAAGCACAAACACAGACTTCCAGCTTACTGAGGGCAAATCCTGGAGGAAAAGAGGTGGAAAAGTCTGATAATCAGCCACTTAGACACTCTGAACTGATAGCACAGGAAGTAGCAAAACAGATGAATGAGGCTCTAGAAAAATTCAAAAGAGAAATAATTTCCCAGATAAATATAAAGATGGTAAGCACAATGAATGACATGATTAGAAACTCTAGAACAGAAACAGATAAAAAACAATACATGAGCTAAGGACCATGATAGGACCCATGAATGTCCAGCATAGGAAAGAAATGGAACCCATGAAATAGATTCAAAAAGATATCCAGGAGATTAAAAACCTCTATTGAAAGTTTACATAACAGACTAAGCCAATCTGAAGACAGGATATCACATACAAAAGACAGGATGAAGTTCAGTGACCATGAAAAGAAAGATCTCTTAAAAATAGTAAGGGAACATGAGAAATCAATCTACTAGCTCCTAAATATTACAAAGAAGAATAATCCAAGACTGATAGGAGTCCACGAAAAAGCAGGAGAAAGTACCAATGACATTAAAAATCTGTTCTCAGAATTAATGACAGAAAACTTCTCAAACAGAGTAAAATAATTTGACATACAGATAAATGAGGTATACAGGACTCCAACTATCTATGATCAGAAAAAAAAAATCTACACATAGACATAATAAATAAGATTCAGGAAACCCAACAGAAGAACAAACTACTACAAGCAGCTAGAGAAAGGAAACAAATCACATGCAAAGGAAAGCCCATCAGAATCAAAGCAGATTTTTTAACACAAACCCTCAAGTCAAGGAGAGCCTAGAGTGAGGTATTTCAAGCCATAAGAGAAAACAACCTGCAACCTAGACTGATGTATCCTGCAAAACTATATTTCAAAATTGATGGGCAAATAAGATACTTCCATGACAAAGGACAACTGAGAAACTTTACGAATACCAAACCAGCACTCCAAAAATTCTAAATAATATCCTAGAAAAAGACAATGAAGATCACAAGTCCATGAGGTCCAACAGCAAACACAGCAGGCAAGGCAAGAAATTAAAGTGAGGGGGGGGGACATTAAAAAGAACCAACAGCAGGATAATAACACAATTATGATAAGTCAATATATACCAGTCATAACCATCAATGTTAATGACCTTAATTCACTAATCAAAACAAACTGACTGGCAGAATGGATTAAGAAGCAAAATCCAACAATATGCTGTATACAAGAAATGTGCCTAGTTTAAAAAGAAACAAACTGAAAGTAAAAGGAGGGAAAACAGTTCTCCACGTGACATAGACCCACAAAAAGTCTGGGGCAGCTATTGTATCTGCAGACAAAGTAAATTTCAAGCCAAAACTAATTAAGAGAGACAAAGAAGGGCTGAGGATTTAGCTCAGCGGTGTTGCCACCTACCTTGAGAGTGCAAGGTCCCAAATTCAATCCCCAGTACCAAAAAACAAAACAAACGCAAACAAACAAAACAAGAGAGACAAAGAAGGTCACTACATGCTTGTAAAGGGAACAATGCAAGAGGAAGAGCTGACAATCATAAATATATATGCACCAAATATTAATGCCCCAAACTATACAAAACAAATATTAAAGGACATGAAAAACCAAGTAAGCAATAATACAATTGTATGGGGGACCTAAATGCCCTGCTGTGACAAATAGAAATATCATCTAGACCAGAAAAAAAAAATCAACAATGAAATACTAGAATGGAACCAAGCGTTTGAACAAATGGACTTAACAGACATCTACAGAGTGTTCCACCCCACAAAATCAGAATATATATTCTTTCGGCTGCACAAATGTTATTCTCCAAAATAGACCACATACTACCACATAGAACATGTTTAAGTAAATGCAAAAGAGTTGAAGTTAACCCATGTATATTATCAGACCACAGTGCAAATAAACTGGAGATCAATAACAAAAGAAACCTCAAGAACTTCATAAAGACATGGACATTGAATAAACCTCTCCTGAACAAACAATGGGTCACGGAGGAAATTAAGAAATTAGACAATTTTTACAAATAAATGATGATGCCAGTACAACATACTGGAATCTTCGGGACACAATGAAAGCAGTTCAAGGAGGAAAATTTATAGCAGTGAATGCCCACTCTAGGAAAACAGAGCAAAATCAAATAAACAACCTAATGATGAATCTTAAGCTTCTGGAAAAAGAAGAGAAAGACAAACCCAAGCTCATACAAAGGAGGAAATTATAAAGATCAGAGCAGAAATCAATGCAGTGGAGACTAAGAGAATGATAAAAAAAAGTCAATGAATCTAAGAGATGGTTTTTCAAAAGAATAAATAAAGTTGATAAACTCTTAGCCAATATTATTTAAAAAATGAAAAAAAGGCTCAAATCCATGCACTTAGAAACAAAAAGGTGAAGCCACAACAGATCCACCAGAAATCCAGAAGATTATCAATACTTACTTCAAGAACCTATACTCTAATAAAATGCAAAACACAGAAGAAATGGACAGACTTTTAGATACTTATGAATTACCCAAGTTGAATAAAGAAGATATAAATATTCAAAATGCCCCAATTACAATTAGTGAAATTGAAAATGTAATTAAAAATTTACCAACAAAGAAAGGCCCAGGTCCTGATGGATTCACCGCTGAATTCTACCAAACATTTAGAGGAGCACTACTGCCAACACTCTTTAAACTTTTCAGTGAAATTGAAAGGGAAGTAATACTTCCAAATTCATTCCTGGAATCAAGTGTTACTTTAATTCCAAAACCAAGGAAAGACCCAACCAAAAAAGAGGACTATAGGCCAGTCTCCCTAATGAACATAGATGCAAAAACCCTCAATAAGATATTGGCAAACAGAATACAGAAGGTCATCAAGAAGATCATACACCCTGACCAAGTTGGATTTGTCCCAGGGATTCAATGATGGTTCAATATATGTAAATCAACAAATGTTATACACTATATTAACAGTCAAGGACAAAAATCATATGATCATCTCTACATAGGCAGAAAAAACGTTTGAGAAAATTCAACATCCATTCATGATGAAAACCATGCAGAAAACAGGAATAGATTGTCTTAACTTGATAAAGGCTGTCTATGATAAAAGAAGAGCCAACATTATACTAAATGGTCAGGAACTGAAAATCTTCACGCTAAAATCAGGAGCAAGACAAGTATGTTTACTATCACTACTCCCGTTCAATATAGTTTTGCAAAACTTAGCCACAGCAATTAGACAAGAGAAAGAAATAAAAGGAATACAGACAGATAAGGAAGAAGTTAAACTATCATTATTTGCTGATATTATGATACTATACATAGAATACCCAAAAATCTCTGCCAAAAGACTTCTAGATTTAATTGACAGATGATTCAGTAGAGTAGCTGGATAAAAGGTCAGCACTCAAAAAATCAATAGACTTTCTTGTACACAAACAACAGACTAATTGAGAGAGAAATTAGGGAAACAATTCCTTTCACAGTAGCATCCAAAAAAATGCAATATCTAGGAATCAACGTAACACAGGAAGCAAAAGACCTCTACATTGAGCACTACAAAACTTTGAAAAAAGAGATCAAAGATGATATAAGAAATTGTAAAGATAATGAGATAATTGACAATGTGAAATAGGAAGAAAATGGCTAAAGGTATAGGGAAAGTGGGAAGGGTAGGGGAAAGGTAATAAGGGAAAAGAAAAAAAATGGGAGAAAATGAAAAAATGGAAATAAAGTGTTTGTAAATGAGCAGGGGAAGAGGGGGTGAAGGGAGGGCAGGGGCAAGGGAAAAAATGAGAACCAAGACTTGTCATGTAGAGGTACAAGATCCTAATAATGAATGTAATTGTACTGTATACCTAAAATGTAGCAATAAACTCAATGAGGAAAAAAAAAAGGAAATGTAAAGATATCCCTTGTTCCTGGGTAGGAACAACCAATATAGAGAAAATGGCCATACTTCCAACACTGCTGTACAGATTCAATGCAATCCCTATTTAAATCCCAACAGTACATTTCATAGAACTAGTGCAAACAATACAAAAAATAATTTGTAATCAGAAGATACCTAGAATAGCAAAAACCATTTTGGCAACAGATACAGGGCAGGGGGTATCTCAATCCCCAACTTGAAACCATACTACAAAGCCACTGTGTTAAAAACAGCATGGTACTGGCAAAGAAACAGACCCAAGGATCAGCAGAATAGAGTGGAAGATGAAGAAACAACTCCAGACATACTCAAGCTACCTCATCTATGACAAAGGAGCCAACCATCCTCAGGGGAGGAAAGATAGCCTCTTTAATAAATGGTGTTGGAAAAAACTAGATTTGAACTTGCCAAATATTAAAACTATATCCCTATCTTTCACCATACACTAAACTAAAAAAGAAATGGATTAAAGATCTAAATATTAAACAGAAACACTAAACTTGTTTGAAGAAAGCTAGGTAGAACTCTTGAAGACACTGGCATAGGAAAAGACATTATTAACAAATCCTCAGTAGCACAGGAAATAGCACCCAGATCAAATTTTAAAAATGGGCATCTGAAATGAACATACATTTATCAGACAAAGAAGTAAAACCAAAAATAAATACATGAAAAAATGTTCAATATTACTGGTCATTGGAGAGATGCAGATGAAAATAACACTGAGATTCCACTTTATCACAGTAAAAATAGCTGCTCTCAAGAAATTAACCAATAACAAATGCTAGTAGGGGTGTGGGGAGAAAGGAACCCTTCTTCATTGTTGGTGGGAGTGCAGACTCTGCAACCATTGTGGAAATCAATATGGATATATCCTAAACAACTAGGTTTGGAAGTCCCATTTGAAACAGCTATTTCCCTGGGTATATTCTCAAAAAAATTGAAAGAACCATACTACAGTGACATATGCTCATCCATGTTTACAGCAGCATAGTTTGTAATAGCTAAAACTTGGAAATAACCCAATTGCCCATCAACTGGAGACTGGATAAAGAAGATGTAGTTCTTTTCTAGAATGGAGTACTACTCAGCCATAAAGAACAAGAAACTAGAGACATTTATAGCTAAGTGGATGCACATTAAGGACACACTCTTAAGTGAAATTAATGGGACACACATGTGTAAATATTTTATAGTTTCTCTGGTGTGATAAACTAAAAGTGTAATTAAGGGTCAAAATGTGTAATTGACATTTTGTAATAGAAATTTAAGGTCTAAAGGTATTAGCAAATGGGAGGGATAGGGAAAAGGCAAAAAGGGAAGAGAGAAAAATAAGAAAAGGAAAAAAAATGGAATCAAAGTCTTTGTCAATAGGGAAGGTTGGAGTGGTAAAGGGAGGCTAAGGGAATGTGGAAAAAATAAGAACCAAGATATGTCATGTAAAGTTACAACATCCCAATGATTAATGTAACTGTATTATATATATCTAAATGTACCAATAAAAATATTTTTTAAAAAATGAAAAGCAACATTGTAAAGATAGCCATTGGTGCTATTGGTAAACACAAAGTCACTGACCAAGAAAGGGTCATCTGGAAACAGAAGAATCTGAAAAGAGAACAACTCACCTTTAATCTTAACTATATACTACATAACAGAAATATTTGATTTCTCCATTGTCCTCCTCTATAAAATGGGAGTAAGAATACAAATCTCATAGGATAGAGGGATTTACTTAGTAAACTGTAAATGACTCTTTAACTATGAGGTTATCTCAATATTATCTGCATGTATTTGCATACTTGTGCACACACACACATCTCAAGACCATTTCTTGAACAGCATCCTGGTGGAAATCACCTGCAAAATTTTCTGGAAGCATTGCCTGGAATGAAGGACAGATGGCCATTTGCCTAAATCCAAAAAACTACACAAGTTTTAGTAAGAAATGAATGATTTGCTTCCTAGTATAACAGACAGGCCATACAGAGAGGTTCTACCTCTTTGTAAAAGCACACGGCAACAATTAAGATTTCTACAATTCTGATTGTAGAATATGGCTAGGTACAGTAAATACTGAAAAGAAATTTGTAAAAGAAAGCATTTGATATGCATAATACGAAAGCATTCTCACATTACACAAAACACACAGGGATAAGACCAACTGTTCATTTAGTTTATGAAAATTGTTTCTACCCATTTAAAATCTTCTCCATCTAGGGCCAGGGATTTTGCTCAGCAGTTCAGTGGCCTGCCTTGCAAGTGCAAGGACCTGAATTTGATCCACGGTAAAAAAAAAAAAATTAAAATAAATAAATAAATACATACATACATACATAAAAATCTTCTCCATCTAATGAATCAAGTCTAAAATGACTTCTACTAAAAATCATTTACGAGAATACTAACATTATTAAAGTTATTATAAACCTGAATGTAGGGAAATTGTTTTCAAAATACACACTTAAGTTTTACCTGTATTTGAAGTAAGCACAGTGTCATCAATAACAGCCTGTATGCAATTTCACTTCATAAAAGCTTTTCAAATGGTCAATGAACTATTGACAAATCAATTACAGCAATCATACAAGGTACAATAAGGTTCCTTTTTTGACACAGAAATATAAAATGTGGCTTGAATTAGTACCTATATGGCATCAGACACATATAAAACTTGTCATCCACATTTGCATATGTACCTATGGTAGCAGTGGGGGCAAAGTATGTGTTCTAATGAACAAAACCGTATCTTCGGTTGACTGGGATATAACGTACGTGGTAGTGTTTACAACTTGGATTTAGTGCTGTTCTTTCACAGACAGGCTCATGAGTTTTGTACAAATCGCCTTGACTCTTTCAATGTTAGTTTCTTTATTTGAAATTGCTAGTAATTCAGATGATATTTAATGTTCTGAATAAGTCAATACTTTATGATCCTATACTTCTAAAGGTCACATTTTTACTGAATACTCTTCTCTTCCTTTACTGCATTCTTACTACTTAAAATCAAGAAATGTACAAACTGGTTAAAACAGCTATTTTTCTTAGGTAGAAGTAATTGCACATAGCTTTTCTTAGTCAAAATACACATTATAAAAAATAAAAATTTTCAATAACAAAAGGACAAAGAGTAACAAGTAACAAGAGTGTCTATATATGCGCTTGGGGGAATTAGGGACACGACAATGCTTCTGAACGAGGGCTTCACAGTGAAGCAGCCATTATCTTTTCATTTTCCTCTGGAATTCTTCAGACACAGGCATGGATGGATAAACAATTTCTGGGTGGAAAAACAGTTATTTTCCCTCCTACCTACTCCTTTCACTATTTGCTTACCTGAGGTAGCTCTTGTTTTTTTAATTGTTGCTCTTTTTCATATTGATTCCGGTATCAACTGTGTTATATCTCTGCAATTTTGCTAATCAGCAAAAATGAAAATTTATAGAAGCATGCAAAGGTATAAGGTTTGTACCAAAATTTATTTTTCATTTTTATAAAGAATAAACAACATGGTCAGGGATTTAGCTCGATGGCACAGTGCCTGCCTCACAAGTGCAAGGTCCTGAGTTCCATCCCCCATATATATATAAAAAAAAGAAAGGACAAATAGCAAGTGTTTACATTAAAATATGAATGGCTTTTGAAGCAAAGTAGCATTTACCTAAATCACTGTCACTATTATTTGCTTGAATCTGCATTGTTTAGGAAGCAATGGAAACATGTCTCAATCTTTCTTTTTTTCTTGAGATTACAGAGTGCTGTAGAATTCAGGAAACAGAGGTGGGATGATCAGTTTAGCCTACTGCTAAGGGTTCCATCTGACAACTACAGAAAAGCCCATTTAACATAAAAATAAGGAAAAGAAAAATTATGAGAAAAGGGAAAATTGGAAACAAAGTCTTTGTAAATAGGGGAGGGGAGGGGGTAAAGGGAGATAGGGATAAAATGAGAACCAAGATCTGTCATGTAAAGGTATAAGATACCAATGATAAGTGTAACTGTACTGTATACTTAAAAAGTATCAATAAACAAAATGAAAAAATAAAAATAAAATAGAATAATGATCAATGACAATCTTGTAAAAGGTAATGAAGTTGTCATAAAATTTCTAAACTTTGCTGGCTGACACTCTAAAGATCTCATTGATATTAAAATTGTGAATAAAATTTACCATAACATTATATACAAAGGTGGATGAAAATATGCAGATAATATTGTTTAAAATAATTACAGAATACACATTGCTGTTAAACTTCCTCAAAACACTCTATTGCTCTGAATTCATTAATCCCATCATTTTTGCCCCTTTCTGAAGCAGTGCTGGAACTCCTCTTTCATGAGGGTTTTTATGAGGTGGCAAAAAAAGTACAGTGAATGCTGCTGCTGAGTGGAATGCCATCCAATGCCAAGGTAGGTTCATGACAATGTGATGGTGACTCCTCATTCTCTTTATTCACTGATCTGACACCCTGCAAAATCTGGTGTTTCCCCGAAGCCATAACTACTATGAAAAGTAAATATGTTGAATGAATTTAGGACTGTGATGTAGCCACATTGGCACATGAAAAAAAGACCCACAGAACTACTTCAGAAAGTGCAGAAGATGGGATAAGTGTATTCCAATAAAGGGTATTTTTGTGGGGACATTAATGGCAATGTGTCTTTTACTGCAATATATTTTACAATTTTTAGATATTCTATCTATTGTTTATCACACGTACCAAGGAATTGATGAGTAATCAGTCAGACTTTTCTGCAGGTAGTTTCCATCAAGTGTTCTTATTTAATGAGCATTGAGGTGTATGATCTGTACTTAGCCACTGACTTGTGAACCTGTGGATACTTCCTTCTAGTTTCCACCTGTCCTTGTGCAGGTAGCCACCTTCTCTGTACTAACTTTTCAGATGCCTAGAAGTGGGAAGAAAGGCTTATATCTCAGCAGATGGCACATAAAGGCATGAGAGCATAGACTACAATAGAAAGGACATATTCTAGACTGACTTTGTAAATACCCAGCAAGAAAAAGATGATGAGCCATGTATGTTGGTAATTTATTGACCAGCTGGAAAAAAGAGAATCTGTTGATTCTATACTTGAAGGAAAAGGAAAGAAGACACCAAATAAACAAATGAGAGAGAAAAACACTGCTCACATTCTTAGTGTCACCTTTATTGGTAACCAGTATTTTATGACTTTGTTGTTTGGAATGCTAGCATGGAGATTTTCAATCAAATTTTCCGAATGTTATTTGAGCTCCCTCTATTGGCAACTGCCATCTGGAGTATCATTTTGACATAGCTGGTAAGGGACAAGGTTATCCACAGAGCAACTCCATCGATAGCATGTCCTCACAAACAGAAGTCTCTGTGATCTCTGCCTGACTGCAGTGTGTCAGGTGGCAGGGAGTAGAGGATAAACAGCATAGCAGGGGAGGACTCCTTCCTGTATCAGGTGAGGAGCCTCTTGAGACAGGTCATGTTGGGGTAATAGACCTACCTCCATTATGGCTTTGGTCTGGAGGAGAGGGGCTGTTCTGATGTCAGCTTGGCTCTTTTAGCCAAGGCCTAATGTATACATGTCTAAGACTGCAAAAAAGGGGGAAAAAGGTTAAAAAAAAAA